>NC_135736.1:23255416-23585833 GCF_041903045.1 Epinephelus lanceolatus
TTCCTGAGATGATATAGGATATAGGCAGGGAGACACTGGTAAAGAGAGAAAGAAGATGAAGGGAGGTGGAGAAAAAGGGAATGCAGAGGATCAGACATAAAGACAAAAGACACTGAACCTTTCAAAGATACATATCCGTAGAATTAATCATCATCAGCATGAGCTGCACAGGCTGGACACACACACAGTCACACACACCTCTCTTTCTCTCTCTCTGTTTTCTGTCTGTCTCTGAGTGATCAGTTCAGACAGAAGCAGCTGCTCTCTGGCAGACAGAAATAGATTAGCAGAGAATCACTAAACCCAGATCCTGCAGGCTTACACACATGTGGGAACATACAAACACGTAAGAACTGAAGAGTAAAGGGACTTCACGTGTCAATAAAATTAGAGCTCAATTTACACCTGGTATTAAAAGGAGATCAAGGTCCATACTTATTAACAGCTATTTGTATGCATTCTTGTCTGCACCGTGATTAGATGTCATCTCTGAATTTTCAAATCACTAGAGTTGGTATGGAAGTAGTGTAGTGTCAGCAGTCTACAGCCATGCTAACAGCTCTGTGAGGCTGCACAGGGGTGTGCTCTGAGCTAAGTCCTAACTTTAGCATGCTAACATTCTACATACATGAAACGTTAGCAGGTATTCCCGTGTTCACCATCTTAGTGTGTTAGCACGCAAACATTTAATAATTAGCAGTAAACACAAGCCGGAGATGAGTTCATGGATGTATCGAGAGAAGTAGATGCAGTGTTGTAAATGGGGCCCCGTTGAGTCCTTATAAAAGTGGCTCAGTGGTGCATGAAGCCAAAGAAAAGCTTGATTTCAGCAGTATGAAATCATCTGAATCTCTGGCATCCCATAGAGGGGCCCATAGAGCAAGTGCCTAGAGACTTCCCCCGGCAGAGCAGCTAACGTCTAGTTTAGCCCTCCGCTAACTTGAGTGGAGATAAAAAGATTTAATCATGTGGCTCTTCTAAACTTTCAAAATGATATCGTAACAGATAAATCGTATCCAGATCGAGAAACAAGTCGTTTTGTGAGGGGGTTGTGAAGCTAAAAAAATGTATCCACTGATTTGAAGACATCTATTGTACAATGTCAGTCAATGGGAAAAAGTCAGTTGCCGCCCAATGGCATGGCATGACGGACCCGCACATTGTAATTCCATGTTTTGCCACTGTCTTGGCCTTTAAGCCCAGCACTGTTCCTCGGGGCTTGGCTAAAGTTAATGAGGATGTGATTCGTTTTGCAAGCATTTCATAAAAAATTCTGATGCGTTAAGTTATGGGATCACCAAAGATATCACAATACATTTTTAATTAAATGATTTCAATAGCAATCCATGCAATAGTTATTGCAATATCTCAGTCTTAAAAAAGTCACCCTGCTGGTGGTACAAGAGGTAAAGTCACAGGATCACCGCAATCAGTAGGATTCACCCTTTACCATGAATGTCTGTACAATATTTCATGGCAACCCATCAGTCTGGAGCAAAATGGTGCAACCAACCAACATTGCAGTTCCCAGAGCGACGCCACTACTATGGCTAGAAACAAACTTGATGGATACAGGGACATTTGACATGATATAGCACTGTCTGTATTTATTGCAGAACAGGTTGTCTCTAGCAGGAGGCTACAGAAATGACAGACAGATATTTTTTTTGCCACAGAAAAGGAGGTTTGGAGCTGCTGTGAATGCTACAGTACTACTGTACCCTGATCATGGCAGAGTGCCTCTGTGAAGCTGAGTGCACGGCAAACTTCAGAGTGAGTCATGATGGTTCTAGAGACCGAGTGGTACTTCTTCACAAATCTGAACACACTGTGTGAACTGCATACATCTACTGTAGATGACTCTGCCTGAGATCAAAATGCGAGCTATTGTAAACTCAGTCACACTCCTCTGATAATGTGTGCCGCGCGTGTTTACACCTTGCATTAGCATATGTTTTGGCTTATCCAGATATCCAGATACAGATGGCATTTTAATACCAGGGCCAGGGGTCTTAGTAAATGTAAACGATGGTCTAATAGCACTTGTTACAGTGCATAAAGTGCCTGTTTACTGCTGCAGCAACACAAACAACTACAACAATTAGTCGAGGTTCATTCAAATGTGTTAAAGGATAATATAATCATGGTATTTAATAGTAACATATTTTGCAACTGTGATGCAATCATCTGTGTCGCACTCCTGCAGTTTAGGGAGCTTTTTGTTCCTCCTCCTCCTCCTCTCCCTCCCGCTGCTTGTCTCCCTCCCTTGAGTGTGTGAAGCAGAGTAAGCCTCTGTCATTTGGGAGAGTCATTAAGTACAGCCTCAGAGTTAATGTCTTTTCTACTTTCAACTTTAAAAAAACTTTTCTTTTTTACCTCAGTTGTTTGAGAAATGTGGCTGGAAGAAGACAGCAAATTTGGAACACAGTTAAAAGCGAGGGACATGATTTAGGGACAGATGAGGCGAGTCTGAAATTCACCTGATGTATATCGAGGCTGTTATCTCTGCAAACAACGAAACATCTGAATGCAAGCTGGGGTCTGAAAAGAATGGTGCTATCAGCTCTAAAATAACCACCAAATTTTGCACCGTGATAGAAAAGAAAATGTAATTTATTAAAAACATAGTGTTTTTACCTTGTGGCACACATGTGGGATCTACTTATAGCCTACAGACTTGGAAACCACATCAACAGTTTTAAACAAAGCTACAACAAATTGCTTTTGGCAGAATAAGCGATGAATATTCATAGTCCGACAGCAGGCCCTAAAGTGCTGTCTTCATAATGCAATTCTATCCCACTCCACCTTGACAATGAATAATATTACCAGAAAATGCAATGCAATTAAACCAACCCCTTGTTCGCTGTCTCCCTTTGCCACATGTGTCGCTCCCCCACTCCCCATGCAGTACAGTGATAACATTAAAAATTAAACAAGTCATCTGATTTCTTTACTGCAAAATTCATGAATAATAGTGTGATGGTAGAATAAGTCGCCTCTGGCCAATTTTTTAGCAAAAACCAGTCTTTTGCAAGCAGATAAAATGTATGAGTAGAGACTGGACCTAAATTAGACATAAAGAGAAGTAGACATAAATTGTAAAGAGGCAGTGAACTTGTCCATAATCTGAGGTTAGAAAATCCTTTCTCCAATTATTTACACGGTTGATTACAAATGTAGAGAGATGATTAGAAATCTCTGCTTAATACATTATGCATGTATGCGCTGATTCGCTGTATGTAAACAGACAACAACACGCAAGACAAGTCAGGGTTTTAACAATTAAACCTCCACACACATCATACTGGTGAAACTTTTCTGCTGTCAGGTGAAAAGAAACTGCTTGTGACTTCAGCAGTATCAAAAGAGGCACATTGTCCACGCATTTCCCAAGCCTACAGTTAGCTCAGCAACAGGGGAATTAGCCGCTGACAAGACATTTGGACAGAAATGTGGGAAGAAAAGCAAAAAGATAAAGTAACAAATACACTGTGGGAAAGTGGGAACACAGCCCTGCATTAAAATAATTCAAGTAGCTGGTTCATGGTTGCTTCAGGTACCAGTGAGACGGCAGAATACAATCCAGGAGGTCCAGTTTTAGTTACAGATCCATAAGTGAGAGGGCTTACTGGATACCAAAATACAAGAAATATAATGTCCCACTACAGAGCAATCTACCAGAAATGTGCACTCACAGACAACCCTGTTGTTTTTTTATATTTTCTAGAGCTCTCTGCATCAGTGGTCCCATTGAAATGAATGAGGGGCTGTGTTTTCTTCCGCACAGTGTTTTCTGTCTGAAGATGAGCTAACTTAAAACTAATGGAACGCAGCATCTGTTCAGGCAGAGCACTGAAGTCGTGCTTGCATTAGCTGATTGGCATCAGCTGCTTCATGCATGCTTCACAATCACTGGCTCATTCATCAGCTGTTTGGCTACCACTTGATTAGTAACGGCAAGTCATAACCACACAAGTGTACGCTGCAGCCGCTGTAGCCTGACACCTCTCACTGGTAGCCTGCTGATACTTTAATGCCAACACCATTTTCCTGCATCTCCTTCACCATCCCAACCTCCTCCTTCTCCTAAGTTTTGGTTTTGGTATTCATAAGATTGGATGTTCATGTGTAAATTAATTAAAGGAGCACTGTGTAGGATTTAGTGGCATAAAGTGGCAAGGACTGCAACCAGCTGAAACTTCTCCAACTCCAACTGTGCCAAGTGTGAATTCCCAATTAGGATTCCTTCAGTGTTCATAGCTGAATTATTAGCAGAGGTCTCTTCCTCTCCAAAACAAATTGATCTGGTGATTAAAACCGGTAAAAACACTGAATAAAGCACTTTCACATTACAAATCAGTGTTTCTCAGATGCTGTTTGGCACGTCACAGACGGGCTGCTAGCCCTGCACTTAAAAATGTGTGCTAACCTTTTGTTCTCTGATAACTTGATATGTGCTAACCTTTTTTTCTGTGATAAGATCCCAATGTTCAGTAGATCTTTACAGAGAGCTGAATTATCCACAAAGGTCGTATCCTCCCCAAAACAAATGGCAACAGTAATTTCAACTGGTAAAAACACAGACTAAAGCAGTGTCACATTAACAATCAGGCTTTTTTGCAATGCTGTTCAGGTGGTCGCAGAGTGGCTGCTAACTACAGTGGCTAATGGGAATACACAAAAACAAGAATGGCCCTATCTTGAGCTAGTGTTTGGTTTGTCCCTACTGGGCTACTATAGAAACATGGCCACCGCAACATGGCAGACTCAGTGGACGAGGACCTGTTGCCTATATGGATTTAAGCGGCTCATTCTAAGGTAACGAAAACACGCAAATTCTTATTTTCAGGTGATTATACACAAAAGAAAACATACTATACTAAACATACTATATAACTTTAGACTTTGCTGCCAATTAGTTCAATTATTTCATAATTATTTTTAACAACACCTATCTTAATAACCCAGAGGAATTTACCAATGTAGAAACAACACCAAACCACAACAATTTTCACAGCTTTGCTACAATCTTAAAAATCTATTCATCATTTCCCTTTAAAGACCTGAGCTGAAGGTCGAGAGCGGAGGAATACTAGGATTACCATTCTCCCTTTGAACGGGGATCAGCAACCACTAATACCACCTGACAGGAAAGAAGGACAAAGTGAGAGCGAGGGCGAGAACAAGAAGCAAACAAGTGAGAGACAGAGCAACAACATTTCCGTTGAAATGAAGAGAGAGGTTAGATATGGAAGTGGAAATGGAAGAGTTTACTGTCGAGAATTTTCATTCTGTTATTTGCCGCCACATTAGGCGACCAAAGGAGCAATTCAATTATGGGAAGGGATGGAAAGAGAGAGAGGGAAAAGAAAGAGGAGAGCAATAGGTGAAGGGGAGGAGAGGTAAATTGGAAAATATCAAGTTCAGGCAGGCGTCACAAAAGAATTCCTGTTGCTTTATGTCCCGTCTTTTATTTTCATCTCAAAAATTAATCAAAGTAGAAACCTACTGTAAAATACTACACACTAATTTTCATATCACATCACAGTGGTGTATCTTTTAGTCAACATCATTTACTGCCATTAGTGACAAAGAGGCATTACCTTTAACAAAACTTCTTGGTCAGGTAGATTTTTTTGGCTTATGTACAGTAGCTATTTCCTGTTGCACTTTATTTTATAAGATCAACAAACTGTAACAACCACAATTACTCATGACAAGCCTTATTTGAGTTGTCAATTAGAGAACAGCAGCATGGGTCCCTGAAGGAACATAACATCAAATAACGGTTGTCTAGCTAATACATGGCATTAATACACAGGCTTAAAAGAAGGCAGAAATTACGCAGCAAATGAAGACATACATGGGCATTTTTTGGCACGCAAGACAGGATGATAAGTTTGGTCCATTAATCAAGTAGATTGCATTGCAAGAGCGAGGCTGTTTGGCTAGCTAATACAGGAAATTTTACAATAATTTAACGACTGCAAGACCATGACTGACGACAAACTCCACACTGTGAAAGCAAATTTTAAGCGCTTTGATGTGAAATAAGTTTTCCAACTGCTTTGAGTATCCCGAGAAAGTTTAATTTGAGTTGGATTCAACTTTCTCCACCCCTTGTATATGATGACCTTTTACAGACTAGTGTTGTAATGATGCTGGAATTTCTAATGTCGATACTGTATGAGAGAAGGGAAGAACCATGAACTGTATATAAAGATGGACAACGCGTCTCCAATTACTCCCACAGTACAAACATGAGGCCAAAATATTTGGATATAACCGCTGCCATCTTGCGCTGGTCACATTATTTCAAGTCACAGTAGGGATTTTCCTGGTATTGAGTTCCTGCCCATTAACCCATCCAATGACCAATTGCGGGCAGTGCCATTGTTGCACACACAGCTGTCAACCATGATGTCGACCCCCTTTTCTATAGCATCAAAAAACTAATTAAAACCAAACTTTTCAGAAAAAAGAGCACTTGAACAAACATCAGCATGATAATAATTAAACCACTCAATGGAAAAAATAATCTCAAGGAAAATTTGACGTTTTGACATGACAGTTGTTTTCAGGGTACAGTGGTATGTATTAAAAGATAAATATAACAATGCTAAAATTTGACAACAACAGCTTTTCTCGATTGGTAGCAGAGAACGGCAGAATGCCTGCAGCAATCAGTGACAATAATTAAAACTTCTTTACCTTATTGAAAACATTATTCTTGTGGTAGTGCACATCTTTAAAAACCACTGAGACTGTCACACATTCAGCAGACCATAACACTCAAGGAATAAAACAATCTCAAATCGTGCTGTGAAAGCCTACACACAACCAGAGCGAGTGAGATGAAGTGTTGAGAAGACAGCACTGTGAGTGTGTGAACGGAAGCAGGGCAATGGGGCCACTGCAGTGGTGTGTGTGTCAACTTATTGCTGGAGAGAAGAGAGAGCCAGAAAGTGCAGCTGGTACAGGTGTATCAATACTGTAGAAATTTAGTGTTGAAACATTATCTGTAACCGCTCATCCTTTTCAGGGTCAAGAGAGGACTGGAGCCTATCTCAGCTATCATTCGGTGAGAGGTGGGGTATACCCTATGACAGGGCTGACACATAGAGACAATTGAAGCTCTAGCAAAAGTTCAGTCAGTGAGACAATACTTTTCATGCTCAAGCTGTATGGTTTCTTTCTCACCCTGCCATTCACTCCTTGCACCTATGTTCCTTCACTATCTCTAGGTGTCATTGTCTGGGTAGGTCAGTTGAGTCATCAGCTAATTCACAATAGCACAGCGATACACCTTCTCTGTCAGCCTATCATCTTACTGCTCCTCATTTTGTATATGGTTCTTTCTCTGCAGTAGCGCTTCACCTCCACCTCCACCTCCCCAACACCACTTGGTCTTTACGGATTCATCAGCCTCTTACGCCTCAGCACTCATATTCTGTATTAAATATTATCTTTACTTCATTCTTCTGTCTCTCCTGATAACCATTCATGCCACATTCACACCTACTGGCGATTTAGCATCAACAATTAACCTAACCTGAATGCCTTTGGACTGTGGGAGGGAGCCATAGAGCCTGGAGAAAACCCAGGCTGACAGGAGAGGAACATGCAAACCTTACGCAGAAGGCGAGCAGCTGGCAGGTACGAACTCAGAATCCTCTTGCTGTGAGGCGACAGTGCTAATCACTGCACCACCATGCCACCCTGGTATTGAAACGGTTTAAAAATTTGGAATTGATATATATAGTAAATCAATATTTTTTATAACACTATTAATCAATGTAATCAGGGATATGAAAAAACAAGTTTCTGAATATTAGAATAAGCTCAAACCAGGATAAGACTAAAAACCGTCCTCAGAGTGTAAGTCAGTTTATGCAGTAAAAGTAAAATCCTTAACAAAGACTGACACACGGGATTGCAGAATACAATACATGAGTAAGCAGAGAAAACTTTGGCACATGTCGCCTCTTAGTGCAGCCATATGTCTTAAAATCCTACATGTCTGGGATGTTTTTGTTATCCCAAACGTAACTAAATCATATCATTGAGAAGAAAGTCACATATAGTATCTAAGCTTCTGGTGGCTCCAGAGATTAAGTTCCAGACACAATGGATTCCGATGAGCTTAAACTCTTTACTCCATATTCATTTCCTGTAACTTTTTTTTTTTTTTCATGTGTTCTTCTACCTCTGCCTCAGTCACTTTGATCCTCCCCTTTGGCTGCCGTGAGAAACTGAGTCATTATGAACCGCAGCGGGGCCATTGTGGATGGAACACCTTTCAAATGGCCGGTTGTATTTCAACATGTGGTGGGATCTAAGCCTACACATCCTTTGAGTCTCCCTCCAAATGATGCTCTTTTTCTCTTGAGCTTGCTGTCTGTCTTATACACACACACACACACACACACACACTCACACACATATGTGCACTTCCTCGCCAACACAAACACACAAAACATCTGCTCGCAAAGTTCAGACAGCGAGAAAGTTCCTTCTGTTCAGACCTCTGCTGCGTGTGTGCGTTTGTGTGTGTGTGTGTGTGAGATAGAAAGCGGCAAAATAATGAATCGTTCCCTCTGTTAAAGTGGTGTTTGACAAATTAAAATGAATGAATGTCGAGACACACGCCCACAGACCCACACACACACACACACACACACACACACATACACACACACACACACATGTCCACAGCATATGGCTACTTAGGCCAGGTCTATGAGGAGAGATATTTCCCATAAGGTCGAGTCCTGACACTGACCACCTGTGACATCTCCGGACCACTCCACACCCCAGCAACGAGAAACAGAAATATTCGGTGTCTGCCCGGCCATGCTTCTGCTCAGATCACTGCCTTTATCTGATCAATCTGGGCTTCCTGTGTCCCTGATGGAAGAAGAAAGGAGAGTTCTAATTCTCCTCCTCCTGGCTGTCCTCTTAAAGCTGCTGGCTATGAGAATCATTTCACGTCCATCTGCCACAGGCCTCAGAGCTAATTAAAAGCAGCAGCTCACTCTTCTCAATCCGGGCTGCAGGTCACAGCTAAAATATATATCAGCAGCGGCGGCGGCGGCAGCTGAGGTGGCAGCACTGTGCTGAAGTTGTTTTGACTGCTGCCGGACAGCAAAATTAAAGAAGAAAACATACTCGATATGTCTAAAGTCCAGAGCCTGTGTGAAAATGTGAGGATGAAGGGAAAGAAAAAACATTTTGCGGGGGCGAAAGAGAGGGGTGGCAAATCAGAGTGATGGCAGACCACCATGGAGATGGAGGGGGCAGGGAGTGTGGGCTCCATTAGATAAGAGCAGAGTGTGTGGGAAGTGACAGCTTGTAAGTTCTTTGCTGGCCAGTATTTTGAGGGCTGGGGAGTTTGGGAATGTTCATACATAGACAGGATTTGTATGTGTGTGTGTGTATGTGTGTTTGTGTTGAAGTGATGGGTAGGGGAACGCGCAGACACACAAAAGGAGTGAAGTTGTGTGTGTGTGGAATATGCAAAGTGGGGTTAGGGGAAGGCATGCGGACATAAATTGAGAGCGGTGGGAGAGGCAGGAAGAGAGACAGCGAGATGGGGCTGGGGACTCTGGGAGCGATGCATATCGGATCAATAAACTTCATAAACAACATCATCAGCTCGGTCACCACGAAGACAGCCAACCGCCAGGCACCATCTGGCCCTGTCTCACCGGACCGCAGGATCAGCCAGCGTAACCTCACACACAAACGCATACACACCGCTTCACACACAGCTTTACACACACTGTTGCACAGGCAGAACCGTGCAAATATTCACTGCACTCGCTTTGACACGCATGAGCGCACACAGAGACGTTTGAGCCAGGTAGACGCAACTGAGATTGGTCTGGGGAGACCAATCGTGTGTGTGTGTGTGTGTGTGTGTGTGTGTGTGTGTGTAGTGCACGTGTGTATACCACAGCAGTTAAGCAGTTTATTCAGGAGCAGAAGTTTATGGGTTCTGTAACAGTATATCCTGTAGCATGATAATGACCGTAAAAGAGACAGAGAGGGAGAGAGGGAGAGCTAACGGAGAGAACAAAGCCATATAAAGAATAATTTAGAGGCAGAAACGCAGGAGTGAGAGATGGAGCGGCGAGGTGAGATGGGGGGGATGGGGGAGAGGGAGACATGTCTTGTAGAGACAAGAGGGGAGCTGTGAAGAAAGGTGCAAATTAGTCTTTTCTATGAGGGTTCAAAGGAAGTGTTATGCATGAATCTTTATCACAGTGTGTATGTGGGTTGCAAGCAAATCAGAGTGTTTCATCTCACAATGCAGAGACAGAGGTTGTTATATTACTACTTAAAAACGATGTAGTGGGATTCAGTTCTTGTAGTCATAATACAGGTGTGTGTGTTCTCTGAAGAGCAGAAACAGACAGAACATTATATAATTATAAGGGATGAAATGTTTCTGGATACATTTTATCTATCTAACAATATCATTCAAATTACTTCTATGTCACAAAATATATTACCATAACCAGATGCTGCGAGTGGCAGAACCAGCTGTCATTTTTATCTTGTTGCCATGGATACAGGTACTGGTGCGAAAGCCTCGAATCTTAGACAAACTCTCTGCTTCAAAGTCGCACACCAATCAGGTTGGCTCGGCCCAAATAAATTGCCAACACCACCGTACCCCAGTGTGTACCCGGCTCCATGACGGGAATAAAGAAAGCATGTCTGATGAGTCGATGGGCAGAAACTGTTTCTCAGGTTCTTTTGGTCACTGTCAACTTTTTACTGCTTGTGACACGACACAGAATAATTAGATATTGAAATTAAGTAATATCAACTTGTTCAAAATGTTTATCAGTGGCTGACTTTCTACAGCATCCATTATTTTAGACTGCCATTTTTAAGTTTATTCCATTTTGTCATTTTACCATTATAATTATGTTTCAGACTTAAAATGTATAATATAATTTATATTCTATAGTTTGAATTTAGTACTTTATAGATCAATCTTTTGCTCAAGATCAGTTATCATTAATGAACTACTGATTAAGGTGTGAGTTCCTTGGCACCAAAGAGTCCAGTTAAAAGAACATTAAACACACACAAAAAATGTAATAACTGCACAACTTTCTTCGCTGAATCCTCTGACTGAATATACCCTTTCAACTGTACACTTGTACCACAGTTCATCTTTATGTTCATATGTATTTTCATTTATTTTCTGATGTAATATCCTGATTTAAGACCAGGTATTTGTGTTTGTGTTGTGTAATACTATTATTTCATTGTCTGATTTATATGCATTTACTAAGAATGTTTCCTCTTAAATTTGAAAAGCTCAAAGGAAAATACTAACTCATAGCCTTTTGTTTTCTAATGGGGGTTTTCCTTTTTGGTGGTTTGATAGATTTGTAAAACAGAGTTTACTTAATAGAGTTCAACTTGAATGAGTGGTAATTTGCTTGTTAAGCTGTCAGTCTATCACAGGGGCGAAGAAGAAGAAGAAAGAGTCAGACCAGGCAACCCCGGAGAAACAGTAGCATGGAGAAGAGCAGCCAGCAGTTAGTAGGACAAAGTGCTAAATAGTGAGCCAACAAGAACTGACTGTAAGCTCGGGAGCATGCAAGATGTGGGGCTTTTGTTCAGTGACTGTGAATGACTGTAAAAAACGTTTTAACAAGTGCCATGTCAGAAGAACTGTGTGGAGCATCTAGCTAGCTACTTTAGCAGATTTTAACTAGTGTGGATTTTAGATTACTAGCCGTTAGCTAGCTTAGCTGCTGAGTCTACATCAGCAGATCAAGAGAGGATAATGCTACATCAGGAGAGCACTGTGGGAGCACTGTGGGACTCAACCTTGGACATTGTGTTTGGTTTTTTTTACATCAGACTTTGGATTTTAAACTGCTTTTTTTTTTTTCTGTGAAGGACCTCTTGTTCAGGCAGTGGCCTCCAGATTTACCCTGGTCAGGATGGTGCAGTGTCCTAAGGAACGGATTCACTCCTCTGAGTTCCAGGGCACATACTACATAGACTTGAACAGACTGTAACAGTAACACATCTGTGGGCCCAGCTGTTTTATTGCTCAGTACATTTTATGCATAATAGTTTAACACACTGAAATTAGAAACCTATTTGGCTGTATGGTTACTTTATGGCGATTGTGAATACTGAGCATTTTGCTTCATATTGACAGTCCTTTTCACCAAAAAGTTTGTAACCGAATCACAAGCACTTAAGACATGTTATCTGTGATTAATGGTCCTTTCATCGTCATTTACAAGCATGCCAGAGTTATCTTTTCTGCTTCGCTGCTCTGGTAATTAATGCAGTATGACCCAGCTGTGAAAGGTTCAAATATATTTATTTTATCCTCTGTTTTTCTGTCTGTTTTAATTTTTGTCCTTTATATTCTTCATACATACAGACTTTCAGATATGTTGTTTTGTTACCTGTGTTGTATCATTTACCTGATGTTTTGTACATGTTCACAAGAAAGTTTCAGCCAATACCGATGACGTGCTGATATTAACGTGCATCCCTAGTTCACATGATCAGTAAAGTTCAGACTCTTATTTTCTGTTAATGTTGAGAAAGAGATATAATGAGTCCACATTTAAGACAAATAACCAACTTAAACTTTAATATTTGTATATTGGAATTTAAGGCATTTTTAGACCTCCAGGGCCTGCAGACATCTGGCCCACTGCATCAATACACACACACTTTAATGTTTTCTTTCAACAGTGTATTGTGGATAACCAACGTACAGCAGCTGAAGCTGTGAGTAAATGTATTAAGAAAACCTGAGCTAATGATTCACTGCTAAAGATTAAAGCAAGAACAGTGATTGTCAGAGTGAAATGTTCTCCCTGATGAATTCACTGGATGTTTGTCTGAGGTGTAGAGAAAACTATAAAATACTGACTTCTGAATCTCTCTACATTTCAGTTTCTCTCTCTCTCTCTCATCCACTCGAGGAGTGGAGAGGTTATCCTGGACACTCCATGGAGTTAATTGAGATGGGCGAATGATTTATATCAAATTATTGGAAGTGACATTCCTCCCTCTCTCTGCATAAAATTGGTATATGGTCTAAATAAAACATTAAGTGTAAGGCCTTTGCTGTGTGAAACAGCACCTCCTTTTTTATTCCCAGAATGTCACTAACATTGTATTTCATAAAAATGTGTTAATTTCTTATGACTTCAGTGGAGGCAGTCAGGTATTCAGCAGGAACTGTGTCTGCAGTAAACAGCCAAGGAAAACCATGAATTTAATGGGTTATCTTGATGATAAAATGCATGGATTGTGCGTTTTTGGGCAGGATGTTTATCTGTTTTTTTTCTCAACTTAATTAAGATAAAGGGCAAAGAGAAATGGCGCCAACGTAGTAACATTAACAACATATACTGGCTCCAACACAGCCCGTCGCGTCATCTGTGTTGTGATCATTTGAGCAAACCTCTAAGCTGATTGCACCTGCCAAGCTGTGACAGCCAATTGCTCACTGTCAAATCGAATTGTGTTTTAAATGCTCTGCTAACCTGCTGCTGCAACCATTACATCAGTGCTTACAGTGCAAACTGTGCAGCCACCCCGGCTTCAACTCAACGTTCATTATCTTCATTTAATGGATGGGGATCTTCCAGAACATGTCTCTACTGCCAAACTCTGCAGTTTTTTTCTACTTTCTGTTTGTTCTTAAACATTGATCCACAGGCCCTGCTAAGCCTTCAATTTCTGTTAGGCTTATATATACGTATATATATGGTACGGTCACTGTGAGGTGCGCACATATCCACTGGAGTTTCCTAATTATACTCAGGTGTGTGAGAATGTGGCAGTTGATTGAGCGCTCATGGGGAGACCCCAGTTTTCTGGAGTGCTGCTCCTGGAAAACCAGTCCATCTGTGTTGGTTTCTTTTCTTGCCTCTTCTACACGCTCCTGGTTCAGACTCGTAACGTGTTAAGATAACCTCTAGATGTGATTAGTCCATAACAATATAAGGACTAATCAAGTCAACAGCACCAAGAAGTCTGCCTTCAACACTGTCAAGTACGATGCCTCGCTTAAAGGACACTTCGAGCTCTAGTTTCCCGGCGCGGCGCAGGGTGGCGCAGGGTGACCAACCCCACGCAGAGCTAGTTTCGAGCAGCGCAACTCGAGGCACGCTCAGTTTGGTAGTTTGGCAGACCGAGGTGCGCTGAGATGGGTGTGGCGGCACAGCAGGGGGAGGTGTCGACAGATCCAGCTTGGCGCAGTGACAGTTTTGTGCCAAAAGGCTTCACCGAAGGTGTGCTAAAAGCTCGCCAGCTGAAACCAGGTCTACTGTTAGCGCAGGCGGAGCGCAGCCGGTGTAAGCCGAAGTTTGGCTGACCAGCGGACAGTGCACACACGTCACCAAAACCTCACAGGCAGGTTTCCAGAATATCAGGCACATTAACAATGCAATAAATACCCAAAAAACCCACTATGCAATGCAACTATCTGCAATCAGCACATAAATGTATCTCTATATCGACTGTCCCGTCACATCTGATGTCAGATCAAAGGGGATTGGCACCGTTTGTCACATTTGGCACATGTAATGGAAACCCAACCTGATTTGATTAACACAGCTGCAAACTAATGAGTTCACATCCCTCTCAGCCAGCCACAAACAGCCACAGCATCAGATAGGGAGTATATATTCAGCATCTGTCATCTTAGAAAAGTCAAAAGAAAAGAAACAGAGTGAGACTGCGAGAGAGAAAGAGAGAGCGCGGGCGCGCACGAGAGAAACGCAACATTGATTTACAATTGTGGTGACCTCCTCCCAGGCTACCTTTGCATCATCAGCCCGTGGAGGTCTGCTCACAGTTCTGTATATTCGGACACTGCGAGCTTGGACCTCCCAGACCAAAACATCAGTTTCCTCCTGGGAGAAGTTTGGCTGTCTGACACTGCTGCTTTCTTCTGCCATGGCGAATTGAGTAAACTCTCATTACGCCTTCGCGTGGCGCATTTAAGGGCGAGGAGAGGGGCTCATTTGATTGGTGTGATGTGTGTAAAACCCACTCCACGCCTTCTCTCCTCCCTCTTTCCGACTTGCGCAGGTAGGAGGGACGGAGGTGGGAAAGAGGAGTAACTGCGCCAGGCGCACGGTGTGCCAAACTTGCAAAATCCACCTGGCCACACCCAGTTGGCGAAGTGCAGGGGCGCTGCGCCCCCGCCTTGCCCGGTCTGCGAAACTAGAGCCCTTCATGTCTACGGTGCAGCCATCATCAAAGACAGACATACGTGTGTGTGTCATTGTTTTTTTTTCTCCACCATATTGAAATGATGACAGTGTCTTGCTCCCCTCTATGACCGCTGGCTTTTTAAACCACCTCCTGAGTGTTGCTATTAACAGCTTTGCCTTCCAACATGGTTGAACAACACGTCTCATGAAATAGTTCTTTCCAAGCAACAGAGTTGTGAGGCTGGACTTTCACTAGACATGATTTATTATTGACCTCTTGAGAATCCAACAAAAGTATTTGGATGAGATTAGCGGGGGGGAAGGCTGTCTGTGCTTGTCTTTATGCCCTGCTGTCAATCCTACTTTAATGTGGTTAAGTGGCCATTAAATAATTGACAGACAGGTGCTTATTTGTTGCATTAGGATTCCTCATTTCAGACTTCAGTCTATTTATTTATTCATTCATTTTTTGCTGCTACTTGCCAGTGGTAGTGGCAGTGGCACTCTTATTTGTGGTGTATTTGTGAGGGGTGCAGGGCACTGTAGCGGTGATGCTCTGAGAGTAAATGCTTTCAACACAGGCTGTGTCTTGTGCAGCAAAATAATTGCAGTCCACTGCCATTAAGCCACACTCAATGAAGCCCCATTAAGTTAACAGAACATTTTCCATGTTCATTCAAATTAAAAAGCAAGTCAAACTTGGTCTGAACCAACAACAAAAATGATACAAAAAAAGACCTGCTAATGTAACCTGACTCTACAAAGCTTTCTCAAAAGCACTTGTGAGGTGGTGACTGTCATTAAACGAATGAAAAAGTTGCTGTCTGGCCATTTCCATGTATAGCAAGGCCACTGACAATTTCATTCAATAACACGCAGGGGAGCAGTTAGTGTTCCTAATGGGGAGTTAGTTATATTGGAGTGTGAGAGCAGCCTAATAAAATCACTGAGGGTCTGTATCTCAACACCTACTTTCACTGATGAGTAGATTCAAACAGGTACATATTCTAAAATAATTTAAGATACTGCCTCAATTTATGGCACATTACTCTGAAAAACCTTTCACAACAAACCTACACGTCCCCACTCCGTCTGAATAATTACATTATTAATACACTGTATGGACATTTTTCAAAATAATGACACTGACAGGATAGCTGTAGTAGCTACTGAATAATATGCAAATTACAGGCATTTCAAAAGGAGCCAGACAACAGCATTAAACAAAAGACTGTGAAATACAGCTTACACAACACATCCAGGGACCCTCATATCTCTGCTGTGCAATTAATATAAAAGAACATCTCCCCTGCACCTAAAATTACTTAATAACCTTGTAGATTAGACAAGAGGAAATGATTTGATTCATTGAAAAATCCATTTTATCTTCTCTTGATAATGTCCTAAGTCTTTTGTACAGATGTCTAATGAAAAGGGTCAGTTATCTAAATGGCTTATTATTCATAACAATTGGTGTGCAAGGATTTAGAAAGAACTTCTGTGCCTCTACTGCATGCTAATTAATATACCACTGAGGGATAAGAACTGTAAAATTTAAATTTTATCTCAAGCGGTATTTTGTCACACACACATATACCAGTGTGTCCGCAGAGACAGAGACAGAGACAGAGACAGAGAATGAAAGAGACACCTACATTTGGTTGTTGGGGATTATCTTGTGCCCGTCTTTGTACCATGTGACTACAGGTCGGGGGAAAGAGGCGAGGGGAGGCTGGCTGATGATGGCTGCTCGGCCCTGGGTCACCGTCTTTCTCTGATCTTCAGCAGAAAAGTTCCCCATGACTGGAGGAGCAAACAGGTATGAAAAACATGAGCATCAGTACCGATGTATAGAATCAATTTCAGCCAGAAATTAAATGAATGCAATTAAAATCACTGGAAAAAAAGCAGCATTAAGGCCCGGTCACACCAGAAAGTGGCACATCAAAATTCATCTGTGTGGCTTAAGGAAATATGTGTTTGTAGAGGGGTGGGGACGTAGTGAATATAATCATAGGATAAGTTGGTAAACTACGATGGCTGGCGAGCTAACCTCTAACATGCGAGCCAGCCAGGAACATGTTGGCACCACGCAGCAAACCTCCGGGCTAAAAAGTAAAGCCAATGCAGAAGTGACAAAAACTGCAGTTCCTCTAATGGCCACTTGGCTGGCTTCAAAACAGAGTCAATCCCCCTAGACCCCCATGTTTAAATGCAGAAATAAACATGTTTACAGCCTGGTACAAAAAACTGTTTTGGGCTGGATTACAATAATCAATCATCCGATTCAAATCGATCTGCATTTGAATAACAAATATCGATTCACAAAATCTGAGATCGATCTTTTAATTCCGCTTTTCCCATAGATGTGTGAAGCTTTAACCCCGTTAATCTCACTGGTGGTAAATGGGCTGTGGCGCTAAATTATTAACGACAGCAGTCTTGAGAATGTCCAATGTTACTGACTCTTTTATCTGTAACTGTTAGCTTACTGTTTTACATGTTGGTGTAATTTATTACTGTACTGCTGCAGCCTCTCCTCCTGCTGTCTGTGCATCGGGGCTGACACATACAGATACAGAGTTGAGATGCCGCGGTGGAAACAGAGAAGTGAAGATAACTTGAGCCGACGACAGCGATACTTGTAACAGTAAGTGCAATAAAACCTCCACGAGGATAAAGTTTAAACGGACAGGAGGACTGACTGATGTCTCTGTTCCTTATTCTTTCTAAACTTCACTCAGTATTGTGATGCCAGGAATAAGTTTACTGACATTTTAGATTTGTTTTCTGTGAGATATTGACTTTGCTGCTCTAGAAACAAGATTTAGTTATAAAATATTCAGTTTTAATCCCATTCTCAATTTATTCTTTTTTTTTTCTTTTTTTTCCACAATGTGTTTATTGTCAATTTTTTTTCTTAGAACAACCCAACAGTAAAACATAACATAACAGTAATATTAACAATACAAGTTAGGACTACACATATTCACATTACCCAGACACACATACTCTCACACACACACACACACACACCCTCATCCCCTTGCACCTATCTAAAGTAAAATATAAATAAAATAAAATAAATATTTTCCATCATCATTTACAATTTTCTTTCAGGTAGAACCCACCTTTCCATCTTTAATTATATTCATATATGGTTCCCAAAGCTTAACAAAGTCTTTCCGTTTGCCCTTAGCAATGTAAGTTAGTCTTTCCAGACCAATACATTGCGATAGTTCCTTTATCCACAACCGTAGTGATGGTGCTTCCATGCTCTTCCAACACAGCGCAATAGCCCTCCTGGCCTGGAGAAGTCCAAAGTCCAATAGTTTAGTCTGCTTCAAGGTCCGTTTAAAGTTCTTCGGATATATTCCAAGTAAACAGAGCCCGGCATTTAAAGGGACTTTGGTGTTAAACAAGTCTGACAAACATTTTAAAACATCCTTCCAAAAATCCTGGATCTTTAGACATTCCCATTGACAGTGAAACAGAGTACCTTTCTCAGTCAAGCATTTAGAACACACATCAGGAATATTAGCAGACATATGATGAAGCCTGACAGGGGTTATATACATCCTCATAAGCCACTTATATTGGAGTAATTTAAACCTTGTATTTATTGTCTGTGTTTGTGCTTTTAAACAAGCATCATTCCAATCCGTCTCATCAATATCCTCCTTAATATCCAGCTTCCAAGCGTTTAGTTTATCGCGTGCTGATTCAGGACTATTTGCAACCAATATGTTGTAATATCTAGATACATGTCCTTTCCCTCCTAAATTTACAAGTGTAACTTCCTCAAGTTTTGATAAGGGTGGTATACACATTATCTGTTCGGGTTTTTTGACATATAACTTTTTAACTGCAAATATTTGAAGAAGTGTTTTTTTGGAATTTGATATCTCAAACACAGCTGATCAAAGGAAAGCAAAACTCCATCTTTGTAAAGATCCATCATTTTCTGAATGCCTTTCATATTCCATGACCTAAATCCTCCATCTTTCTTACCGGGTGTGAACTGTGCATTACCCCAGATAGGCGTGAATTGAGACAGTGTTGGCATGTCACCCACATGCTTATGTGCAGCATGCCATATTGAAATTGTATTTTTGAGAAAAGGATTTTTTGTGTGCTTTTTTAATGTCTTTATGTCAGAGGAATATAGATACAACTTTAATGGTAAATCCGGAACAGACTCCTGTTCAATGTTTACCCAGGCTGGGGGTGCCGCTGTGTAAAAATAATATGATGCTGCAGTCAGTTGGGAAGCCATATAGTACCATCTAAGATTTGGAAGTTGAAGCCCCCCTCTTTCATAAGGCAAATATAGTATCTTTAGGCGGAGTCTAGCTTTTCTATTATTCCAAATAAATTGACCAAATAGTTTATTAAGTTTATCATAGAACTTGTTTGATAATGGCAATGGAAGTGTTTGAAAATAGTATAAAAATTTAGGTAAAATTGACATTTTTATAAGATTTATTCGACCCATCATGGAGATAGGCAAATTAGACCATCGATTCAGTACTTCAGTTACACCATCCACTAGACGGTCATAGTTTGTTGGGATTATTTCACTGAGTTCAGGAGTGATTTTAACACCCAAGTACCTGAAACCTTCAGTAGTTGTCATAAATGGGGTATCTATTATGGGATTATGTCTTTCTTCCTTATTGAGAAACATTAACACTGATTTAGAATTATTAATTTTGTATCCGGATAACCCTCCAAAAGTTTCAATTAATCTCATTAGACTAGGAATACTATTTTTTAAATTTGTCAGGAAAAATATGATATCATCCGCATATAAAGAGATGCGATGATCCACCTCCCCAATTGTTATACCTGATAAACTCTTATGTACTCTTACAGCCATAGCTAAAGGTTCAATTGCTAATGTAAATAATAGTGGAGATAATGGACAACCCTGGCGAGTGGATCTCTGTAGACTAAAGGGTTTTGAGATGGTATTATTGGTTAGAATCTCAGCGGTTGGGTTTGTATATAGCAGTTGAAGCCATTTTAGAAACGTTTTCCCTAACCCAAATCTTGGAAGTACTTCAAAGAGGTAACCCCATTCTATCCTATCAAATGCCTGGCTTGCATCAACTGACAGCATTGCTGTGTCCTTTGCGTCATATTTCTCATATAGTATATTTAGGACTCTTCTTATATTGCGATAACCTTGTCTATTTTGTATGAAACCTTGTTGATCATCAATAATCAGCTGAGGGAGATATTTATCTAATCTTCTAGAGAGCATTTTACAAAGAATTTTTATGTCACATCCCATTAAACTAATTGGCCTGTAAGACGAGCATTCGGTTGGGGGCTTATTTGGTTTTAATATTAGGGTTATTATAGCTAACCTTAAAGAATCTGGGAGTATTCCTTTCATAAATGACTCTTCATACATGTCCAGAAGCGGCCTTAATAGCTGTCTTTTAAATGTTTTGTAAAACTCTATTGGTAACCCATCTGGTCCGGGTGCCTTACCGCTACTGATGTCCCCTATAGCTTCATCAAGTTCTTTTGTTGTTAATGGACCATCTAGTGTTATTTTCTCGTCCTCTGATAAAGTCGGAAATTGCAACTGGTCAAGAAATGTCTTCTGAGCTTCTCTATTTTCTGTACATTCAGATTTGTATAACAATTTATAAAAATTTCTAAAATTGTTATTTATCTCTACGAGGTCCATAGTTAAGTTGCCAGAGTTTGATTTTATACTATTTATGGTTCTTTCAGCTTGCATTTTCTTTATCCTCCATGCCAATAATTTACCTGCCTTTTCCCCTTGGTCGTAGTATGTTTGTTTAATCCACATTAGACTTTCAGCAACTTTATCAGTTGTTAACTTATCATAACTAGCTCTCATAACACATATGTTATGTAATTTTACAGGGTCATTATCATTATAAAATTCAGTTTCAGCTTTTTTGATTTGGTTTTCTAGTGAATGTAATTCTTGGTTGTAGCGCTTGGTCTTAGATCTCTTGTAGCTGATCATTTCTCCCCTAATGTAGGCTAATGCTGGCCGTAGTTTCATTTGTATTTGTTTCAAAATATTTATCAATGCAACTTTCCACAAATTTCACGAAGGATGGGTCCTGTAGCAGATAAACCTGTAGCCTCCATCTTGAGCAGCGCTCAAACTTACCTAAATTAATCTCCATAGACACTGATGCGTGATCACTAATTACTATACTATTGTACCAGCTATTCTTGACATTGGACATCAATTCCTTAGAGATTAGGAAATAATCAATGCGCGAGTGGGTTTTATATAAGCTTGAATAGCAAGAATATTCCCTCTTATTTGAGTTCTGTGATCTCCAAATTTCAACTAATCTTAGATCTTCCATATAGTTAGTTAGTGTTTTTCCTATTTGTGTATGAGTCATATCAATTTGTGTGGATCTATCTAACACTGGATCGAGGGCACAGTTGAAATCTCCCCCAAAAATATAAAGTCCCTCCAAGGCTGACACAGTAAGAAATAGCTTTTCAAAAAATGATGGATTGTCTTTGTTAGGACCGTATACATTTATAAGATTTATTTTTTGTGACATAATATTACCTTGAACTATAATATACCTTCCAGATGGATCTTGGGTAGTGTTTATGATTTGAAATGGAATTGATTTGTGTATAAGAATAACTACGCCTCTTGCATAAGTACTGTGGGAAGCCTGAAATACCTGACCTGGCCATCTTTTACTCAAGGAGTGTATGTCTGAAGTAATCATATGCGTCTCTTGTAGAAAGACTATTTTTGAGTTGAGATTTTTTATCCTGTTTAGTACTTGTTTCAGTTTGGCCAATTTTCTCATTCCCCTTACATTCCAGCTTGTAATTTGAATGTCTAAAATATTCTTCTGTTTTGATTTATCCATTAAATACTATCTCAGCCTAATCTAAATTTTAGAAGCTGTAAAAAAAAATAAAATAAATAAATAAATAGAAGTGGTGCAAGTACAACCTCTCCCTTCCACACATATCCAACACACACACACACACACAGACAAAATCCTACACATACAACTACAACATTTCGAACAGTCCCACCCTCGAACCTAGCATTTCTACTGCTGAAATGCATACCCTCCCTTTTAGTTCGTAAATTTGAGGAACGTTGATCCACAGTATTTGGGGAGCAACTGGTCAGCGTGACCAAAAACTCTAACAAAACAATCACTGCCATCCACCACGCACTTCACATTGCAATATATGTATGTACATCCCTTTCAGAGTATAAAACTATGCAACTTGGCCATATTAAAGTAATATCCCCACGTTTGATAATCATCAGTTGCAAGATATGTAAATAAAATCTACCCAATCCTAATAGATTTGGCGCTAAAGAAACACTGGCCTACAGTATTAAGTAATAATGCAAAAATAAAAATTAAAATAAAAAACCTATATATTCATAACTCACAGCGACAAAAGCTTACTTCAAAATAGCTGGACTTCTACAGCTGTTGCCCACGGCTAATCAGCTGTTTCTTCTGTTGGAATTCAGTTCACTGTGGTGGCTTGTGGCTTGGCTGTGGGATACTTTTGTAGAACATTTCAGCTTCCTGTGGCGTTGAGAAAAGATGAATCTTGCCATTGTACAGCACTCGGAGTTTGCAGGGGTTGTGTTGAAATCCCCGGAAGGCGTTGATATCAACAAACAGCTTTGTTATCGGGTTGAACCCCCGTCGGATCCGCACTGTTTCTGCAGAGAGATCCTGTGCGAACGTTATCTTCACCCCATCGTGTGTGATGTCTCGCTGCCTTGATTCACGGTAAACAAACTCCTTCTCCTGAAACTTCAAAAAACGGATGAGGATGGCTCTGTTCTGGTTGGGCTTCCCCGACGCTAACGTGCGATGAACACGCTCCAATGTGAATGATCTGTCAGGGTCCGTCCCCAGCCATTGTGTCAACTTGTCGTTAATGAAGTCCATGAGTGTCTGATGACCCTCGGCCCCTTCTCGTATACCAAACAGACGTAAATTCTTCCTCCTGCCCCGGTTCTCTAAATCGTCTGTCTTGGACTCAAGATAGGCGATTCGCTTGGTGGCTGACTGAAGTGAAGTGCCGTTTCGGTTTTTTCAAGGGCACTTTCTGCATCATGTATGCGGCGTTCAGCCTCTTCGATGTGTGTTGTATTAGAGGAAACATCTCGCTTTACCTCAGACACATTGCACTCCAACACCGCCATTGAGTTTGCCATGCCCGTCAAACGGGTGTCAATATTGTCCAACTTTGTTCCGATGTCTGCCCGGAGCGACTTCAGCTCGCTTAACACTTCAGCTATATTAGCCATATTAGCGTTAGCTTCCAGGTCGCTCGGTGGGCTTGGCGGAGTTGCTTTGCCAGTTGCCGTACTAGTCTTGCGTGTTCGGGTAAAAATATCACACTGTTTGGCTGCAGTTGGTTTGGACATATCAGCGCCGAGTTTTTAGCGAAAATGGTAGCCAGTAAATTAAGGGTTTTTAGGGAAATGGTGCGTGGTTGCACGGAGCCTCCTCACTATGCTGCCATCTTGGTCTCGTCACCATTTATTCTTTTTTTAAATAATTCCTTGTCAAATTCACAGTATTAGTTCTCTGGGAATCTCTTTCACACACTAGTAAAAATTTGTACTGTAACTGAAATATCCCCAATCAAATTAGATTGAATCGGAAATCGACTCGAATCAGAAATCGAATTGAATTGGGACCTTGTGAATCAAAATCGAATCAATTCAGGAAATAAGTGGTGTTACCGAGCCCTAGTCATTAGCATGACAGTAACGTCCTGTTTACAACAGGTATTAACATGTGTCTTGGGTGACTGAATCAAAAGTGGACAGCTCTTACTACAGGCGTGAATGCATCTGATGTGTCCTCCATGCATCTTGAGATCCAATCACTTAGATCCCATTCAGAGGCGGCCCATGTCTGTCTGTTTACACCTGGCATTAGAATGCATCACCACAAGCCTTTCAAGTGACTACTTGTGATCATATCTCATTTCCCCGCTCTTTATGCAAATAGGCATGTACATAATTTCTTTGCACAGCCCCTCCTTGCCCTGCTCTCTACCTCTCTACTCTGTTTAACATGTTTCTGACATTCAAATACCAGGTGTGAACGTACAGTCATAGAGCTGTCCATGTGTGATCTGCTCACCCTGGATGCATGTTAATACCACGTGTAAACAGACTCTATGTTCTGACAGTTTATTCAAAGGAGGTCTCTGAGCCATGGCAA
Source organism: Epinephelus lanceolatus (assembly GCF_041903045.1). Classification (NCBI taxonomy): domain Eukaryota; kingdom Metazoa; phylum Chordata; class Actinopteri; order Perciformes; family Serranidae; genus Epinephelus; species Epinephelus lanceolatus. The sequence goes on from NC_135736.1 coordinate 23,279,886, forward strand.
CAATAGCTTCATGAATTGGTCAGCACTGTCAAGACAGCTTGCTATCAACAGTGCAAATTTGTGTGTCGAAGTTCACACAATTTACTTTGCCCCCGCGAGCAATTCCACTGATCTAGCGCTTCAATTAAATTAACTGATTTCATCATTTTAAATGCTGGTGTGACCGGGCCATTAGTCTTTAAAAAAAAAAAAAAAAAGTCCTTTCTGTTTACTTTTTGGGTAAAAGCTTTCCACATATTACATTAAAATATTAAAGTCCAACTGAAATTAAAGTGCATGTTTAGAGGGAACAGAAAAATGTCTGATATATTGGCAAAGACTTTTTAATTCCTTCTCTTCCCATAATAATAAAATATTAAAAATAAATTTACGTTGATACTATTTCTTATTGCAAAAAGGGACTGTGATTTCAGCTGGACTTTGAGAAAGAGGCTGCATCCTTAGTCATTAAAAAAAATCCTTTATTGGTGTGTTATCATAATGGTATGAAACAGGTGTATACTCACAGGCCACCTGCACCTCTGTTCTCCTGTGTATGACAGCTCCCATCCTGTTTCTCACCATACACTGATACAGGCCAGCATCAGTCCTCTTCAGAGACGGGACAGACAACCTTATGATGGACGGACACATAGAGAACATGGATGAGGGTGTGTTTTATACCTCTGAGCTGTAAACAGACAGTATTAGGAGGGGAAAGGCAACATTGGGAGTGATGTTTGGACATCAAAGAGACAGAGGGGAAAGAAGGTGGAGGTCTGTTTGTCCATATGTACACACTTGTGTAATTCTCTTTCATGACCTTGATCGGAGAATGGATTCAGCCTAAGGTTGTCAAGGTTCCCCGATAACAGACGGGAAGGCGGAGTGCTGCGTATATATACAGTATGTGTGTGTGTGTGTGTGTGTATGAGAATGTTTGACTTTTTTTTTTTGTTTGTTTTTTCTTTTTTTACTGAGAGGGGTTGTTAATGGGGTTTTAATGGACTGTGCTTCACTAATGGGAAGCTTGGCATAGGATCTAGGTTGGTGCCATGCTGGACAAACACACAAATGCATATACACACAAGCACAGACACACGCACACACACATTTATTACACACAAACCGGATAGACACAGTAAAACTGGACATCGCTTTGGGGCTCATTATGAATACCAGGACAGCCAAGTATTTAACTCCCAGGCTGTCAGTGTATGCTGCCAACATACACAAACCCACACACACATACACACTAATACACACACATGTACATCAAAGACTCACACACGCAAGTCCATTTGAATTAGGAATGACACATTACACAGCAGCTCTCATCCTGAAACAGATTTTGATATTGGACACTGCATCTCTCTCTCCATCCGTGTTCCATTACGTCCTCTAATAGGAGTGTGCGGAGGGGCTGTCACTGCATTTTGTGAAATCCCAACAAGTTTTCCTTTCTATTTCTCGCTAAACACAAACTTCAATGTTGACAGGTCCCAATCAATAAAATAATTTCTCAGTAAATTTCTCCGACACAGTCTTAGCCCTGCGTGTGAAGTCAAATTCCCCGAGTGATTTAAGATCAGAACAATTTCAATCAGGTTTTTCAATAAAGACAGCTTCTGCACAAACTGACCAAACCCTAGAAAAAGCAGTCCGTGAAAAGTAACTCTATTTGTCAGCCAAACTGTTACCAACCAAGATCACCAACATTCTCTTTTCTTTTGTAAGTCTACAGTTCCTTCTGATTATTTTATGGCGACTCACTATGTGTAAAACAGTGTGTAAAAAGGGCGAGGCTACTGTAGCTGAACTGATGCTGAAGAGGGAAACCTAACTGTCGTTTCCATTAATGTAAATCATTTTCACTTACAGCACTGCTCATCTGAATTCTTCACTGTCCAGTACATTAAACAGCATGAGGGGTAATTGAAAATAAAATAAATCAGACTATATTCTAAAGAGAAGGCGTTGAAAAGGAACAAAGTGTGTGATTCTGTGCAGGCCAGATTTATTTTCAATATGTGAAAATGGAACAGAATGCATTTAAATAGCGCTTTAATTCAGATTTCTTTACAATATGTATAACATTCACACACAGAGAGACACATAGTCACACACACTGTACCACACAACACACCAGCCTAACCTCTGGGACCAATAAGGGTTATTTGTGCCTTGCTCAAGAACACTTTGATGAGTGGACAACTCGCTCTGCCAGCCTACATTAAACTAACAGTAAAGATAAATGTAAATAATGTTGAGGTTGTAAAATTAGGGCCTACAACTCCAGATGGTCACACACACACACACGCTCTTTCTCACACAAACACACACTCTCACACTCACTGCACCCTGCCAATTCAGCATAGCCCTGGCCTCACCAAACTAAACTAGCCAGATCGCTGAGAGCAGTCCAGAGCTACCCAACGCCTCCTGGCTCGAACAAAGACTGCCTACAAAATGCTGGCTCAACCTCTCCCTCCCTCGGTGTGTACGCATTCCCAAGATTCCCTCTATTTCTGAATGATGTGAAAAACAATTTTGTTTCACAGCTGCAGTTTTGCTGAGAGGGATTGCTTAGCTCTTACCAACCAACACACATAGGGACAGACGGGGAGAGGAGCAGAGACAGAGGAGGACAAGAAGACGAAGAAGAAGAGGCACAGTGAGAGAAGCAGAGACAGACGCTCAGATGTATTGATTGGTTCTCCTATTCTTTCCCAAGACCATATACATATTTATGGAGCTAATGTAATTATTAATCTCACTTTGGCCCCACTGTCTAAATGTTCTGACCTTCTTGAAACACACTCCATCACTTACGGCCACAGCTCTTTTGCTTTTTTCCATGCCATGGGCATGACTGATCACACAGAAGAGTCTTTGAAGATATTCTCAGAAAGAAGGCAGCAGCAATAAAAGCAAGGTTGTCAGATAGACAGACAGACAGACAGGCATACACTTAGAGACAACTGAGAGATAGATCCATGACTGAAAGCCAGACACATAACCATCCAGTTAGTGATAACTGACCTGTACTGTGGTGTCCAGTCGGTGACGTTGCTGTTGTTGAGCGTCCAGCGGTACTGCAGAGGCCAGCTGCCTCCAGCCAGGCAGGTCAGCACCAGTCTGTTTCCCTCCAACACCACCTGCTGCCCCAATCCACCCCCTCGCAGGTAGGGAGCAACCTCTGACGGACAGAGAGACACAGGAAGGGAAATATGAAGAAAATAAAATATATTTGTTTTGGCAAAAAAAAAAAAAATCCATTTGTGCCCTGTCTTTTGCCCAAAGACTGGGTTAAACAAAACATTGACACACCAATGTCCCTTGATTTTACAGGTTCAGACTGGATTCTACACATTCAGTAAAAATGTTGACTATCTGCTACTGTATTCATTCATGTGTACTTCTTCCCCACTCCTGCAGCCAAAACTCTAACCTTTGCTCCTTCGTACAGTCGCTCTGATTTATACCATCATTATTAAAGAGTAACCGAAACAGGATGTGTGTATGTGTGTGTGTAAGAGAGACAGACTGAGTGTAGACACAACCTGCTGAGACTTATCTAACAGGATTTACCAAGACTTTCTCCGGGCATCCCCCTCTCCATTAGTGAGGTCTGTCAAAGCATTTCTTTACCATTCTTACTTTAGTCATTAGACCTACAGACAAATACTTTGGTGTAAAGTTTCCCTTTGCAAAAATCTCCTGTGAAATGTCCTAAAATCTTTCTGTTATGAACAAAGAAGACAGATGTATTGTATATGCTCTAAATGCTCATTCTTTGATGGATATGATATTAAACATAGCTTCTGGTGTTTAAAACAGCAGTAATTAAAACTGACTGTCAAAGGAATGCTATGTTTGATGCTATCACAATTTTAGATACTGCTTTTAATATATTCCTGGCAATAAAGGTGTTCACATGTATGGCGAACAGTATGATGCATGTCAAAACACTCACGCCTCTTGTTTTCTGTGTAAGCCCACACATCAGCGACATGCATCATCATGTCAGCAAGTCCTATTTCCCAGCATTGATGCGCATCAGCGGTCCAGAAAAGCAGCAATTCTATCACATTTATTCCCTGGAACAACACACCATAACTTGACTATTCTTCTGTCTACACAGAGCATCTGCTGTGTGTTGTGTTGGGTTGTATCACATGCCAGCATATACTGTACCTAAAACCTCACTCCAGTGTATTTTGGCATTTTTATGATGTTTCTTTTTTTGAGTCGTTTCTTGACAATGTTGATGCTGTGCTCAAAGTTTAAAAGTGAAGATGAAATAGGTCATACGTCATCTTCTAAGCATGTGCAGGTGTGCTGTCATGGCTCTTTGCATCTGAGCAGCAATACCAATACATATCCTTGTGAGCTAGCTCGAAAACGTATCTTGTATTTTGGCTACACTGAAAACACAATGGATGGTGATGTATCCTTTTGTCTACACCTGTGGTGCATATACAGCGTAGCGTTGTGTGAGTCACAGGCAAAACAAGATGGTGAGCATTTTTTCTGGGATTGTGTGGGATGGTTTCTTCAGTTTTTGGACCGAGCACAGGGCTGTGAAACTTCATATGTTTCACAGAGTTTTTGTAATATTGGTAAGTTAACACCTACAGACTACAGTCGGCTGTGTAAGGGATAAAGTTACTAAGCAACCGCCAACTGATACTGCCGGCAGGTTGATCAAAATCCCCAAGTGGAAGCTCTCTTGAAGCAGGAAACATTTATTTAAAATAAGGGTATTTCATTATCTTGTTGTTGGCCTTACAGAAACTAGCGAATAAACTAGTTGCCCTTATCAGCTGTTATTTGAATAGTCAAGCTAAGCAGTCGTCATTTCAAAAGTCACTTAATTCCAGTTGATGTTAGATTCATATTCATTCATATTTCCTTCAGGTGAAGGAGGTCGAGAAAAATCCCTCTTCTCATTAATCATGTTGGAATGACCGCTTCTGCTATCCATGTTAATATCCATATTATCACTTTGACATGCTAGAGCCGCATCTGGTTGCCATGGTTATGGATTATGGCCACATAAGAATGTTCAGCCTTGTTCTCCGTTTGAGCAAGAATGTTAACCTAACAACACTGACAGGAGCGGGGCTTTAAGGCTTTGTATGAAGAGAAAGGTCAAACCCTGGTTCACAGTCACTTTGAACCCACACATATAACAAGTTTGGACATCCTTTTGTTAGATGTGATGTGAAATTGATCAGTCAAACAGAGGCAGTCACACCCACTCAAGCTTATGTCATGTAAAGGAGCCTGGACTCAGCTGATACACAACCTTTTATTGTTATCAACAATGGTTCTTCACTTTCTCCGCATCTGTTATGTTCCTCTATCAAGACATTGTGTATTATCACTAACATGCTGCTGGACTATCAAGTATCCAAGCACAGAGACTGTACAATAATGTACAGTGACAGTGACTACAGTACCAACATCACGTCTTTTGATAAGGCTGTTGAATCATTGGCCCTGTCTTGCAAGGTGCATTTGCTGAATGGTTGGGCTGCAGCTGCTGTCTAAACAATGCCATCCAGTCTTTAACTCTTGGCTCAGGTGTTTAAACCTGGCTCACCAGCACACAGCATAGAGGCATCAAGGCTAAAGAGTCTGTCCACTGCAACTAGCTGTAAGGCCTGTCAGCATGTGTTGAGGCCTGGATCCACTAAACAAAAATCTGCATCCTGGTGTGGGATGTATGGTGGGGGTGGGGGGTTGTAGACAAAAAGATTTATTCATGCCATCAACCATTTACACACACATACACACACAAGCTGGGTTAGAGGGGGCAGGCTTATCTGTTTGCTACAGTACGTATGGACAGGTCCATAACTCTAAGGCAGAGTTTTACATTCTCTGTTTCTCCCTCTCCTTTTCCCTGTCAACTCAATCTTCTCTCCTCCCTGCCGTTTCAACGTTCTCAGTTCTGTCTCTCCTCCAGTGCTCTCACTTCCTCCCTGGTTCCTTCCTTATTCCTTATTCCCAGTGGATGTTTCAGGGCCACCTTTATTCTCCCTTTCTCTTTCTCCACTTTCCACTGTTTCACCCTCGCCCTCCCTCTCTTTTAGATTGATAGCTGCCTGCTTCATGCACAAGAGGGAAGTGTTCCATCTACGATAGATTTATATGGGACTGTGTGTGTGTGTGTGTGTGTGTGTGTGTGTGTGAGAGAGAGAGAGAGAGAGAAACGGTGTGCGAGCGTGCATGTGAGTGTAAGGATTTATTTGGAATATTCCGTTTCTACAGACGATGGCTGGCAATGCAGACTCCAATGTCATACTGCTGACCAGCACCATAACTCACCGCTGCCTGCCTGCCTGTGTGTGTGTGTGTGTGTGTGTGTGTGTGTGTGTGTGTGTGTGTGTGTGAGAGAGAGCAGCAGAGAGATGCAGCCTTTACAGCTTACCAAATGTGACCCTCAATTAGAAAGGCTGGCGCGCAAACATACTGTACAAATAGAAAGATGTGGACGTTTTGCACCTGCCTCCATCCGTTCCACTTATCTACCACTTTCTTCATACTTCATACCCTGCACAGCTGCGCACTGCCCCCGCCCCCCACTCCACTCCTCATGGCTGTTTAAACCCTTCATGTACTTTAAAGGGAGTCCATTAGGAAGTACAGATAGAGATAGAGAACACCACATCTGAAGAAGAGCAAGGTCAGCTAACAGCCTGTTTCACTCACTGATGTTGTCTGTCTCTCCGCCTCTTCCCCCGCTGTCTGTCTCTCTGTCACTCAATGTCAGCAGGCCACTCTGTCTCCCTCACAGTCTTCCCTGTTCCTAACCTGTCTGTCTTCCTCACAAGCTGTACCAACCAACCACCTGTCTGTCTATCAAGACCACCTCCCCCCTCCCCTCCCCCGCTGTCTCTTGTTGCCCCGTGGTCCATTTCTGTCAAAGTGTGTGGCAGCTCAAGGTCTCCGCTTTTTGTCTCTTCGGGAGGAATGTTGCCAAACAGAGAGACTGGCCTCCAAATGTGACAGGACAGTCAAGAGGCACACGTGCACGCCAACACACACTCTTCTCCTGCCGCATCATGTGCGTGTCCCCACTCCTGGGCCGGTCTCATGAAGCTGCTTAGGCAGATTCTGGGGAAGGAATTCAATTTGCCGGGGAGATGAGTGCTGTGATAGAGGGGAGAGGGAGGAGAGGAGGATGAAAGGACAGGAGGAGAAGAGGAGCAGGGTCACTGCTCCAGGGCTGATAGTCCACTATGATCCTGCCCGCCCTCTCTCCTCTCCTCTCTGTCTCTGCACTTTTACAGTGAGTGTAAGTGTGGTGGAAATTAGGCCCTAAGTGACTTGTCCTTTACAAATGGACCAGTAACGATCATTATTCTTTCATTGTGCTGCATTAAACATCCCAAAATTAATCCTGAATTTTACTGCAACAGCTGTGCTGAGATGTGAGGTTTTCTCTGGCTCGACATGAGGTCGAGGAGTTGCTTTACTGGTAACAGCACAGGTAAAGATTTCGATTTTTTTTGTGTTGGAAGTTTGAAATTTAGGTGGTCGAAAAAATTCTTAGGCGGTCCAGTTTGCATTCAGACAAGCAGAGGAAACCCTGTGGTGTAAATGCATTTCAGAGCACTGACATAAGAGAGTGAGAGCACACGGATGAAACTAAAGTTGAACCGTGGATCTCATTCCAACAGTGCCTGCTTAATTATTGGGTATGTGTGTGTGTGCGTGTGTGTGTGTGTGTGTGCGTGTACAGTGTGGGACTGTGTGTGTGTCGGGTCAGAATTAGGGTCACTCACTCCAGAGAAATCACTTTATCTTTATAGAGCTGAACCCCTACTGTGAGACAGGGCTGGCAGAACTGGCTATAGTCTATGAATACTGATTCACTGATAGCATGTCTCTCTCTCTCCCACACACACACACACACATACACACACACACACACACTCACCCTTCACCATGCCTTTTTGACGCAGGGGGTTGAAGGGGAGAAAATAACTAAATCAGACTCTTTTATTACTAGTAATTTTTCTATGAATAAGCAGTTAAAAGTTGCATAGCTAGGCAGTTTTTTTTTCATGGTAACAGCAGTCTATTTGATTATGGGGTGCAAATGAGTTCTGCTCCTTTTTAATCTAATAAGTCTGCCAGCGCTTGTTTCAACAGGAATTTAAAAACACTTAATTGGACTGACAGTGTGTGAGGCGGGAGGAAGAATTATGACTTGAGAATTTGGCGTGTTGCTACCAGTCAGAAAAAGAGGGTCGAAAAAGAGGCTAATTAATTGAACAATGTATAGTGGAGAGGCTGAGAAATGAGATTTCATTTCCCCAATCGAAGGGTTCAGACAAGTCAGGCAAAAACACATTACAGATGTATCTGAATTTTGCATCTAAAATAGCTAACAACGATCACTGATGCTGTTGATGAATACTCTCTATATGAAGCTGAGATGACTCAAGATTACTACCGAAAAAGACTGGACACCCCACACTGCATGACTATTTTCACCAAAATACACAGATTGTTTTGATCTTGGCATTCAGAGAGGAGCACATATTGCACCACTGAGTAAGTACAGGGATCAACACACTGGAAGACAGCTGGAGTATGATAAGAGTCATGTCAGGAGGCAACCCTGAAATCTAATGCACAAATTTTCAACTGTTCCTGTATCAAAACAGAAATAAACATCCCTCAATAACAGTCTGTCTCGTCTCGGTAATCTATCCTGCAATTTGCTCTGAAAAGACAAACTAAAGAAAATGCAAAATGAGGATGAAATGGTGGACTGAGAGACGTGGGCAACAAGAGCTCTGCAGAGGGAGCTGTAGGTGAGTGAACTTCACAAGAGTGAGGTGAATTTCAGGTGAGCTGTGGCTCTGACCTGAAAGCTGATGAACTGCATTATAATATAATTCTCTCTCACAGCACGATGCGCTGTTTTTTTTCTTCTTTTCTACATCATTTCTCCTGCCAAGCAATGTTGACAGTCCTGATTCCAGTCTTAAAAGACAAACATGTTTAAAATTATCTTAATGTGAACGGCAGGCAGCAACTGGATCAAAAGACAAATGATCAAACTCATATAACACACTGTATGATTTTATCTCCTGAATGTCAAAACCAGCTGGTCCAGGCTGAAATGGAACCAGTTTATCTTGCTCCGATCAGTTATGATGCCTGAATTATGACTATAATCACTTTAACAATCCCAGTGCGTTTCCCTGCGTTGAGCAAACACAACTGATAGATGGCTCCCCCTGTCTCCCTGTCTCTCACACATCCATTACAGAGCTCTAACTGAGGGAATCTACTGACCAAACAAGATGACAGTTAAGCACAAAACACCTGCTCTCTTTGATGATGATAAAATCAAAGCGGCTCTGGTGCTAACCCGCTAGGCTGCAGCTCACCCACTGATCCCAACAGGCCTCGGCTGAACTGTGAGACAGAGAGCCCATGAGCAACAAAACTTCCCTGGACTAGAATCCTGGACAGAAAACAGCAGAAAAGCCACATGAGAGAACAAAATGCTTCCTCTGCTTCACCCACTGTTAGATGTGGCAGAATGGTAGGTGTGGCAAACAGGATGTGAGTGTGGAGCTTTGATCAGGAGTTTAACTCGTGTCTTTTCAAGTTGGCAGCTGCTTTAATTGACTACTGAATGTCAGGCTCCATAAGAGAACAAAGCATCACTCACTGAAGGCCGAATAACACCCCCTAGCCCCTCTTCCTGCTCAGACAGCCAATCACAGCTCCCTCCTCCTGGCTCCTTCCAATCACGGTTTCCAAGAGCCCTGACTGACAGCTGTCTGTGAGGAGGTGACAGATGACTGACTGATCCTGACGTGCTGATTGGCAGATGTCAGACCGGGAGAGATGTTGCGTACACTGGCACACATGCACACACATACATTCAATACACACACGAGTAGATACAAGCTGACTTGAACAATCTAGGCCTGAATAGAAGAATTTCAAAGTCAATGTGCTTGACTTTGCTTGTGAGTGTGTTTTCTTCTTTGTGTCAAAGGCAGTGGTAGTATTATACACTGAAATTTATAGTGGATTCGTAAACAACCTCTACAACAAAAGGTTGTCAAGGAGAAACACATTCAGGAAACAGGCAGCTTTTTTCAGTCTGGATTCACATTAGCTTCCTGTTGTGCTCCACACAGGTACAGTAGCAGGTGAAAGAAAACAAATATATACAATTAATACCTAATTGCATTGACTTTGGCCATTTTCCAGTTAGGCCCGTGCACATTTAGTGAGGGGCCAGTGTGTAATTCTCTTTGGAGGTTAGCACAAGCAAGACGTTAACCAAAACTGACAATGAGCAGTTGTTTTAAAATGTCAATTTATTGGTTTCTCTGGCATTTAATAATGTCACTGTACTGTATGTGTGTGTGTGTGTGTGTGTGTATACATACATATGTGTGCACTGGAAATTTGGTTGAAATGTCAATCTTTCTTTAATATGCTGTATTTGAATTTAACAATGTGCAATAACCTGCTTTGGTACAAAACGGCACATTGTGTGTGTGTGTGTGTGTGTGTGTGTGTGTGCGTGTGTCCGCGCGCACTCTAAACCTTGCATGTCTTAGGGAGTTAATCAGTGGATGCATGGTGTCATAGGAGTGCAGGTCTGTGAATGGGGGAGGTAAAGGGGTAATAAATGGGGCACAAGGGCTGCAGCAGAGGAGTGGGAGATTGAGGGTTTTTATGGGGGGGTGGATGAGGGAGATCGGGGGGGGGGGGGGGGGGGGAGTGGTAATCAGGTGGAAGAGACTGTGATCAGTGACATTTAAGAGGTGGGCCACGCTGCAGGGCACATCTGCTAGGACACACACACACACACACTGAAACACACATACACAAACAACTGTCAGCTCCTATCTCCTGATGAGCGGACAGGCGGACAGGAGGAGAGAGGAGGTGAATGGGAGAGTAGGGAGGGAGTGAAATGAATACCTCCCGCTGAGACGGCAGCCTCCTCTCTCTCTGAAGAAAGTTGTGTACACAAGTGACTGTGAAAACACCTCAATACTTTTGAATGACACACACAAACACACGCAAACAATAATTATTCCTCTGTTTTACTCTCCGCATTTTCTTTTTATCCCCCAGACTCCCCCCTCCCTCTGCCTCTATTTTACATCCCCTCATTAAAAACAGGCGTCTCTCTGCAGGTAGATAAACAAACTTGTAGTTACACACACATGTATTACCAATCAGTCAGTTCTGAGTCCACGGACACACAAAAAGGACATCAGAGGAGGACAGTGTGGAGTCATGTGCGTGCCACTTGTACCACCGTGTCACGGTGGGTGGGGGCATCACCAGTTTGTTCCTGAACCTGTCGTATGCGATCACAACAGCACCTTCACATCATAGCCACTGGGCTTCACACACACACACTCGACCCAGATCCACACTAATACTGAGAGATTTCACAAACACGACTGTGATAGTCTGATGACATGACTCCAGGGTCCATCTCACTTAACACACACACACACACACACACCTACACATACAGAATGAGAAACAACCTGATAAAGTGATGTCTGCTCTTGTAGAGTCTACAAGGACCTCAAGAAAGTAAACTACAGTGTTGCTTAACCCCCTTCTTCGTTCTCATCACTTGTCATTTTCCATTCTTCAGCTCCATTTCTTTCCTGTTTTGCTAAATTTCCGTCCTTTAACAAAGCGCAGGTGCTCTCTTTTGTGCGTACGTGTGGTGCATGTGCCCGAAAACCCTCCACACACCTGTCTGTGCTAGCCATCATCCCCTTTGACAGCTGCCACTGTCCTGACCTTGGGCACTGTGGGCTACGTGGTTTTGAAGTGATTGACGAATCGTATCCTTTCATTCATTATTGAAGGCGGAGATCAAAACCGCGGCACCCGGGATATCACCGTGACAGCCGGGCAGACCAGACAGAGGTAAAGAGGGGAGGGAGCGGGAGGAGGACGTGGGAGAGGGAGAAGGTCATCTGAGCAAAGAAGTGCAGGTGAGAAGTGAGGGCGAGGGAGGGGAAGCAGCACAGGGAGCAGGAAAGTTGGGCGTAGGAAAGGTGGAGCATCCTAAACAGCAGCATTGCTTTTTTGTTTCTCTCTAGCATTTGTTCAGAGATCCTGAGGCTCAGTCGGTGTCCAGCCCTCTGCTCACAAAAGGCTTCAAAGGTCTAAAAATAAAATTCAAGCATGACTAGCAAGTAGAAAATTTGATCACAGCTTTCTCCATTTAATGATCCTTGAAATAGAGTTAGACTTTTAGAAAACTGATAAACTTGGCAAATTGTGTTTTTTGAATTTGTGGTTTTTGATATCTCTTTATTTTTTGATACTTCATTGATATTTTATATTTGAACTCTGTATATTTCCTCTCTTTCCTGTTTTGCATGGCAACTAGAGTTGGGCTGCTTTCTGGTTCCGCCGGTGCAGTCCGGTGTAAGAACTTGAACCAGTTTAATTTCATGCAAACCAGCTGAACCCGCTTTTGTCATTATGACACGTTCTGGAAACATAAAAAAGAGCCTACTTCAACCTGCGTCCAAGGCACCACGGCACTTGATCCAACTTGAATTGCATTGGTAATAAGGAACAGCTGTATTAAGACATGACAGTTTTCAAATGTCTATAAATGGACTGACGGAGCCACTAGTGTCTGACAGGCCGTTTAAAATTTACTGCTGAGCCGAAGCAGGTGTTGGCAACATGAAGGAGATCAGATTTCAGTAGAGGTGGGAAGGGGGAATTCTCCTGTACCTACTTATTCCTGTCACTCGCTTCGAAATGACGAGGATTCTTGAAGTTGAAATAAGGAATACCTATATGATACTTTCATACCTTACTACAAAAAATAAAATTTGGTGGCAACTGGCTGAAGGGAGATCATCACAACGCTAAGAGTCTCTAGTCAGGTAAATGACCATCTCAAATAACAACCTAGGCTACTTGCTGTTGGCTATATGGAATCTCCAGGAAATATCATGACATATAAATTTTTCTGTTTAAAAAGCAACTTTACAAATTCAGGAAGATAGCAAGTAAAATACTTACCTATCATTTAAGTGGTTATGTCTCCTGTCTAATCTTGAGTGCACAGCTGATATTTACGTGGTTTATTTACTGTACATGACGTAACAGAGGTGCATGGATTCAATGCGGACAGACAAATTTTAAGTAGAGGTGGGAAGGGGAAGGGTGGTGCATGTGGTGTTTGTTTACGAGAAAGTTTGTGTTTTTGGGGGGTGAAAAGCTAAGACATGGCAGAGTTAGACTCCCAAGAAAATTAAAACTGTGCCAATACAGCAACATTTCAGATTGACACCAAAGAAAGCTATCTAAATGTTTTGAGCTAAGTTTTCATGAAGAATTATTTATATGATATTTTCACATCTTACTACAAAACAATACGAAATTAGTTGGCAGCTGACCTAACGGAGATCGACCATTGGCAATAACAAACTGGGATACTTGCTGTTGGCTATATTGTTTGTCATTTCCAAGAAATACCATAAAATCCAATGTTTTCTGTTTTAAAAAGTAACTTATGCACAGCTGATATTTACATGTTGTTCATGTTTATTTACTGTACATGATGTAAGAGAGGTGCATCTTCATGGATTCAGTGTGGACAGACAGCTTGGATGCCTTCTTGCTGTTAGGAGATGGTGTATTATGTTCCACTCAGGAGAAGCTGCTGCGTCAAATACGAAACCTACTGTTAAAATTCGGTACACTGGTCTGGCTATGTGTTTGGCTTAACATTAAACTGGTTTGAAATTTTTTGAAAAGTGCAACTGCTGCACAACAATTTGCCTCATGATAAATAAAGTTACATCTTATCTTACTATTTCATGCATGCCTCATCTGAGCCTCTGCTGGTCATTCAGACCAAGATATCACATGAGAGTCACTGAGGTCACGTGAGGGGTAAAGTTCACATCACCTGACATCACACTCAAAGTGTCCAGCCTTCAGGGACATATTTAAACAAGTAGCCTAAATATTTTAAGCTATCAGCTATTTAAAATGCATCCTGACAACTAAGCAGTTTCACACCTCATCCTAATTTGATCCATGCAACCCTAACAACTTTCACATAAACGCCATGTCCAAAGCCACATCCAGTGATACAAGAGTTTAAAATAGACTACCATGGTGAAGATTTTTCTGCAAAGACAACACTCAAACACAGGGAGCAAAACTACAAAGCATACCTTTACACCCGAAGAGGCGATCTGTCTGATGTCACCCCACAAAGGAAATGTATCTGAAGACTGTGCAATCAACCTCACGGGGAAAACACTGACGTCAGTACTGGCGATGAGTAATTTATGCTCTGCTCATTTACACTGTTGCCAAAAAAAAATAAAAAATTCAGGCAAGAACCAGGAGCACGTCTCCAGTGTCCATCCTGGCCATACACTCTGAACTTTGTCCCACAGTCTTCACTCTTTCTTCTTCCTTTCCAGTCCTTTATAAAATCTGCCTTCATCAGTCTCCACCATCCTCACCCTGTGTTCACCTCCATCCTCTTTTCATCTCTACCCTGTAGCATTGATTTCGTGCTAGAGAGAAGCATAGCTCTCTATTCAAAAGGAGTGCATGTTATGTCCACTGGCTATGCCATTTACCTGTGTTACCTGTGTGGGCGCAAAAAAAACTGACAGCTTTAAGTTTCACTTCTCCAACCTGCTTCTCTCACTAACTCATTCATTGTCTTTGTCCCTCAGCCCTTTTCTTCACACATTTTAACTAATTTGTTGTTGCAGAGTATGTGGGAGGCATTTCAGTGTGTGTGTGTGTGTGTGTGTGCTTATGCCTGACTGTGCATGGGTCCATATGCTCAGTGAATGCAAGTATGTGTGTGCAAATGTGGATGTTTACTTCCTTCTTTCCACAGTGACAACATCTGCCACCAACTGCAACACACACTATGTCTTCCTCCTCTCTTTCGTCTCCCTCACTCCCCCAACTTCCCTCCCTCCTCCTCCCTCCCTCTTCAGACAAGGGCAGCTCAGTGACACACCATTTGAAGGGCAGACTCTGTCTCGGTAAACGTTTCTCTCACGGACTCAAATTAATTCAATAACACTGACAAATGTCCTTGCCAAGATACAATATGACTTTCTTTTCTGAGTGTTTACTTACTTCCACGTTTATACACATATGCGAGAGCTTACGCACAAATATAGACACACATAGAAGGTCAGACACATACCTATACCAGCGCAGATGTTTCCAGTAATAGCTAACAAGTCAACTGATAATGACTAAGACAGCACAGACTGAGGAGCGTTTGAGGCGTACGTGCTCATTGTTTTCCCGAATAACTCACTGTTTAGCTTTTCGATTTCTCAGCGTGTCGGTGAGCTGATGGTATTTTTAGATTTCTACTGGGAGAAAATTTATGAGACACTTGCGAGGGTGGTTTAAAGAGATGGTTGTTCAAAATATCTTTAATTATCTTGCTGTCACATATATTCTTTGAGGCAAACTCGAGTTGCGCTTGTTTGCAGGTATACTTTTCTCATATTCACCAAAAAGTCATTAATAGCAGTAGTCGTCCCAGTTCAACAAGCAGGGTGGTGGGCGAATCAGTCATTACTTTCTCTTATCAAGTAAGGATGATGCATGACTGAAGTTCTTCTAACAGCAGGCATACCACATGCTTCTAGCTACCTGTGGTTTTCCACTGATATCTCGTAGAACACTGCAGGCCTTTGCACTAATATTCACTACAAGACTCAGACTACACCCCACAAACGTGCAGGAGTAAATTCCAGTGGGGAATATGAACCTTTTAAGGGGTAAGTGAACTGATTCTTTGCCTGGGCTCGAGAGAAAAGCAAAAAATAAAAACAACATTTCAATAGTGTCCACACACAGACGGACAAGACAACAGTCATCGGCACATAATGCAAAGAGACAGGACAACTCATTCAAACTCTGCATAACCTGCATTCATGTCAGGGTAGATACACAAACACACTGTGAATCTGTGTCCGTGTGTGTATATGATATGAATCACTGGACTAAAATAACACAGGCCAAATGTGATTGCACAATGAGTTGTTGGTTTTTTTTTTGTCTATTATCAAATCTTGCAAATGAAATGCACCTCAGATATCTGACAAGGGATTCTGATTCTTTGCTTTCTGAAAATTGCATAACCAAGATTGGGAAGGGATAAGGGAAATGAAGTACTTTAATATGCTTCTTCTGGTGTTTGGATGGGTTACAATACAAATTATTCCCCAAGTGTCTGAGTTATTAAACATCTTTTTAAGCAGCATGACCATGGATCCGCTAAAAAAAAAACACAGACTCTCAAGCAAGAAATACTGACACACATATACAAGTGTCTCAGATAAATACATACCAAAAACAAAATCACACACACAGAGGATCGGGCACCCTGGAAAATGGTCATGAGAGGGAAAGCTGTTGGAGAGCCTGGGGATTTTTTTTTTAAATTTACAATTACAATAACTTCCCCCGTGGAGAACGGCAGTACGCACCCCAACTCTCTCTCAAGCACATTACAGGTGAGGGACAAGAGAGTGAAAGAGAGCGATGTTTGAAAACTTCAAAGCTAGTCAGGAATTCAAAGTTCAGAGTTTCATCTCCTTGAGTCCTCTTGCAATTTGTAAGTCAATGTGTGCATGCGTACGTGCGTGTGTGTGTGTGTGTGTGTGTGTGTGTGTGCACGCGCGTGTGTGCAGAAAGAGCAATGTTGTAGACCACGCAGGTATCTTGCAGTCTATATACAGTACAAGCTTGTGGATTCAAAGTATGCTTCTGAGATACTATAGAAAAAGAGATATAAAGACACAGTCATTGGTATTCTTTGTACTTTATATTCAGACTCGGTTGAACTACAAATAAAAAAAAAAAATTAAAAAAAAAAAAGACGAGTGATTTCAGGTGAGTACATACACTGCCGCTTTCCTCACTCAAGTCTCTTTCCCTCTCAGTTCATTGAATGCCCTCTCGCATTTCTTCGATTCCTTCTCCGCCTCCTCTTCGAGCTCTAACCCTCCCTCTTCTCTTTGCTTCACCTAAGCGTGCTGCCCTGTCATCTCCATCTCACCCTGTGCCTCTCCTCTGTCTCATGCTTTCTCTCTCATGCTGTCATTTAGCGTTGCTGGGCTGATGATTAAGCGTTCCATCATGCCCCCTCCCCACGCAGTCATCACTTTTATTCATTCACTCCTTCATTTCTCTCTTGATTTCTTTCCCTTTATTATTTATATCTTGTCTTTATGGTTACGAAGATGAGAAATACTGTACATGCATGGCACAGGTGCAGAAATATCAACAAGTGCACATGGTCCTTGGTGGAAAAATGTTTAACGCTAAGGCACATCCACAGACACGGCTAATCTATCTTCTGTTTCAGCCGTAGAAAACAAATTGGTGCAGGTCAAGACCTGCTTTTCCTTTAGTCTGTTGATGAGATAAACAAGCGTTCCGTCTCCCTCACCCTCTCCCTTTCTCTCCTGGTAATGTCACATGCCTGTATTAAACGTGACACTCTCGTTAATCCACATTCAGTCAGCCACTGCATATCCTGAACGCACCCCGCACCAATCCAGGTACACAGACCTGAGCCAGGAGAGCTCATGAATAGCTAATGGGAAAGACACAACAACGCTCTGATTCACAGAAAATGGCCTTTACACCATCAGCTCTACTATTGGCTGCCGGTAGGGAGAGACAGGGGGGAGACTGATCGAACATAAAGGGTGAGAGAGTAAAGCGATATGTGTCTGGGAGAGAGAGTAATTGAGTGTGTGTGTGTGTGTGTGTGTGTGTGTGTGTGCAAGAGAAGCAATGTGTGTGAGTGTAAGCGAAAGAGAAGAAGAGAAATGGAACATATTATATGAAGTTATTGGAAAGCAAAAGAAAAAGTAATTTCACACGCAGCCCATCTGCCAGTCTGTCTGAAAGGCTTATCTGCACGCATGATTAACAAACTTGATAAACGAACACATACAACAGTACCCTCTTCCCTCTCACAGACACACAAGCGCACCACAAGTAGTCTGTGGTTTGTGTGTAACCATGTAACGATGGTGTGTTTGGCAAAGACGGCTTAGAGGGAAAGGGTGAGGCCTAAGCTATTGTGGCCATAATAAAGAAAGAACCAAGATGTGTGTGTTCGGCTTAACCTGGAAGCAGTGTTGGAGGAAGCGCTCCAATCTTTTACTTTAGTAAAAGTAACAACACCACACAGCTGACAGACTAGATAAATATAGTGGAATAAAAAGTGCAACACTGGCTTCCAACTGCTTAGGCATGGGCATTTCCAGCCATTTCATAGTCAGCTCCACTTGTGCTAAATTTATGCTCTTGTCTACTTTGCAAGTGCTGGTGGTGCTTTTCGTGCTTGAAATTGAACAGTGGTGCCGTGTAGCTGCAGGTCACTAATCGGGACAATGAAATTATCTAACCAGTTTACAAACTCTCCTCCTGCTGACTTCTGCCAGAGGTTTTCAAATGATTACATCTGTAAACATTGAAGAAAGAGTAGTAGAGTAGGGGAGAGCCACATTAGCATCCAGCTAGCCATTGTGCAGGCATTGGAAAATAAACTGATCGACCTCAGTGCTGCATCAGTTTTCAACTGAATATCAGGAACTGTAATATCACTTTGTTTCACCAAAACTAAATCCTAAATTCAACCAGGAGGCTCTATTACTATAAGCCGATCTGACAAAGCAGGAGGACTCTGGCGAGTGCAGGACTGGTGTGATGTTGGTAATGTGAGTTGCTGTCCTGTTCCTGTTTTGGATCATTGCTAAATGCCATTAGGAGGCGGCTGCAGAGCGGTGCTGCCCATATTTGGGAGGAGCAACCAACTTTTTGGGGTCGCGATGCATAGACAGACTACAACAAATCCACCAGTGACTTAAAGGAATCAGAGTTTGGAGCGCAGATGATATAAATGAACTCACTGTGTCTGTGGTGGATTTCATTTGTAGAACAATAAAAGCAATTGTACCCAAAACCACAGTTAAATCGTTTCACAATGAGAAACCACAGATTACCAAAACAGCGAGTCTGGAAATACGTACAATCATAAAGCAGCAGCCTACAACGTACGAAGAGGCAAAAAGGACCAAATCACAATGCACACTTTGAGGGAGCTGATGGGATCGCATATCACTGGAGTTGTACCTTGTATGGTGCCATGTGACAAATAATTGATTTATTGATTTAGCGGAAGAACAGAGCAGCATAAAATGAAATACAAGTACCTCAAAATGGTATTTGAGTAGTTGTACCTTGTTACAATTCACGACTGCCTGGATGGTGTTAAGCATAATATATCATTTCTTCACCTTCACCCTTTCTCTTCAGTGTATTCTACAAGAGACCTTTTGGTGGGAGTAAAAAATGTCCAGAACATTTCAATGTCTTGGTATTTGGCATAGTAACACCTCCGGCTCTGGCACAGGCTGACAAGCCGAGCAAAGCTGGCATTAACAGGGTTTCTCCTGTGATATGAGAGGAGGACTCAATGAGTGTTTATGAAAAAAATATATCTCCATGAGTTAGTTATGACAGAGAAAAACTCAGTTATATAAAGAAAACAACCACTCAGAGTGACACTCATTTTGTTTAACACTGACACTGACAAATCAGGACATAAAAGGAAATTATCATTTTCATAAAGGGCTGTAGTAATTTAAGTACACTAGTATCATGAGGGTTATCAGAGTGGGGCGGGAGTAAACGTAAAATGTTTATTCAGGGGAGAGAGCAGAGCAAACAGGCACAATGACAGCACAAATACTGCAACAACTGCTATCCTTACTGGGGGCCTCTTTGCATACAAACTCCAAATATCACTTTGATAAAGTCTAGGTCTAATTAATCAAGCTAATCAGCAGGGGGGCCTGGCAGCTACTGTAGTCCTCCCTGCTCTGCAGTCTCTCTCCCTGGCTGGGGCTCTGCAGTAGTTTCCTCACTGTGGAGAGCGACTATTGGCTCAGGAGGTTTTCTTGCATATTAAAATTGCTCTACAACAGCTAAAGCAAAAAATGTGAACACTGTAAATGTTAAGCAAAATACTTTACCCTCCTTCCATGATGTTAGTTAACAACCTCAAACTTCAAACATTCTGAACAAGATAAAGTCCTGCTTTTAAAGAGAAGTCATACGAGTGAGTATTTGTTCAAGTTCACATACCATTTTACAGAAATTACGCAAGACTGGCCTTGTACAAAAATTAAACATTTGGGATGTGAGCAAAAGCTAATTAGATAAGAAAATATTTTCAATATAACCGTTATGATCATCCAGAAAGTCTAAACAACGCGCTTTTGGGCAAAACCCTGGAAAAATGCAGTATGTATGTATGTATATTTCCTCAATAACATGGCACACAGTCTGACAAAATACATCATAACTGAGACATTTACCAGAACACTATGTACTAACAGGTTGTCTAATAAGCACTGATTTATGTGGCACAGCAAGTTGTCAAATCTGTGCTAAGTAATGAGAAATGCACTCCGCTCCTTTATCCATTCATGCAAAGGGTCAATTATTTCTGAAAGTGCATACCTTTAAACAAAAACAATATAAACTATTCAAAATGATGAGTTCTCTTCAGGTAGGCTGATGGTGAGTGATGTTTCATGACAGACAAAGCACAAACTCTTCAAAGCTGCTGGCTTAACAGAGTTGGCACTATTGAATGTGCAGATGCTTTTCAATATGTATTCCCTGGCAGGTGCAAAAGTTAAGGAGCAGATATTATAGAATAATAATAAAATATTATTAATATGAAGTAAAAGGAACAATGTCAGATATAAACCTGGTTTGTGTTACTGCCTTTGATGCACAATGAAAGCTTATAAAATGTATTGAACGGAGCATGGCTACAGATTTCTTTTATAGAGGTCAAGGTACGACAGAATGGTTCATGCACACATTATGCTATATGAGATGTGAAATGATGAGGTGAAAAACAGACATACACGGCCAAGTCATGAGATTCTAACCCCCCGCAGATGGAGTAACACAACCTCTGTACTGCTAAAACTTTTAGCAAACCTTCATCTCTCCGGGGATCTTTTCAGCAGGCGGTGGCATATACAGCAGGAATGTCGCAATCACTCTTGTGCTGTGTGGGTGCTAAAGGCATAGCTATGGTGACAGGGACAACATTTTCATTTCGCACAAGAGGCAGACAAATTCAGCACCTCCCAAAATGATTTCTTTTCCTTAGCAGGATTCACAAATGTCAACCCACTATTCATTCACAGACAGAGGGCTGCAGGAGGATATGTCAAAGAGAGACAAAGGTTGTTGTTTTCCAGCAGGTTAGAGGGTGTGTAACTTTACATTTGCCCAGTACAATTAATGGAACAGGTAGATAGACAGTAACCTCATGTGCTGAATGCCCAATTAGCAATCCAACTAGTGCATGCAGCTGACTTGTTTACTGGACTCACATTAAGACCCCACTTACACCTGGTATTAAAATGCAATCTATTCTTGTGTATCTTATCTTGATAACAAAACAGGCACGTTAATGCCAAGTGTAGTGTGGCTGTCGGACCGCACTTGAGGGTAGTCTGGCTTGCACCGTGAACAGATCCCAACGAGATTTAAATGCAGTCTGTAAGCTACAAACACAAAATATAACATAGAGGGTGAGAGTCCTAAATCCTCAAAATATTCCATTTTCTCTCATAGAAGTCAAACAAAAGCCATGGAGTCTCACATTTGAGAGGCAGTGACCTAAAAAATTAACCAATTATCAAAACTGTTGCCACATAGTGTCAATAAACTAATGGATTAGTCAATTTGTTTAAACTCTACAGAAGGATTATTAATGCCAGGTGAACTGTAAATGCAAAGGCATGTGATCAAACTTCATCAGACTACATATCTGATGATTCAGATTTGCAGTTAATACAAAGTGTAAATAGGGTCTTAGGGTCACACACACACACACACACACACACACACACACACACACACCATAGACTATTATAAAGATGGAAAACATGACTTCTCCCCAAAAGTGAAGCCAGAACATCGTGATCACCCCCCAGTAGCTGGCTGCAGTATAGCTCATAAAGCCCATTCCAGTCATGTTAGCAGAAAGGACATGGGCTAAACTAAAAACTTTACTGTACTATAAAGTACACTTTGAAAAAAAAAATGTTTCCAGAGATGGTTTCTGTTATTTTTTTGTAGTTCTTGTCACGCTGATATATGATGAGTGTTCATTTTTCTCACAAGTTTGGTTTTAATATTTATTCGATGCTTAAAAAAGAAGGTTTGACATCATGATTGGCAGCTATCAGTCGCAATTGCTGCGTTCACAATCAATGGCACTGGTAACAATTGGTCAGACAGGTGTATGGCAGAACTCATGACTGTGGAGACTGATACTGCACAGACTGGCGACTTCAAATGACGTCACCAGCACAGATGGCAGCAGCCATATCCAGGATATTTTGACTTCATTTTTGTACAGCAGGACTGAGTGGAGACATGCTGTCCATCTTTTTACACAGTCTATGACACACACACACACACATACAAATGCACACACACAGTTTAGAGTAGCTTAGCACAGACTCAAGACTTATTCTCTCAACAGACAGTAGATTTCTCACACTACTAATCTGCATGTTCAAACAAATCGTGGATTAGCAGTCAAACTTTGTTGACATTTCTTCAGTACTTCACTTAGAAGACTTTCTCTAGTGTAAATTTCTTGTAGAAGTTGCTACAAATGTGCAATAAAATGTATCTGTCTGACAGGTTAACTATAAAAACAACACTAAGCAAAAAGAGAAGCACTTTTAGCCACCATCATGCAGTTGTGGGTAGCACTCCTGCGGCCACCGCAGCAGAAGAAGGCCAACTGTTCTCTGACCTACACACAACACTGCTCCCTGAGCAGCAATATCCCATGGTCGCCCCTCGGGACAGCACAGCAGAGACAGGTAATAAGCTGCAATCTTACTGTGAATGTTGGAGTGCAGGCGAGACAGAGATAGATGGTACAGTAGAAATACGTCTCGCAAACACACTTAACCACTCATACACACAAACACACACCGTGGCCCCCACACACGAGCACACTTGGTTGTAAAAGCTGTGCTGTGAGGATGTATTGCTGAGTGCAGCCTAATTGGAACATTCATTATTGTTACGCTGAATTACAGCATTGTCCCTGATACTATTGATCCTTGAAATGTGTTGGAGAGTGTGTATGCACCTGTGCGTGTGTGTGTGTGTGTGTGTGTATTTCCAGGCACATCTTTATGGCCAAACCTCAATCACTAAACAGCTACTTCTCAGCTCTTTTGATCTGACTCTTGACTTTGACCTTTTAGACTGCTTTCAATCAGGTCCTCACAGTCCTGACTGCCTGACAGACGCAGGCACAGAGTCTTTCTCTCTCACACACACAACACACAACACACACACGCGCGTAGTGACAGGTCCTGTCTCCAGTTGACAGGGTTTTATATCAGCAAAGACATCACGCCGCCCACATCCCACCCTCCCTCCCCCCTGACCCTACGACCACACCATGATGAGAGATGGGACAATCTGCTCTGTGACAGTTCAACTCATACAATGACACATACACACATACACACACACACACACACACCCCAAAGACACTCATTGTTTGAACACAAAATGATAGAGGGTAAGGCTCCACTTAATGTATGCCTGTGTCATGAGCATGTGTGGATACGACAGGAAAACATGCATGCGCTGAGTGTGTGTGTGTGTGTGTGTGTGTGTGCGTCTGTGTGTGTGGCAGCTTCTTAACTGAAGGCTTTGTAAAACTCTTGTTCATCATAACTGTGATGCTCTAGCCCGAGGGCTTAGCAGCATAAAGTAATTTCCCTCTCGTTACACCAGGCGTATATTAACCTCCAAAAACCGTCAAACACACAAACACTGACTCAGATACACACACACACACACACACTGCTCTCTTGCCATTTATCTGTCGTGTCAAGTGTAGCAGGGACTATTCTCTTGAGTAGGTTATTTATAATGCGGCTGTGTACTCCCTTATCAGCTTGATAGTCTACTGAGTAAGATCTGTCTCTCACTGTAGGCTTTGCGAAGGCTGTTTCTGAACAGTAAGCAAATGCAAAGTCAGACAGACTCCAGGGGCAGTTAGAGGCAGCGCTTACCCACCTGTCCTCTTACCTTGTTAAGTCCCCTGTTGTCTAGGCCCTATTTATACTTTCACTATATCCTACTTTACTTAATTCTCAAATTTTGGCTGAAACTCACCAAAACATCATGGTTTCATAAAATAAGTATGTTTGTTACTAGCATAATGTAACGTCATTTGACATACGGCACATACGTCATGTAACATAGGTCACAATACTACACATACTTGCACAGTACTTTGTTATCGAAATAACTCAACTGACTTTTGGTTTCACATGGCAAATGAACAGCTGTCTCCCAAGTGAAGGTCTGGAGTTTGTTTGACCCATCCGCTTCCCCTCCTGCCCGTCTCATGTGGATTTCCTCACTCTTTATACTACAACAGTCAATCAGAGCGCCAAAAGTACCACCACCCAGTGCATCTCATATCACTGCTAAAGGGTGCCTCTGTGCATTGTTATCTGACAACAAGGGCCACTGACCAAGCGTTGGTATTTGACGAGTTGGGAGTGAGACCGAGTAAATGAAGCTCAGGACACGGTGCAGAGGAAGTGCGTCAACCATTTAGCAACCAAAACAGGAAGAGGAAAGTGCCTTGTTTTCCCTGGTGGCTATCAGTAGCTAACCCCAACTACCAATGTATCAATGTAAGTTCCTTGCAGTTACTATCCCCAGTAGCAGAAATGGTGGACGGTGGAACAACCAAAATAACTACTAAGTAATACCACTTCGAAATAGGGGGAGAAAGTAAAAGTAAAAAAGTTGTCTACTTCCACTTCAACAAATCAACCTCAACACAAAGAAATCTAGAGGCTGTTCCGGAGCTTCCAATTGTATCACACCATCTTCCAGAGCAGATAGAGTTTGCGAGTTGTCAACATTGCTTTTTGTAAATGGAGATTTGAAGCAAAGGGAACCTTTCCGTGACTCACTGTGAGTCTTGTAGCTAGTCAAAGTGGCCTAATACAGCTTAGCTTGAGATTGGTTCAACTCAGTTCATGGCAGCCGTAATAGCAGTTCAGGTCCTCAAACTCCCTCTATCCACAGCTTTATGAAAAACTAGCTCTCATTTACACACTCCCCCTTTTTTATCAGTCCCCACACTCGTTGCATTTATCCATCCCCAAGGAACTATGAAGGAGTGATTATCTACTCCCAGCTAAAGTAGACAGTTTACCTCTCCACAATGCCCGCTTCCTCTTCCTCTCGCTGTGTCTTTCTTAAACTCCCTCTTGCATCTAACGTTATCTGTCTTTCATGCTTGTTTTCCTCTTTCCTATTGTCATTATTTATCCCCATCTTTTTATCACCCTCCCACCCTTTACCGCTTTCTCTTCCACCACCTTCCTCCTGTCCGTCTTCTGTCTTTTCATTTGCTGTAGATGGACAGTGGAATCTGTGCCTACAATGTCTAATGAGCAGCAAATAACACACAGGCATGATGGAATGGAAAGGTCAGGCTAAGGAATGCAATGTGAAGAGGGAAAGACGAAAAGAGACGAGGGCACAGGAATGAAGGGGACCTGTCCAAGCTAGAATTACTAAAAAGCAATTAAAGAGCAAGTTGATGAATTAATTAATTCACTAGGGTTGCCAACAAGCAAGTTGGTCTTAAAGGTAAAACCTGCAGGCAGAGTTTATATATGTATATATATAAAACATGAAATAATGAAGAACTGCTCAGGAAATGTACGAATAGAAGAGTGTGGTGAGCAGCCACAATGAAAAAAGGAGGGTGGGAGAGGTAAAAGACTCGACCACAATTGGACAGCTACTCAGCAGGTTTCCATAACAATTCAACCACATTCCGTAAATAAGGAAACAAGATGCATTGTGGGAGCCAGCAGCAAAACAGCTTTAATTAGAGGTCATCTATATGTGCATGCATGTGCGTGTACATGTTCCTTGGCATGCTACAGCTATGTGCGTGATTATGCAGAAGATGGCTGTGCCTGTATCATCAGAATAGATCTGACTGGTCTATATGAAGCTGCATGTATATGAAGAAAATGAAAAGGAGAGCTATAGTAAAGAGATAACCATAGATACAGAGCTTAGATAGAAATTAATGTAATAATTCAAACTAAATATCAAGGAAAAACATTCTCTTTTTGCTGGTTTAAGCCTGAAATGTAATGATTTACTTAGGGCTGCCCCCTAATAGTCAACCAAACATTAATCGACCAGAGGCCACGTTCAGCAGTCAGAGAGGAGTCACATTACAAACCAATCACGGCCAACAGATATCTTTCCCTTCTTCTGTAACATTTCTGTCTGATAAATACGGAAAGTTAATCATTTCTGTGCAGGGCTACCCAGAGCTTTATATCTGTCCCACGGACACTTATAAACAGCGCCTGGAAGAAGATCAGCTCTGCACTGCACTGGATTTTAGGTAAATTGGCTATACCATACATGTTAAGGTTGCTTAGCAACCTCAGACTCAACCTGCAACCACGCTCTTGAAAGCTGGGACAAAAAAGGCACAAGAGTAGCACCCAGTAGAGTTCTCAATTTCAACCCGAGCCCGAACCCGACCCGAATAAGCCCGACGGGTTGGGTCGGTTTGGGCCGACTAATTAAGTTAATTGGGGCGGGCTGAGTCGGGCTCGGACAGTGGAGAGAGAGGAAAAAAACAACGTGTGTCTGTCAGAGAAGCGCACTGTGTGAGGGTGTGACAGCAGCACTAACACACAATGCTGCTGTCCATAGTTCTCACTTCTGAGCAGCCTGTGAGGAAGAAAATATGCCTGTCTGTTAATATTATTCCAAATCCATTCATTATTCAATGTTATGTTGTTGATGTTTGAAGGTTATAGTTACCGTTTTTAATAAAGTGTTTGAGTTGAAGTTGAAGTAGCGTCTGCTGTGTGTGTGTGTCAGGGGGATGATAATAGGGCTATAATAATTAAGCAAGAAGAATATGCAAATTATAAAAATAAATAATGCTGAATTCCGTTCTGACGAAAAAAATAATAATACTAAAACAAGAGATATGCTGCTGTGAAGTGTGAGCGAAGTTCAGTCAGTCAGTCAGCGTTCAGGTGCAGGAAAAGTGTTGAGAGCGGCTGCGGCTCATTAAATGCAGCGGCGCAGCGCTACATGATGCGCAATGGTTGCTCTCCCCCACGCTGACGTTGAAGCCTGTCTGTCTGGTAATATTATTTTGGGACATGAATGACTGGTTGACTTAAAGTGATTAAAGATCCTGTATTTGAGCCAGGGAAGCCAGACTGCTGAGGCGCATAGGGGGAGCATCATTTTCCCCCTTCCATTTAAAAAAAAAACAAACTCGGGTTCAGTCAGGCTCGGACCCAGTGATGTATGTGATGATGTCGGGCCGAGCCGGTTTCGGGCTTCAAGTCCCTCGGGTCATTTCGGTTTCGGGTTGAATTTTTGGGCCCGTTGAGAACTCTAGCACCCAGCACCCAACCTTGCGTTTTTCCAGGCAGTTAAAGACACGGCATGTGTATGGCCCCTAACTTACAGGGCTGGTACCTGCGGTTATTCCACAGGCTAGTTAATAACATGTCGGGCAAAAAATCCAAAGTGTGGGATCATTTGGAGAAGATGAAGGACGAACCCAAGGTGATATGTACACTCATCTTCATTGGTCGACTACAAACATGACGAATCATCTGAAACATGTCGGCAGCTACATACCCATTAGCCACTTAACACAATCATTACTGCTTTGCCGACAGCGTCATTAACAGGCGGCTTGCACAGTGTGTGACGTGCACTTGTAGATAAAATATAGGCCTATATTAATGAAGGTTCATTAGTACGGTTTGTATTTCTCTGTAATGTAGCACAGTGTTAACAATGTTACTGATACTATTCTTTCTCACACCTTGAACTCAAACCATTGCGTTGCCCCACCCAAAATATATAATTTAATAATTAAATCAATATCATAAACATGCAGGTGACTACTCGACTAATGGCCCTAAATGACGAATATTGGTCGACTAGGAAAATTCTTAGTCGAGGGCAGCCCTAGATTTACTGCACTTTTCAGTGTGTCATATCTGCATATATGAAAATTTTTTCTCTTGGTGTGTTGGACTCTTGATTTAGACAGGACATTGATCAAACTAAAATAACAAGTTAGTACATAATGAAATCAAGAGTATACGTACATGTTAGCTGCTCTGTGAGGCTGTAGGTAGGTTTGACATATACCGTATGCAAACTTTGGCATTCTAACATTCTAACATTCACAGGCATTAAAGGAAAAGCCACAAGATCATCATATTAATTAAGACTCATCCTCTGGGGACCACAAATGTATGTACAAAATTCCAAAGAAATCCATCCTGTAGTTGTTGAGATAAATTATTCTGTCCCAAAGTATTGGGCCGACTATGCCGCAGTACCATTTTGCCATTCCTAAAGCCAAACTGTGGCCATGGGAACAGAAAATAAGACTGAATGAAAGGTACTTTCAGTTTGAATCTAATCACTGATACAACACATTATTGTTGCTCATCATTTGTTCAGACAAGTTGAGACAAATTGAGCAAGAAAATAAATAACAGGAAAACACAGACACGGGGAGAAAGAGACACAAAGAAAGCATTATGTACTGCTATGTGAATAAGTCAGGATGTTAGTTCAGGCCACCAGTGCTTCTAGCTTTGGCTCTCTGCCTCTTACATGCAGGAAACAGGAAATGACCTAATAATTGTCTTTGACTCCCTCAGCTCATATAACACCCGGTGTGACCTTCTCTCAAAGCCCCACAAACACCGAATCCCAACCATGTTGTTCCAGCCAGCCAACCATGTGATGTCAGTGACAGGACACACCTTGAAAGATCAACGCCAGCACTTTCCGTGGTCAAACACTGGAGGTTTTGATTCAGGAAACACTGTGACCTTTTCCTCCTCTGCCTCCCAATCCTCTGCTCCTCCTCTCCTCTCCACTGATCCATTCATCACGCAGACAGGCAGTGTGTGTTTTAACGTATGCTCGGTGTCACTAGAGCAGCCCATTTGAGTGGAGGAGGTGGTAGATAAAGAAAGGCAGAGAAGAAGGTGAACAAGAGACGAGAGGGAGAGAAGATACAGGGAGGTGTGGTGAGAGGTCAGACTGCGCAGACACAACAGAGATAAACCTCTGTGGAACAATAGGCACCTCAAATGCTGACTTGTACATTAATACTTCATGCACGCTACCTCTTGTTCTTATCCTCCGGTTTGTCTGGTGTCAGTTTAACACAATGGCCCATTTCATTACTCTAATTCCTTTTGTAACAAGGCGTCAGATGTTCAGATATTGTGTGGTTGCTTTTGTGAGCTCAGTGTGAAGATGAAGTCTGAGACGCATAAAAAAAATAATGATGGCAGTTTCGTTTATGAAACTGATCCAAGATAAATGTCAAGATGTACAACTAAATGTGTGCAACGCCATACTTTTATGCATTTGTGTGTGTGTGTGTGTGTGTGCGCATATGAGCCGGTTACCTACTCTCATTCAAGGAAAATTTAATTTCCACCTAGTCCTATGTGACTCATTCAACCCTGCACCAATGCCTTTACTCTGCCATTTTGTGTGTGTGTGTGTGTGTGTGTGTGTGTGTGTGTGTGTGTGTGTGTGTGTGTTTGTGCGTGTGCAAGGATTCCAATTTGCTGTGAAATCTGACAGCCCCTCTCTAATTCCCAAAGAAGGCCGAGTAGTGGGTAGGAGGGAATTACTACTGTTACATACCCGCCAAGCTGATTACCTATCGACTGGTCTAAACACTCTGCCTCACTATTCCTGTGTGTGTTTCCCTGAGTGTGTGTGTGTGTGTGTATGTGTGTGTGTGTTGAGTATGTATAGGCCTGCCTGCATGAGACAGCGTTATCTGTGACAATCTCATTCTCCCTGTCTTACTATCCTTATCTTTGTTTCTTTTAGACATAAACAAACACACACACACAGACTAATCACACACCCAGACATTTACCTGTTGGTTTTATTAGGACTGATTGGCTGGGCAGCACCAAAGCCACACCGATCAATACGGTGACGGGAGGATGACATCACTGCGTGAGATGAACCCAGGTTAAACACTTATCGGTCTAATCAGCTGCCCAACTGACTCTAATGACCTCATCACTAATAGCCAAGGCAGCTGAGTATTAGCTCCAGCCCTGAAAGTAAGAAAGTAGGTATAGAACAAATAATAACACATGTGGGTCAGTCTTTTATATCAAATAATTTCTAAAATTCTCCATTAGATATGTCTTAAAATTACTTTCTATTCATCTGCTCTCTCTACATGAATACCCAATTGTCAGCTTGCAAAATTGGGATACATCAAAGGTGCGCTACAGGTACAAAAGGGATAATAGCTTTTATCTGAAGACAAAATGGATTTTAAAATAGATTTGACCCCTAAGACAATGGTGAGACAAGTAACAATGATGAAAACAAATGGGTTAGTATTACATTAAAGTACATATGTAAATTGGGATCATCAATTCATCCCATCTGATGACTCAATCCGTCTCCCACAGTATCATATTTACATTACACTGAGTTGACAATGACATACTGACTGGGTTCGTCTGGAATCACTGTAGTGTAGTGCACTTTATTTACACTACTTTTGCGTTACTCTGCAACATCTCCTGAGACACACATAACTGCAAGTTATAATATATTGTTAAACCTTACATTTGCCAATATATCAGCACAAAACAAGGATCCGGAGAATCAACACAGCACTGCCTCAAAATAAAACTATATCAATACATAAAAGAGACTGGCCTTCCTAACACTGCACAGTACAAAAATAACTGCCTCAATAGGCTTTAATAAAATAATATGAGAGACTGGCCTTCCTGAAAGCCTTAGATGATGACAGACTTAAAAAGGAGAAAAAAAACATATTTAAACAGCATATGAACTGCGTTTAATAGGCCAAACACACTCAAACAATTCACTCGCTCACCAAACCATGGCCTTATAACAGATCAGTCCAGCCATTTTGATGTTTTTATCACTAAAGCAGCTGTTATACTGCACGAGGGGGAGGTCATCAGATCATTTTTCAGACAACCTCCACAGAGTCAGCACAAGACTGCCCAGGCTAAAGAGGCTCTCTAAGGGCGCACTGGATGGCGTCACTGTTGTCGGCACGTTAGATTTTCTATTTATTTTTTTTCATCTTTCCTTCCGCCCATTGCGTAGATAACTGAAGAACTTATGTAACGCAAGTAACAACATAACTGTTTGATTGTAACTGTAATGTGATTACTGAATTTAGAAAGTTATGTTTCACATTACGGCCATTATTCTTCCCATACATACATAATTTTGCCACATCATACTTAACTGCACAGGTGCAGGTCATTTACCATACAGTGTAGGGTTGGGAACGATTAACCGATACGACCGGATATCCGGTTTGACAAGCGAGAGATATGGCTGCGTTGGTAGCAGCCTCCTCAATCGATACGAATCAGCCATGAATCCTTAGATGAATCGATTGTAGAGTCATGGATTCGGGTATCGCGAGACTAGCAATCGGTTGACTGACTTTAACAGTTTGCATCTTGAAAACAAAGCGAGAGCTGGCGGCATGCTCGTAGCAGGCATTACTGACAACGATAACGGATGTAAACATCAGCGCCAGCTTGACCGGTGGAGATGAGGAACAGAAGCTAATGCTGGTTGGATAAACCAGGGAGCAGCCAAGCCGCAGCAGAAACTAAAGGCCAGTTGTTGGTTGAACGCGGGGTCACAGACACAGACAGAAATACGTATTCCTGTCAAATACAGCGGTGCATGATAACGGCTTACCGGCGACCGACAAGCCCGGCTCCAGGTCCAAGAAGTCTTCGTCAGTGTCATGACTGCCCAGAAATACCAGGCGAGCCCTGGCAGCACACAGGTATGTGACGTGTTAGAGGAGAAACGAGCCGTTCACATTTCCACAAACCTCACCGCACTTTAGGGACTGTTCTTTACTTGTCAGGGGAGGAGGGTGGCTGGTTGATTTTTATTTTATTTATTTATTTTATTTTGATCCCCCCTTATGTTAATCACTTATTGATGCTGTTTTGAAGTATGAATAAGTCAATAAGTAATTTATTCCATTGAAATATCAGTGATGTATTAAAGAAAAGTGATTTATCTTTTTATAAATGACAAACACAGAGTGTAGCAAACACAGAGAAATAGTCTGACATGCTGTCAGTGATAAGCTGCTAGTCATCACAGTCCATGATATCAACTGGAGATGTCAGATTCTGCCCCTACATGTCAGATTCTGCCCCTACATTGCATGTTATTATTTTATTCTGCTTTATGTTTATATTGTACAGCTTTATAATAAACTTTATTCCAGACTCAAGTCCATATAAGATACATACAAAAACACAGACAATACCATAAAAACAACACAACAAGTAGGTTTAAAACACTTAAATTTTACTTAAAGTTCACTTCACTTAAAGTTTAAAACTTCTTCTCATTTTTATATTGATCCCATCCAACAAAATGATGTTCATTCAGCAAGACTTTTTTTGGTCCATGTCTAAAAATAAATACATTTGACATGTGATTTTGTTGTTGTTTGACTTTTTATTTTATTTTTGCCAGTGCCATACAGCAATAATGCTTGGGGATGTGGTCTTTTACAAATTTGAAAATACTGTAAGAATGTCACTTTTATAGAATTGGCTTCTTTATTTGATAATGTATGATTAATGTCTACATCAACAAATGTTAACCATAGAATCGTATCGAATTGTATCGTTCACACACTGTATCGAATCTGTATTAAAAATATATCATTTTTGAATCGTATTGTAACCCATGTATCTAGATACGTATCGAATCGTCTATCACAGAGAGATTCCCAACCCTAATACAGTCTAGAAGTAGCCTGGTAAAAATACAGAGTTGTAGTGATACCACTGTAGCAGTGGGCTGCCCCAGTCGCCAGCCAATAGAGCCAGACTGCCAGAGACTTTCTGACGGGGACTGGGTTTGCCAACAGTGCGTGCTGTGTGACAGCCTTGTTGTTGTGACAGAGATATTGTAATGTACCTGGACATCCTAAGGTTTGAAAGAACTGTTCCTTCATGAAACCCTCCACATTGCAGCCCCACCGCTCCTGACTCCTCCCCCAGCCATACCTGTCTCCCCACAGAACTAGCAGCAATAGCTGCTGATAGAACTACACCCTTTTCAACAGTCATGAGTTGGATTGGCTTGGTTTGGTTTGGGCCATTTGCATTTCTATTACAACAGGGCTACCTTCTTGTAGGTGTGTCTTTAACTGATAACGATGTGTCTTGAGTGATGATGTTTAAAAGCAGTGAGCTGATCCATGGCTAAAGTCCCTTGCTTTTTTGCTGCATGTATTTTACCATCACACGGCAGGGCAGGTAAAAGAAGTTTACCTGTTAGAGGTGAGCTGTTTGCAGAGGTGCAGTAAGAGCTTGTTGTCTGCAGCTCCTCATCATCATCTCACTGTGGCTGTTTTTGCTTTAGCTTTCCTCCTCGCCTTATTATTAGACTTGCCTTTACTGAAGAAAAGCTGATAAGTTCCACTAATTCAGTAAGAACACATTTCAGTTCCTATAGATTCTTCACAATAAAAGTCCCCCCTTATTTTGTTATGCATAAACTTTTATTGTGAAGCAGCTAAATAGGGAAAATGGAGCAGCAACTGCACACAACTTCTAATACGGCTGATAGAGAACATGAAACAGTAAAATAAAGCAGATATATAAAGTAAAAACAGGACGCAGGAGAGAAACTAAACTTCAAACCACAGAGATTCAGCTAGAAACTTCAAAAGTACTGAGAGCTGAACACAGAGACTTTTAAAAACGCCTTTCTCTCTGGTCTCCTGCAGACAGAGGTGAGCAGAGTCTCGCAACACACATGGCTTGTTTGGGGGGAGAAGGTGTGCTGTCGGGGGTTGGCTGTGGTCAGCGAGATGCCATGGCTACCTGCTTGAGGGCTGCGGCCAGGCTTTTGGACCTACTCCAAAGAAGGCCCATCTCTGGCGTGGCACGGTGCGTCTTAACTTACAATGGAAACACAAATTGGCACAGCATGGCTTTAGTCGGCGCAGCCAAGAGTCACAGTGTAAAAAGGCTAGTACAAGTACGAGTAAGAGTAAGAGTACGATTACGAGTGGTCCGTACCCAGTTTGTACAACAGCCCGTTATCCCAAAAACAAAAGCCCACTGCTCCGAAGGGCCATTTCTCCAAAAACATTCTACACACTCTCCTAAACAGAAGCATATGGTTAATTATTATGCAGAATTATATCACTGAACCTTCCTACTACAGCGATCATTCAAGATGCATGCTCTTAAATGCATGTTTTGCAAATGTGACATTTTTGTTTTTGTTCCAGCACATGTGTGTGTGTGGCATTATTGGTTGTATGTGAGACATTTCAGGGCAGAGCTCTGTTCACACTGATGACATGAATGTTAACAGTCTAGGCAGTGAGATTGAATCTATGCCTAAAATCTCCCATGTACTGGTCACTATTGAGTAAACTAATAATAAACCCTATTTTTTTTTTTTTTTATAATGTCAATTATGGAGGGAGTAGCGAGTGAGTCAGTGAATGAATATGGGAGTGATTTCAGAACCATTTTGTTCCAGAGAGTTAACCTAACAAGTGAACATTATGTCCCCCAAAGGTTTCTTTCAGAAATATGAGAATAACAACTTTAACACTCATGAAAATATGAACGTGAGAGTAAATAAGACAGAGGCTTTGGGGATTTCCTATTATTCACAAGTTGCGGGAATTAACAGGAAGGAACCATGGAAATCTTGTCAACAAGTGATGGCAAACAGTGCATTTCTCATCATATTTTGACTAAACTGTATCCATTAATGCTAAATGCCGACTTTATTTTAAATGTTTGGAAAGAGAAGGGCCAAATCTGTAGGAAACGCTGAGATTTTCACACTATGAGAAGCATGAAGAAGCACTTTCAGTCAACACTACTCCAAAACTGTGGAAGTGATTGGATTCATCAATGTTTAAAAATGAGGGTTTTAACACAAGCCTGCAGCCAATATATCAACACCAAGTTTTGATGGGAAACTATGGTTTTAAAAAAGTTGTTTTAATTGTCTGAAAAACTAAACTGCAGACATCAGGGAAAACACCAAACCAATTTCTTCATGGTAATTGGGATATGTGGGCACAGATATCAGGAAAAAAAGTGGGATGGTGGTAAATGTAAAGTTTTAGAGGCGGTGTTCCAGTGAGTAAATACATAAACGATGTCGCTAAGCAGAAGAGAATCGGCTACTAAAATAGCAAAAAAAAGAGTACCAAGAACAAACTTCACATGTTGTTATGACTGTTTAATCCCAGTTACTTAAAGACAAGAATAACTTGAACATGACAGCAGGTGTTTCAATTGCTTTCCTTGTTACTAATTGAACAAGAACACTCTGCCTTTAACTAATGGACTTTAACTAATGCCAATCTGACATCTTAACTCCAATCAAAGTGTCTTGTCACGGCATAATGAAAAACGAAAGAGAGAAAAAGTAATATAGCAAAAACTAAGGAGACAGAGAGAAACAGGAGAGAGTGAGAGCTGTACAAGGAGAAAGATGTGCATTAGCAAGCAGTGAATTAACAGGGAGCAAAAGCCTTTCCATTTCTCTGATTGTATTACCCATTATGAGCATTCCCCTAACACAAAAACACACAATTTATTGCAGCATTAGCATTTAGTACTAAATGGACTGATAAACTGCAAAAAAGAAAGGAAAACAAGGGAGGGTCAAGCAAACACCACTCCAGCCCTGAAGAGCGTGGGTGATATGGCGAGATGTAGGCAGGGAGGCAGGCGGAGGGGGAGAGAGGGTGTGCATGCTAGAGGTGGAGGGCAGACAAACACGCTGCTTTTAAAAGGTTAAAAAAAATAAACCTTTCATTCAGAAGTCATCTCTCACGCACACACAACTGTGTCCAAGCAGAGACACAAACGCATGCGCCCCCTCGATTCAATCAAAGCAGCTGCCATTATGGTGGCAACACGCAATGAATCATGGGATTGATGATGCGCCCTTGCAAGGGGACAAGTAATTTCTACTGCCCGGGAGATGAAGGGAGGAAGGAATGGATGTAGAGAGCGAGGGAAAGACAGAAAAGAGGCAGAAGAGAGGATGGAGACGGTTAACAGAATGAGTAGTATCATCTGAGAGTCTGGAGTCAGCCCTCCTCCTCCTGCCCTGGCTCCTGCCCTCATCGACCCGCTAACAAGAGCACAGAGCCCCTGAATGGTAGGAAGGACGGGTAATAGGAAGGAGTGGTGGATGAGGCTTATCACAGACGAGAGCTCCATACATCATTCACACTCTTTCTCCAACAGGGTGTGTGTGTTTGTGACTGTGTGTTCCGGAAGGGGGGGGTCAAAATGTACAACTGTGAACAAAAAGACAAACTTTCCCTGTCTTCGTCTTGCTGCCGTGTCCTCTTTCTGCAGCGAGAGGAATGAAAATTCAACACCGCACCATTGAATCCTCTTATATATTCAGACCAATATCTCCCTATTTCACACAAGGAAAAAGGGGTGTGCACGCAAGCATGCACAAAGCTGCTCACGTACATGCACACACTCACACACACTCACACACACACACACAAACACACACACACACAAACTCAGGGTATTAAACCCTCTTTCCTTCAATCCCGGAGAGCAGACCCGTACCGTCCTCTGCGGATTAGTGTGAGAGATGGAGAGAAAAGAAAGGTGAGAATGACGAGACTGAAAGAATGGAGGAGACAGAGGAAACAAGAGAGGAGGAAAGAGGTGATACAAGGAAGGGTGGAAGGGAGTAAGTGAGATCGAGGGGAGGCAAATGAGAGAAGATCAAAACCAGAGGAAAAAAATTAAAAACAGATTAAAAACAGGCTGCAGACAGAGTTGTGACAAAGAACGTACACAAAAATGGAAGTACACCAGCTGGTACATGATGCGTGTGTCTTTGGCTGCAGCTAATGATTATTTTCATTCAATTCAAGTAACTGATTTTATGTGTAAGATGTCAAACAAATGTTTATCACAAGTTCCCAATGCCAAAAACGCTGTCTTCCAACTGCCGAATTCATCTCACCAACACCCAAAACATCCAAAAGTATTCAGCAACCTTGTGTCAGTGGTGCTGGTTCAGCAAATGTTTAACACTTTCAATGTATAAAATCATTTCAGCACCATTTGTGTTCGACTACATGCTCACAAAAATCCCCTTTTACATGCAAAAAAATTGCTCACAATATTTCAAAGAGGTAATATATCATACTAACACCTTTCCATCCACACACCCACACATACCAATACACAGTGAATAATGTTGGTTAACAGACAATGAGAGCCGTCTCCTGCTCTCCGTCCAGTAATGCACCCTTCATAAAATCCCACACACTCTTTCCTGCCAAAGTAGTACGCAATGCACTTCAAAATGCACATCAGCACATCCAGTCACATGCACACACACACTCGTACACCACACATATACAGGTGTCAGTAGTGGGAGACCACAGCTCTCTGCGTAGTCCAAATAAAGATTACGTCAGCATAAATACTGCTCTCAGTGATGGCTGCTATAATTTCCTGCAAACATTTGGCCCACTCACCAGCAAGCAGCAAAAGTCAATACTAATTGCCATTAACATAAT
This sequence comes from Epinephelus lanceolatus, assembly GCF_041903045.1. Classification (NCBI taxonomy): domain Eukaryota; kingdom Metazoa; phylum Chordata; class Actinopteri; order Perciformes; family Serranidae; genus Epinephelus; species Epinephelus lanceolatus. The sequence goes on from NC_135736.1 coordinate 23,317,732, forward strand.
GACTGCAAATGAACATTTGGGTCTTCAGGCTTTATGATGCCAGTAAAGCAAAATGCTTCAGAAGCCATCCCACAATCTCTTATAAATTTTCCATGAAAATATATCTAATTAGTGAGCTAACATCACTGCAAACACTTTCAGAATCATTCAATAACTCTTCCAGCCCCAGTTCTGTGTGGATGCAGATGAAGCTCAGTGACCTTATGCCAGTAAAGTGATAATTCTGCTGGCACTCGGGGCTAAAGTGCTCCAGCACACATTTTGTCATGCAATGTCATAGTGAGCCATGACACTATAATCAGTAAAAATTGGGTGCAACAGAACAGTTTCAGTGGCATAAATATACTTGCGACTCTGCATACAGAGTTCATTTCAGTGCAAGCGAAGGCATTTTGTGCCTTTTGGGCTTTAGTTTTCATAAGCATGCTAGCACACAGACCTTCCAAAATCACAGTCCAGTCATTGGTAACTCAAACATCAATGCTTGGTGTTTCTACACACACTTGTATTGTTAAAAAAAACTGGAATCATTTACAATTCTCAAGTCTAAAACCTCTTTCCCACTGCACACAGACCCACTGACACCTGCTAATATCTGGCTTTTGTATTTAATGAAAAGTTACAATCGGCAGTCACTCCTGAGACAAATGCCTCAGCTGTAGTCATGGGTATTTATCAGCGCCAGCTCCAACAGAAAGGCGTATTCATCCACTGAGGAGCTGTGTACATGGCTCACATGGCTGTAGACTGTCGGCAATGGGAAAGGAGTCAAAGCCCCTATTTTGACAGGTTTCCCCACGTTTACAAAAGCCTGCATACACACACTAATTTTGGTGGGGGAAAAAAAAGTGTAAGTGTAAGTGGATGAACTAAATTTTACCCTATATTGAACTGGTCATGTCAGTGTATCCAAATATTTTGGAAAGAGGTTCATTCTGTAATGAGGAGGTTACTGGCAGAAAGTTGTCACTGCCTCCTTCATTCTACTTGATGCATCATTCATTCATTTCCTTAACTGCTTATCCTCTTGAGGGTCACACCTACGGACAATTTGATGTTACCAATTAAGGTAACCTGTGGGAGGAAGCCGGAGCCCACGCTGACACAAGGAGAACATGCAAACTCTGCACAAAAGGGCTCCCTCCTGGGATCGGACCAGAAACCGTGTTGCTGTGAGGCGACAGTGCTAACCACTAAACCACTGTGCCACCCTTGATGCATCATGTTTTGGACAATTTCTTTGATATGGATGTCAAATCTCTGTTAACAATTCTTTTATACTTGGCTAAAAAGTGCATCTTGCTGCTAAGGTCTGCCCCACAGGTAGCCACGGTTGACATGTGATTATCACAGATATCAGCTATGCTTCCTCTAAAGAAACTGACTTATGAACTCAATAATAAATCCGACAAGTTCTGGCAACTTTGGGAACCTCTACACTCTTTCCTCCAGAACCTCTGACTTGCTTATCCCTGGAGGGCAATAACTGTTTGCTCCATCTGTAGATGTCAATATCATAATGCTGTGCAATCTCTTTAAAAAACAACAACAACAAAAAACGTATTAGCTCACTCATCCTTTATTGTAATATACTGCAGCATTTGTTCTTCTGGGGTGGGTTTGTTTTTTTATTAATACTCTCCTCTTCATATGAAAACATGCTTTAACTCCCAGAAGTTCTCTCCGGATCAACTCGATTAAATTAAAAAAGAAAACAGTTATTTTATCTTTCATCTCTATTTTCCTTGGTCATGCATGAACTGCACACTCAAACTAAGTTGACTGTAGCTCCCAAGGAGTTTACGCCAAAGGCCAGAAGTTGCTGCGAAGGTAGAACCAGATTCTGTCAAAGTAATTTTTTAGAAAATCAATACATGGTTAAACTCCAAAGTGTTTGTGTTGCAGACTGTATCTTATCTTGCAGTTGTAAGAAGTACTTCATTTGGTTAAAAACATATTTTTCTATGACTGGAACTATTTGTTTTGCATCTTTAAATTGTTATACTATTACAATTTCAATGTGTAGCTCTCGCCTTACCCTCTTTCTAAGTGCATCTGTCCACAACATTGGTTAAATTAAAAAAAAAAAAAACTCTTCCACAGAACTTTCCAGGTTTATGCAATGCAACTAATCTAATCATGAAGGTGACAGGAAAATGAATAATATCCTCATGGAATCATAATGGCTGCAGTAGTTCGCACAGATCCATTCTCTGGATCTCTCCTCACATAAAATCACTGAGCTGTGGCAGGACCACCCGCTCCTATCAATCCTCATATCCTCAGCAAAAAAACACTGATTGTAGGGAAGTGTATCAGTAGCATCTGCTTCCTTTAAACAGTTCTCTTTCCAGCAAATGTTTAGCATCAAGGGTGACAGGTAAGGAGCTAACAGGGCATGACCACGACTAGTCCACATCACACCTTTGCATGATAAAGCCTTTTTATCCAACCCCTAAGGCATGCAGCACAGGAGTGTCAATGCTTCAGGTGACAAACTTAACAAAACCATTTGTTAGCTCATATAGAATTGAAATTTCTTTAAAGAAATAGGACATTGAGTGCACTGTGGATATGGACATGTGTATTGGAAAACACAGACACACACACTAACATCAATGGATAAACAAATCACAATGGATGCCATGCTGCTGCTGGTTTGCCAGGTTCTCTTACATGAGCCACAACTATGTTAAAAGGAACTCTGCAGAAGTTCATAACCTTTGAGAACACTTTCACTGTCAGGGTTTCTTTTTCTTGGCATTTTCATTACACACAATTCTCCCCGGACAACAAAGATAATCATGACACGATGAGAGGAAAGCTGTGCAATAGGAAAATCTGTGTTTCTGTCTACATAAATTGGAGAGAGCCTGTGGTGCTGATTGCTGCATCAACTCCAACTTTTACTTTGTTCAAGAGGGCTGCACAATTATGGCTAAAGTCATAATCACAATTATAAATCATGATTATGACTCCTGGTGAACTGGGGGACGTGGGCAGTTCAGTAAGATGGGAAGCAGAGGAAGAGACAGATTGGAGAAAGTATTTGATCACAGAGCTACCGGGACAAGTGTCACGTCATAGCCAGTGGCTGTAACTACTCAGCAGTGCTAACACTGAGGCTGGGAATCACAAAGTAACTCAGGATACTGACATGATACGCTGCCCATGGTATCATTGGTACCTCGATACTTCGATTCTGCAATACTTGATACATTGCAAGACAACCATCTATAATACATCACAATGTCGGTGTAACTAAAGAAGATAAATCCCACTAAAAAGGTAAAACAAATTATGCAGTTATTCACTGCACTGTTGTCAGTTTCACAGAAGTTTTAGTTGAGCTGCCTCTTTAACACAGAGCTGCAATACTCAAAATCATACACTTTTAATTAATGCTCTCTATGACGTACAGCACATGTGAGTGTAGATGGATATCCTGAGCGCTTAACACTATCGCATTCACTATTACTTTGGCATTGTCAGAAGCTGCAGTGGGAGGCTGCTTAAATCCTGAGGGGAGAAGGGCTCTCCTTCCCATCACTTTATATCTCATTCCGCCAGTTGACACTATAGGTTATGCTAAATGAAATGTTAGCAGCCATCCTAAGACTTATGACATAATGAGAGCTCAACAGGCTACACCTGCCTGGATCGCGCTGGCAGTGGGTTATTCTTTGAAATAAAGTCACTACAGGGTCTGAAAAGCCGCAAAATCTAGTGAGAACGCTGCCAAGTTTGCAATACTGACAGCACAGCTGTAAAGGAAAGAGGTGCGCTAGATTTATAACACAAGACAAAGCAAGAGCATCACTGCCAAAAAAATGCGGCACAATAATCGTTTCAACTCTATCATTAAGTCTCTAACGTTAAGTCTAACAATTTTAATTTGTCCTATCTCTGTTGTAAAAGTTGAAGCGGGCCCAGACTTTTGACTGAAGAGATGCCTGCACCGCTGTCCAACTTCACACTGACCGCCATTTTCCCACTGTGAGTTTTTTCTCCGCCACATGTAAGTTAACTTCTGTTTACTTTACCCTCATTGATTTGATAAGCACCACCACGAGGCGTCACGAAGCAGTGACTCTTGTAAGTCAGATTGCTAGGGGAGTCCATTAACAGCGGCATGTTCTAATAAAAATATCGACATTTGGTGTCTGTGTATCAATAACATATCGCAAGACAAACTAATATGGTATATTCTGGTATTGATATTTTGTCCCACCCCTGGCTAACATTCCACCGTAACTGTTTAGTTTGCAAGTGGTGCTCAAAATTAAGCTGGATGCTTCCCAGCTGATGATATGCCAGGATTTTATGGTGACTAATTTAAAGCAAAATCATGGTACACAGTTCATAGACAGTGTGTGTACTCAACAGCTGTGTACACAAGTTCTTGAAATTCGGTGTGTCTCCTTAGTTTGGCACTGAACTGCACTGTAAGAAAAATTCAACTCACCTAAGGGAGCAGATGTGTCCAAACACACACAGCACCAGCACAAGGCAGCAGAGCAGAGGAGGGATGCAGGGAAGAAGAGGGGAGAAAAAGAGACAGAATTAGCCTTATTACAGTCATACATTTTCTGCACAATTTTAGCATGTTTTCCTCCTGAGGGGTTGCGGGGAAAGATACTGGAAAGAAAGGATGGCTCAAAATATATGACACAAGAAACAGAAATACAAGCAAAAGGAACAAACATTGTGGATTTGTGGGCTACAGTGTAGGGCTGTATATAAATGCAACACTGTGAGTGTGTCTGTCCCCAACCCCAACCACACACATAAACAAATAAAAAAGAGCCGTAAAATGACGGTAGCAAAGTGTTTTTTATAGCCAGAAAAGGTCTAAGGGTTGAATTCATAGCTCATCAGAAAGAGAAGAGAGGAAACAAGAGAGGAAGAGAGAGGAGGGAAGGAGAGGAGGCGAAACAAGTAGGGGAAAAAGAGGAACAAGAGGAGAGGAGAACCAAGAATGCACACTACATTTTGACAGATCTCATCCTGTGGTGATGTGACTGGAGTGTGTGTCAGTGCGTTTTTGAGTTTTGAGTCTCTCAGTTAGTCCGGAGAGGAGAGATCAAAGTCCGGCTTGCTCACTTATCAGAGCTGCCTATCACACACCATCCTCCAGCTACAAACACTCTCTGCCGCCTCTCTTTCACTCTCTTTCTTATATACACAAGGCTGAAATGAGACACAAACTGAAATACAGAAAGGGGGTATAGTGGAGACAGAAATAAGAAGGGAAAATGGTGTGTGTGTTTGTGCCTATGTGTGTGCTCGTGGTGAGTGTGTACGGGCCGTGAGCCGCAGCATCTGGGGTTGCCATTTGAGACTACGTCTACTGGGTGTAGAGCCTGGGCTTGGCAATCTGCCAACACATGCCTCACACACTAACTGAGCTGGAAAATAACACACAGACACACACACACACACACACACACACACACACTGGGTCACACACAAAATGGCAAAGACCTTTAAATCAACTGAGGTAGTAGTGCACAAAAACAGCACAGTCTGACAAAAGCCAAACACACAAATACATAAAATGACTGCGCACACACCGTACATACACACACACACACACACACACACACACACACACACAAACTTAAATATAATTCTGCTAGATCTGAGCCTCTCACGGTGCCACAGGACCAATGAGCCAATCACTGGGTGCGGGTCTTCCCACAGCTTCAAAGAAATCAAGATTATTATCCTATCCCCCATCTCGTGTTTGTGGCCGCATCTTTTTGTGTGTGCATGCACGTGCCCATTCACGCATGGTTGGGATCAATGAGTGCCTGTGCTGTGCAGTGCCTACCTCCACCTATCATGGAGGCCAGTGGCCCTATCAACCCTCCTATCTAGCTGTCCTGTCAAGCAAGAAAACAAGAGAGAACGAAGGGTCAAATGCATCACTGTGGAGTCTGCACTGCAGCCCAGTACACTCAGACCTCTCATTTACCTTCTCTGTTTACCTCATGTTCCACTGTTTTGTCAAGCTGCTGTTTGCTGTAGTGTCGTCAAGTTCAAACACACAAAATGTTGGGAAAGCGGATGATTTGGGGGGATTTATCACAGATTATCTGCAGCGAAATTGTATCTAATCACTTCTAACCTTGTGTTTTGAAATGATTGCAACTTTTTTTGCAATTCAAAAATCTTTTTTTTGTTGTTGTTGTTGTTTTTTTTATTGCTACTGTAGCGCAATGATTAAAGTTTGATAGGATAGAGAGAGTAATGACTGCTGGATAAACCATTCCTCCATAATCTCAAAGATTTATTATTTTGTCGGGAACAGAAATGACAGAAATGTTTTTATGTGACAACCTTTAAAAATGTAAGTAAAGCTCGACACCGTTGGCAATAGAGCCATTAGTCACAGTATATAAGATATCTTCATGATACAACCCAACTCCTCACATTAGAGATGGGGGAACAGGGGGGGAGCGCAAACATGTTAGTTGTGACAAACAATACAACTGCAATTTAGCAGAATTTGGAGATTGCACCAAAGGACAAGAGGAAAAAAAGGAAATGGAAATACCCATATGACCTGCTGCGAGGATGAAATGACAAGGCCTAACCTGTAACAGTGCACAATAATAATTGCCCTTGGGCAAACAGTGAAATACAAAGGCTCTGTGTGTAAAGCCTGATCCAATTTCAGTGTTTTTGAAAGAATATAAGTGATGGAGTTAAATAAAAGAGATCATAGACAAGCTACACGTGACTGGCAGTGGAAGTGCTGCTAGTTTCTTATGGTAGGAGACAGTATAGTGGTGACCAACTTAGCATTAACAGCTGGATTCTAATCCCAGTCCCCCAACAACGTCTAAAGTTATCTGGTAATACCCTTTACCCCAGGAAAATTTGTGGAAGGTTTAAAAGGTATCAAATGTTGGATATGGCTCAATCCTAAATCCTACTTCCTATCCTTTGTTCTTTGTTCAAACATAGATGACTGACTATTCACTCTTCCTCACTTCCTGTTCTTTATACTATCATCCACTCTGCAAATCCCTCCTTCCATCCGTCAGCGCTGACACATGCTCCATTCAGTATTTGTCTCACTGTGTGATCTGTGAGACACTAAAAAAGGCACATGTGATCAGAGAAGGACTGCCCTCTTTCTACACGGATATTCTTTTCACCAGCTGATTTTTTGCGCTTTCAAATCACTTCTTTTTTTTGAGGATCTAGACATATACGAGTTACACACTCTCACTCAGAAACACACGCACGCAGAAACAAAAGCCCATTTTTAAATTTCCCTTATGTACTGCCTCCTCACCCATCCTAACCTCCTGCCTCCACCTATTTTCCTCTCTCAGTTTTTAAATGACTGTCTGTCTCACCCCTCTGCACCTCCTCTCCCCTCCCACAGTCTGAGCGCACCAAAGTGATGTGTTGAAAGCAAAAACCCTATCGTTGTTGTCGTCTCAGAGCTGCTTGGAACTGGAAGGTTGTCATGAGGTCTCCGCCACAATGCTCTTTGTAGTTGTCAGAGAGACTTAAATACTGTCTTTAGTGCTGTCACACAAAAAACACACACACAATCACTATAATTGACGTGCAGCTCTGGACTCCCTCAGTTCACATCTGTATAGTGTGTGTGTGTGTGTGTGTGTGTGTGTGTGTGAGTGAGAGAGAGAGAGAGAGAGCGCGTGTGACAGTGCACTAATATCCAATTCGTCTCGGCATAAGTGAGGACACCGGTGCTAAAATAGCTCATTTTGTGGCTGTGCCGCCTTTAAGAGGTGTTATAATGAGACATAACAAGTTATGGCAGCTCATTCTCTATGCCCCTCCATACCACATGGACATAGTCGCCCAGTGTCTTCCTCACACTACCTTGTACACACGCACACACATTTTAGTGGCCAAGGTTAAGGTTATCATTGAATGAAAGTACTGTATTCCAAGTCAGTGACAGAGGAGACGAATTTGCCCTGAATTGCAGTCTGTACCATCACTAACCTCTCATGCTGAATGAATGCCTGCAAGCAACACACATGGGGCACACACACACACACACACAAACACACACACACACACCTGTCAGAGACCACAATGGTAACCCCCGCAGGGAAACCCCATAATACCATACACCAGGTCAGTTGGCCAGAATGGTAGAAAGAAACAGATGGAGCGGGAAGGAGGGATGATGGAGAGAGGGGAGGAGGCGCTCAGAGGAGAAGAGGGGTTAGGGAGCAACAGGTGAGGGAGGGAGGGAGTCAGAGAGAGCTGCTGGGCACAGAAGTGAGGTTAAGGAAAATGGTAAGCGAAGAGAAAGACAAAGATGGATTTTTAAGCGGAGGGACAAAGGGAAAATGAAGGGTTGAGAGGCGGGTGGAGGTGCGTTGGGGTGAATGGAGAAAGTGAAAGGAGGTGAGAGAAAACGGGCGAGGGGGTAAAAGGAGGGCAAGAGGTGAGGAGGGGTTCAGGTTCGGCAGTGCAGTAGGAGAAGATGAGGTCGTAGCCTCAGAGGCGGCTAATGAAGACGGTGATGTCAGCGTAGGGATGGGGGAGGGAGTGTGGGTAGTGGAATGGTCCATCTGCTGCTCAGCCCGCTGGGATATCACAATCACCTCCCTGGCTCCCACTTCTCACTTATACAACCATTAACAAGGACAGGGAGGTGGGGGAGAAGGGGAGGTGGGGGGAAAGAGAGTACCTTGTGTGTTGCAGTCGTTAAGGCAGCTGACTGAAAGAGTTAAAGTGAACACATACAAACAATCTGTTGACTCTGACAGTTAGATCACTCAAACAGTCCAAACACCATAACTCAGACACTAAATTAAAATGAGTTAATAAAACCACCTTCTCATTTGCTTTTTGTATGTCCAAATCAGCCCACATTGGTAATTGAACCTGGTTGAGTAGACTGCAATAGATAGATAGACAAATGGTCGTGTAATGCTCATACACGCATCCCACTATCCCCTCCTCCTGGCTGACAATATGGAGGAATTGGTCCCTAGAAAAAATTCAGCATCTGTAATATGGAACTGGTCTAGATTTTCCAAAACTGACATAGCACAAACAACAGTTATTTGCAAAGTCTGCAAATAAGGTCCGCACGTTGGCCGGCAACACAACAAACGTTTTGACCACCTCAAAGAAAGCACTCGAAAGCGAATGCTGACTGTCAAACAGTGAGAGGATCCCACGTGAGTGCATCAACAGCAGCAGCAGCTGTTGTTGATTTTATTATTTGCTTTTCATGTTAATTAGTATGTTACATACTGCTACCTCAAGAACAGCATGAATCGACTATTTTTGCTGAGGATCTCTAATAAGCTACCTGACTGCTTCAATCCTACCAAATTAGATTTAGTTAGATTTTTTTTAATGTTATGTAGCAAGGGTGCAATTTACTTGAGTGTTGTTTACCTTTTGAAATCAGTGTTCACGTTGGGAGTAATGTGAAAGCCTCTCCCTGTACTTGAATACAAGTCTAAACCATGTCTTACTTTTGGAATCGCACAGTTGATTAAAATCTATCTAAAAAAGATACTTTGACCTGAATGGTCTGTTATTCTTTTTTCTTTTAGGTTTTGTTGCCTTGTTGGGCTATATTTTTTGAACAGGAAATAAATTTGGTTGTACTGTTCATTACCTCGCAAAACAGTCTTAGAAAAACAACATGAAGAAGAATGGGGATAAGATCGTGGATCTTTATCCTGACTATGACTAGACTATGAGAAGTTCTGCACATATTTCATTGGACAATGGAGTATGTTGGCAGATGACACTGCACTGTGCAAAACTGAAGCTGGTGTAAATTTATAGCTGGATTATCCTATCCTAGTTTTAAGCCAGAGCCTTTTGTTGCAGCACCTCGCTGTGTTGGGGCTGTGGTCACATCGAAATGAATGAGGAGCCACAGTTTTTTATATTTTTGCTGTGACTTTTCTTCTCCCTGCTCTGTTTTGGTCATGGAAAATTCCATATAGTTGGGAGAGATTACAGAGAAAGATTTGTGTAAGAATCATACACTGAAATTAGTAAAGTACACAACGAATGAATGATTTTCAAAGGGTACTACTGTACAGTAGGCATGGAACAAAATGAAAATGTTATGTCACGATTATCCTGGGCAAATAATTGCCATCACAATGTTATCCTGATAATCATCAAAATATACTTCAAACTCTTAATATGGCACTAAAAACCACTGGAATCACTTTAGCTTATATCTAGGCAAGGAACAAATATTTTTATTGCATCACAGACAGGACAAACATTTTTAATGAACATCCTTTTTAGTGAAATACAAACATTTAATTTGAATGGTATCATATCTTTGTATATGAAATTCTCCGATTGCTTGATCAGGTTCTTTTGCATTTTTTAAGACTGGGGTATATGCAGCCTGTTTTTGCAGAGTCTGTTATACTGTTGATTGCTAGCTGTCTCTCTGTCTCAATATTCATGGATATCCTGATAATGGAAATTCCCCTCAATCAAATTATTGTAAGCGTTTTTTATCACAGATTGTGATAAAAAACGTCCCATCCCTAATGTACAGGCTACTTTTGGACCATCTGGAACACCTCACATTGAGCTCCAGATTAAGTGCATGGGAGAAAAACACTTTAATTTTGTTGAAGCAGCACTTACATTTTACCCTCTACACTCTCTCTTCTTCTCCCCCCTCCTCTTTCAACAGGCAAACAACAAAATAGTGCATTACAGCAAGGAGTACAGCTGACAGTAAAGACCACTTTGACAGATGTGAACGGTTACTCCATTTGGTCTTAGTAACTCAAAGCTGCCCTCCTCCGCAAAGGAGCAGGCTAAAACCTTTCAGTCACCTTTCAAACCTACAGACACTTAGTGTTTCATATTCAAAACATAGGGGAGTATTCAATTGAGAATAATACTGTAAATACATTTATATCTAACAGCAGGTAAATGTCTAATCTTTTCAGTGTGTCATGACCACGGACATAAAAATGCAGTTCTGTATGAGCAGAAATCTGTTATTTCCATTTCTACACATGTCTCCTAATTGTGATTAATTACCTTTGCTGTTAGATGAAAAGGTTATTTTGTGCTCTCATACTGTCATCAACCCCTCTTCACACCTGCAAAGCCAACACTCAGGTTCCTCTAAAGGGCCAAGAAAGGTAACAGCAAACCTCTTCTGAGCCCCCTTTCCTCTGAGAGTGTCTCTGAGGAAATCATTTAAATCAGAACTATCTAGTAATGAATTCCCTTTCATACTGAAGTGTAACTATTGGTGCAACACATGAGTCCCTTTTACACTGCCTGTTCAGGGTGGGAATATCGTGCCGTTATGCCGCCTCACCATTCTGTATTTACGTTATAATCAGAGAAAGGGGGGACAGAGTGGTCTTGGCTTTAAGTCACAGGAGGCAGACGGCATGACATTACGCGTGCGACCTACCACAGGAGTTTAAAAAAGTAGCTGTTAGCAGTTAGCGGCTAAGTCAAAGAAGAATGGCAGCCTCAATTGTCTGCAAATTGGGTAAACAATGAGACTCTAGCTAGAACTAGATGATAGCTCCCTGACGTTTATTATAGAGAAATTTATATTGAACACATAGCTAAAAAATATTTTAAAAAATGATGGCCTTTTTGCCCTTATTACATGCCACATACGTCTAAAACCAATGGGTAACCAGGACGTTTATTTCTGAATTCTAAAATGTTTGCTAGGTTGGTCACAATTCTTTTATAACTAAATTTAAGGGGTCCCTATTTGTTTGATATTTGTATGTCCAAATAAATAAATGAAATATAAAATTGTATTGTATTGTTACCTGATTTTTTGTTACCTGAACTCTCAACATACTGGTGTTGGCTTCTAAAATCAAGGACAGGTCAGGTTCAGGTAAACACAATATGCACAGAATCAGAGATGTTTTCTAAAAACCTCCAGCTGAGAAAAGCACCCATCTCATTGACTTTTACATCCAAGAAAACATATACAGTACTTCGCCTTTTTTCTAAAGCTTTTTATTCACATACTAACTCAGCACCAGTGCGCAAGCAAGACATTTAGGGGGCAATGAACCTGAGAGGTGCCCCTCCAGCGCTATACACTTGCAGACTGGACACAGCAAGAAGACGGTTTTATCCCAGCACGAAGTGCAGAAAGCATTTTTTGTCAGCAGGAGCAGAAAAAGAGATTACATGAGTTTTGAAAACACATACTGAAACAGTATGGTAAACGGTAAATCAGTTCAGTTGTTATCACAGCTAATATTGTACATCAAGATCCTTTTGGCCAAGATAACCAGGCCATGAAAAACTGACAGTGGCATGTGATGCTAACCTCCAACAAACTGCAGGAAATTGCAGGATAAAGCGAGATACACCCACCATTTAAGGCATACTGTACACTGTGTGAGCGGAGGCATTCCTTACACAGACAATCCTGTCAGAATGAAAACAGAACAAAAGCTACTGAGGGGCTGAGTAAAAGCACATCATCACTTACTCTTATTGAATGGCCAGTGGCACTTGGACAAGAGCAACCCAAGGTATCCTCCAAACAGACTATAATGCATAAAACGGAGAGTATGAATATCATCAGGCTTAAACAAAGATAAAAACACACATTTCTTTCATACCTACTGTACTCCCCCCCAACACACCATTCATAATCACACATCCTGTCTCCCATCACTCCGCCTTTCTCTCTCTGCACACACAAACACAAATCACAGACTGTCCTCCACAGCAACAGAAGCTGAAATATAATGAAGAAAGTTGTCTCTAAAAGGCTGTTTATCAGCTTAGTAAACTAACTAGCTGGTGCTGGACACAAACACACATGTATACATACACAAACACACAACTCTTCACTCACTACATTCCTCGGTTTTTCCCCATCTTCCTTCCTCACTCTCTCTCTAATGAGGCATAAAGTGAAAAACTCTCTGTACCCATCACAGAAGTAAACACATATTTTCAACTTTTTGCACTCCAGCACAGCACGGAAAAATAAAACTCTCCTGCAGCTGCACACCATCTTGTCTGGAAGCACTTTCTCTTTCTTTGTCTCTGCCTCTGTCTGTGATAGCTTATAGAGATAGAGGAGAGTGGCAGCGTTATTAGACAGTGTCAGCATGATGACAGCTTCTTCATGCCACATTTTCCCATTACATGCCACACACACGCGGGTACATATGCAGAGCGTCACGCATCCAGCACATCAAATCCCCAAAAACCACAATTTTCCTGGAGCCCATGGAAAGCATGAGGTCGTCAAGCACAGGGGAGCTTTTCCCAAAAGGAATGTCACCAGCCTGTTTGTGGGTATGTGTGTGTGTGTGTGTGTGTGTGTGTGTCTGTGTGTGTGTGTCTGTGTGTGTTAGGGATAGTGTTACAGTAAAGAGTGACACAACACAAGTGAGCAAACACACTGACAAACACACACACACAGCGGCTGAGAAAAGGACTCAGGCCTAGGCTGTGCTCTGGATGGGAACACAGACAACCTGAAAGCATTTGACATTCATTTCAGCCGCCCCCCACCCCCGACGACAAAACAGTCACAGAGAGAGAGAACTGGTAGTGTGCACCAAAATGCTGCTATTGAAACTCAGGAGAGACGTTAAAAAAATATATGAGACAGAGTGTGAAGGGTGGAGGTTGTGTGGGGAGGAGGCGGGCGGATGGAGGCATGAAAGTATGAAATAAGGGAGGGAGGTGGAGAAAGTGCTTTGCTGTCACTGAAGCAAATGTAAATACCCTGCACACCACTCATGCTATACTACTCCTGGGGAAGCAACACACAGAACAAACACCCCTGTGTGTGAGTGTGTATGTGCATGGAGTATACAGGACGTGTTTGTATATTAGTGCGTGTGTGTGTGAGTGTGTGTAAGTTGCTATAATGTAGTGCTTATCTCAGTGGATTATGCTGACTTGCAGCTATTAAGAACTTAAACACATTCAAACCAGCGGGGAGCTATTTCTACAACTCAATAGGCCGTCTATCACCCTATTGTCTGTTCCTCTGCGAGTGTGCACGAGAATATATGTGTGTAAAGCTATCAAATGAGTGTGTAGGGAGGCAAAAAGAAGTAGATAGGGGAATATAATGGAGGACAGATGTAGAGGATGTAGGGAGTGATAAGAGAGGGTGGCAGGGACAAAGAAAATGATAGGGATGGATGATAGGGAGAAATGAGTCGACCACAAAGGGTGAGTCTGTCACGGGGGGTGGAGATGGGGATGGGGGGGACTGTGTTGACGACAGCCGTCTATCAAAAGAGACATAATGAGATTTGATGTAATGTGATGTGATGGTGGAGCATGCTCGAGATGTTACCAGGCATTGAAACAGACAGGATGTGGATCAGCATTACACTGCTCAGCACCACAACCACATGCCAGCGCCGCTCACACAGACGGACAGACACATGGCATCGCACGCGTGTTTGCCCGTTGATCTGTCAGTGTGTATTTGTGTGTGCACGATTTGATGATCTCCCCCAAAAGGGATTATCAAAGGGACTTCAAATACCAGAAGATTCATTTCCCCTTGAGAGGAAGAAGGAACAGTGGTTGGAGGGTTTTGGGGGTGGAGGAACTGCAGGAGAGAGTTGAGCCTCCAGCAATGTTTACCCTACTCAGGGAAAGATCCAGTGTCCTCGCTGGTACAGCCCTCAGCGACACGCATACATTTCATCCAGCTCTGAGGATTTATGATCACACACACGGGCGCACACGTCATCCCTCATGCTGCATTGTAGGACTGCGTCAGAATGAAATGTGTGCGCAGGCATAATGTTCATTGTGCATGTGTCTTATTGAATCTAAGTGTGTGTATGTTTTTCTATTGTTTGAGCTGTGTGTGTATATATATGTGTGTGTGTATATATTGCGTGTGTTCCTGTGTGTGTGTTTTTGTGTGTGTGCATAAGGTGTGTGTGCATGAGGTGTGTCCGGGAAATTAAAGAGGGAGACATAGACAGAAAGAAGAACCATGCACATCATTGAAAGGTCTCATATGCATATGCATACTAATATAAAGGTGGTCAAAGGATGTCCAGGGTGTGATGGATGAGAGAGGCAACACAATCAATTCTGCAGGCGATTAGGAGATAAAGCCGGTGGACTGAGATCTGCACAGACTGCCACTTAGAGCACCTCTCAGACACACACACACACACGCACACACACACGGCTCTAAAAAAGAACCTTTAGGAGTCTGAATACACTGAAGTTAAAGAGTGTCCTCTACTTGTCAGACCTCATGATGTAATGATAGATAAGAGAAAGTAAAGTGTGAGATGGCAGGTCTGAGGGAGTGAAGTGCCAGTAAGAGAGCAGGGAGGGGCCTGTTGGTGCATTGAGTCTCTTCTAAGGTAAAAGCACTCTGGAGAGTTGGAGGCCTGATAGAGTGAGTTTGTATGCAGGTGTATTTGTGGGTGTGCCTCTGTGTGGCTGTGTTGCCCCTGCCTATGCTATGAATCATTGAGGTTAGAGGTCATTACTAAGAGATGGAGGAGATAGCAGGAAGTGCTAAAATGACCACTCTGTCTTCTCGCTCCATCAGTCTCTAACCATCCAAAGGGACAGTTGTTGAATCATTAAGATTAAAGAGACGGACTCCAACAATCACAATGTGCTAAAATGACCATTCTCCCCTCACTGCTTCTCTTCCCCTTTCACTTTTAATCTACATTTTATGTGAGTTTCTATAAAAACTCAGTTTGTGACAGGTGTGAACCACCTTTCTCAAGCTTCTATTTTGGTTTGACAGAAGCACTTTAGCTCTCAGCTCAGCGGAGCTGGAAAACAAGAAGGAAAATAGATGAATAGATGTACAGGGTAAAGAAACCGACCTAAAAGAAGCAGTCAACGGATGAAAGGAATCAGTTCAGTCAGTTCAGATAAATTTGTGAAAATGTGTGCATCTTTCTTTTCTTAGAAACACAAAAAAGCTTCAAACTGCTGTCTGTGATATCATCAAAAGGCAAAGCCTAGAGATGCTTCATTGAGAGTAAATAAAAGGCCAGACATTCTGGATGATGGGAAAGCACTGAGGGTGATCCTCCACAGACATGGGCACGTTTTGTGGTTAAGAACTCTTGAGAAGCGGAAACAAACATTCAGCAAAGTCACACACTGACTCAATGATTTG
The DNA here is from genome assembly GCF_041903045.1 of Epinephelus lanceolatus. Taxonomy (NCBI): domain Eukaryota; kingdom Metazoa; phylum Chordata; class Actinopteri; order Perciformes; family Serranidae; genus Epinephelus; species Epinephelus lanceolatus. The sequence goes on from NC_135736.1 coordinate 23,333,873, forward strand.
TTTCATTTAGTGGAAAAAGGAAAGGGCTGTGCCTCTTGAAGACAGTGATGTTTTGAATATTAGACTGTTGCTGTAGATTGTAGCTTTATCACAGAAGCAGTTATGTTCACAGATATCAGTGTTATGTTTTCCATACATAGGCTGTACTTGCAAGACCTGCCCAATCACATTACATTAATGGCTACTGAAGCATATTGTTTAACTTCACACATGCACATATATATGACACCTGCTCTTGTGAATTCAAACACACAGAGAGATGGTGCCAGTGTTTCTTGAGAAATGACAGATTTGGAACATAAAAACATGAGTCAACCTCACACTTGGTCTATAAATTCACACACCAACGAAGACTTTCGTCTGTCATAAATTTCACAACAGTGTTTCTGTGTCTTCCGCATTCATCCAAAGTGTCAAAAGTGGTGAACTTATTTAAGAGCACATTTTAGCAGTAGTAAAGATGTGAGCATTTTTCCTAAAGATGATGCTTCCCTGAGGCAACATTCAGCTCTGTGTGTGTGTGTGTGTGTGTGTGTGTGTGTGTGTGTGTATGTGTATACTGCCAGTTGGTGTTCAGGATCCACAGGATCGTGGTAATTAGGCCGTTTCGTTTTGTTGTGTGCTCTCAGCATTTTATCAGACTGGGCTGCTGACATCATAAAGTGGATCTTGAAGCGATTCCTCAGCTTGTGAAATTCTCCCTGCTCTTGACACATTCTTTTTTTTTTTTTTAATCTCCTCACAAGTGGGAGAATTATCACTGCTTCAGGGCTGCTTTTTGTTTTATAATGGGACTTTTCACAAGGAAGCTTAAAAAGTGTGTCAGACTCAGACTTGTATCGCTATCGATCACATCACTATTAATTTAAAAGTGCACATTAAAATTTGACCTTAGCGAGGCTGCATGACTGTATGCCAGCCTGAATTACAGATAGCTGTGAAATTAAAGATGTAGTGATATTATTGAAAGCCCAGAATGGAGGTAGTTCAAAGGTAGGCATTACATGAAAACACAATGATGTAAGCAAATACATCCAAGCCAGCTAAAGTTAGACTCTTCTTTTTACTCTATTATCTCCTGAATCTACTCTTCTGTAGCCCTCACTGAGTTTGCTTCAGGGGCCGGATCTGTTTTGTGATCTGTGTTAATCGCTGGCTCACCAGCATGTTGGCAAGCTGACATGCTGAAATGTTGCAATAACATGACATCATCATTAGCAACTTTCAGCCACTCAGTAGGAGCAGTAAAGTTTCCTCCTCTTCCCTTCAGCCCGTGTGTGAGGTAGGCAAGGAAATGTTACACAGCAAGAAAGTTGACAGTAAGCCAGCGGCAGTCAACAAGGGTGTGTGATGTGGCGACACTGTGGGTGCAGAGCACTGTGGGATGGGCTTTGGAAGACTCACAGCAAACTGGATGACATCCAGCTGTTTTATGAGCCACTGCTGCTGTTCACATTTTATCTGTCATCCTGAGAAAACTAAACCATTTATTGAATTATTTAAAGTAAAAAAAGAAGGTTGTCTCCCAACATTGAACATTTTTAACTAATTTTCCATATCAATGCCATATTTTTTAAAAACCTCTGAAACATCTAACAGATAAACCGTACAGACCCCCCTGAGTGTGTTTTCGACCTGTGAACGATGCTACAATGCACTGTAAAATCGTAAGAAATCCTGTTTAAAGATTTGTGATTTTCCTTTAATAAAGGAGAGAATTTGAGATCAGATACAGCCAGAGGAAGCAGCAAGAGCAAGTGAGGGAATAGAGGAAGTAATCCGGTCCCTCCCTCAGATATGGTAATTCATGCTAATCTCCATTCACACACTTAATCTCTTAATTGCTTTAATTGACATGAAAGAAGGTTGAAGCTTGCCTGATATGGCAAATGTCAAGAGCCTGCCTTCCATCCTGCCTGCAGCACACATGTATACGCTTGTGTTCTTACACATACAATACACAAAACATATGTACTGTACATTTAAATATGCACATGTGAAGACAACAAAAGACATAAAATACAATCCACTCACTGATGTGCAAGGAAATACAAATACACAAGCAAATACATACAGCCCCACAGCAAGCAAATCCCTTTATTGTTCTGTGATCTTTAATTAGAAATATAAGGAACAAAACAGTCACAAACTGCTATACACCAACACTGTTAACAATTTTTTTTTTCCTTTTCACTTCCTTTCAATCCGTAACTTCTTATCCTTTGCTTTTTGGGTCAGGTTGTGTGTGTGGTGAAAGAGTGCACAGAGAAAGCAGTAAACAAATGCAGATTGAGGGTTTTTCCATATAATTTGGTGAGACAAAGATGGTTATTGTACTCCACTATCATTTTGACTTAAGGCCTAGATCTCTTAGTTGAAACACTTTAACATGCACACACACACGTACACACACACACACACACACACACACACACACACACAGGCTACCACACAACAAAAGCCAAAAATACATTTCTCAAGGTTTCAGTTCTGAAAAATAGGATTGGATGCAGTGAGATAAAAACATTAGCATATACTTAAAACACAATACATACACAGGCTACAAAAAGATACATACGCAGTGCCTTGCGCTCTGCACTTCCCAGAGAGCAACATCAGTAGTGAGAGAATACAAAAACGCACCAAAACACACACGCACGCTGAACAACCTTTCACAAAAGAAAGACGACAAGCGAGACTACCCATGACCCCGTTATCTCCTTTGTTTTCTGCTTCTTCGTAGTTCCACAATCACATCCTACTCCCTGAAGAGAGGGGAGTCCTCCCACATCAAGGAGCACAGACAGGCTGAGATAAAGCTGCAGCTTAAAACTGTGGAAAACAGTGGAAAATTGAGCTGAGGTGGATCTGCTGCTCAGACCAGACTGATGTAGAATGACAGAGGACTATCAGTGAGACAAAGAAGGTAGGAGGTAGAAGTACCCACAGTGACCTGGAGGTCAGCGCCACAGCTCCGCCATTTGACCAACCATTTAACCTCATATAAATTACTGCTCTGTATAAGTGTGTGTGTGAGTGAGTGTGTGTGTGTGAGAGTGTGCGTGTGTGACAGTGATCTATCTGTCGTGTGATGAATCCATCCTGTGCACGTGACCTACAGATTAAATCACCTCTACAAGGAAACTGATTACCCTTTCCCAGCAAAGATGGCAGCAAATACACAAGAAACACACGTACATGCAGGACAAACACACACAGATGCACACACATCCACAAACACACACAGACACATGTCATCTGTGATATCAAGAAAGGTTGGGTATTGGTCATTGACCTTTGAACTCAACTATCAGTTACACAGACAAGGCGATGATTTACCCCTTGTGCGCAAAGTGTGTGTGTGTGTGTGTGTTTGTGTGGGTGTGTGGGTGTGCGTGTGTGTGTCTGCTGACGCCAGGTCTGTGTCAGAGTAGCCCCCTCCTTTCTCTCTCTCATAAATTACCTGTCAACTGCAGAACAGATCGAACCAGAGAGAAGGAAGGTGGCAGAGACAGACAGAGACGCTTTTATGCCTCTATTTAAACCGTTGGAAAGGCTCAACTGTGACAACAGCCTCTGAGTGTGGGGCTTAATTAAAAACAAAGACTGCTTTATGAATGATTAATTAGTACACCACAGGTAAACATCAAATGAGGCGCCTATCACACAGACACACCCAGCTTCACAATAAAACAAACATAGCTAGACTAAGAAATGTGCAAAAAAAAAATACAAAACAGCTATTGTTTTTTCAATCACTTCATGAAGGGGAATATGAAGTGGGCTCGAAATGAGTGTAACAGTGGAAGAGAAAAGACATTAATTTCACAGGAACAGTAAGAGCCAATGAAATGATAAAGTACAGTAGTAGCTGTTCAAAGGCCCAGACATACAAAACCAACATCAAAGAGCTAGTGGCAACGAAGGCCGACTGTTGCCATGCATCACTGTGGCTGTGCCTCGGCCAAAAGGGGGCACCTGAATACACCGCAAAGACTACAGCTGACAGCCAACCAGCACGTGCGTTGAGGAAATAACTCTCCATACCAGCAGGTGGTGGTATTCATCATTCAAAAAGGGACACAGAAAGACCATCAGAACAGATAATATCACCTAATATAATAAGTTTGTTGGTCTCACGCCCTCTTGACTTCAGTGGTTTGTTTGCTTTCCTTACTTCTGTTTCTCCTCCCGTGCACTAAGCTACATTGCCAATCAAAGCGATTTCTCTCACTGACGGGCTCCACCGTCTCAAACGCTGATTCAACATGCTGAAAAACAGCCAACAGGGGGCAACGCGGGCCGACAGGGGCCAACTAGGGTCGAGGTTGTGGGCCACCTTGCCAAAACTGGGACAACGAATGCTAAGCTACGGCAAAACATTGATTGACAGTCGACCAATGGCTTGGTGTATAAGGGCCCTATGAGACAACGGTGGAATCGTATGATCAGTGTCCCATAAGTCTGGCAACTCTGTTAAAAAAGCACTTGAAAGGACAAGTAGGGGAAGACATGAGAAGGAAAGAGGATTAGTGTGTGACAGTCAAAGAGAAGACACAGAATACAAGTTCCAGTGCAACACCCTCAGTAACACCACAGATTACCTCCAACACAGTGCAGCACACGCACACAAGCTCATAAACACACATAAACAGTAATATTCAGGGACAATATCTATTCTCTAAGTCTTGTATGAAATACATAAGGTGGACTGGACAGTTGTTGTCAGGTGTTAATGGTATCAAAGCTGGCAAAGGGACTGCACTGAACTATAAAGTACAAGGTACGATGGATACTTGTAAGCAGGCCTGTCAGGGTAATTACATATTCAACTTATCGTATGATATATGGACATGACATCAATCAATTTGTTCAACTCGATATTGCCTGTTGTGTTTACACATGTTCCTTTACATAAGAGTGTCACCAACATTTGAGCCAATGTGATGCCAGAATAAACAGCAGGGTTTTGCCAACCATCATAAGACTCATAAGACGTAGCAATTCTCCCAATTTTGTCTCTCCACCACCGCTGACTTTCGCAAGTCCAAAACAAAACATAAAAACACCTTAAAGACAGCACAGCATAGCTTACCCATAGGCTGCAGCTACACTTTTGAAGTGGAAGACACACAGTCATTAGCTTGCCAACCCCTGGGAACAAGCCAAAAAGTCTGTCCTTTGTAGACTTACCTTCCAAAAACAACTTTATCCTCCACTCTGTAAATCCACCAGCAAATCACTCGGCGACCAGGCCATCCATCCCCGGGACTGACCGCAGCTCACCGGCTGGATTATGGAGGTAACTGTGGTGTTACCTGTGCTTTGATAAGCTTGTTTATTAGTCGTTGGTTTAATTTTTGCTGGAAAATTTTTGTTTTAAGTCTCAAACTGGGCTACTCGTGTAAAGGTACTATATACTTTCTTGTATATTAAATTAACAGGTGCTAATTACTTTTTAAAAACACTAAATATTTTAAGTCTGGATATTCTTAAGAATATAAAGTTCATTGCTCTTTAAAAGAGCTTTGCTTGCATTATTATGTTATTACATTATCATTATATCAGTGGCATAAAATGGTCTCAAAGTGACAATAATATCGTTTATCATAATTACTTCTGCGGCAATATATCATCCAACAAAAGAAGTTACCGTCACAGGCCTAACTGTAAGGCCATTTTATGTGAGACACATTCAGAGCCAATGGAGCTGGTGAAACAGCCTGCAGCAGCACGAGGAGTTGGAAACAAGAGGTAGTAAACATCAAGGAATGAATCTATCACAAACAATGCCACGATTACCGATCTGATGTTAACAGCACTGGACTGACCAGTAAACTGACCTGCAGTGTTACCTGTGGAAAATAAATCATACCAATCCATAATACTAGTAAGACCTATGTGCTGGAACACTGTGATTTATGGAGCTGTTATTACTGCCCAGTTGAGCTGCTAATGTTTCCTAATGAGGCATAGCCTCCAACTCAGCACAAAGGACTAAGTAATAGAAGATTGGAGACAGCAAATGTTGCATCACTGTTCGGATAGAAACAAGTGATTGAACTGAGCTGACCCACAGCCAGCTGCTGGGGCAAAGGCAACAGGACAACACATAAAAATAAACATAAATAAAAAGACAAATTAAAAATTAGCAGCCTTATCAAAATATTTATTTTCCTTATGTACAGAGATAAGCGGGCTCAACACTGAACATAAAGTGCAGACACACTGGTGCATTTGTGTTCCTTTGGGCAACCATATTCTCCGTGATCTGAATTCACAACATCTCCCATGACTCCATGAGCTCCATGAGTCATAGGATGTTAAATTTAATCAGTTTTGTTTACAGTGAGTCGTTAATCAAAAATAGTGTTTCAAGTCTGGGCTGAAATTCTCTGGGATTTTCAGGAAAAGTGGAAATGCGGGTACAAACAGCACCAGTGTCACTGCCCATCCCGACAAGAAGAGCAGCTCTCAGTGACCTAACTCCCATACAGCATCTCGACAACTGACTATAAAAACTAAGTTATCAAGCTGATAATAATGATGCAATAGTCAGGATGGCTGATAGATGGACAGATAAAAGGTAAAGACGGCTGGAGGGAGAGAAGGAGAAGGAGGAGGAACCGAAAGACTGAACCATTAGTAGGAGAAACAGGGAAACTAGAATCACTCAGGCATCAAATGGTCTGTCTGAATTAATCCTGACCATCACGCTTTCCCTGTCACACACATACACACGCACTTCCCTGTTCCTGCCCTGCAGCAACAGATGCTGGCAGACAGAGAGGCTTCCTCCACCTCTTCGTCTTTAAATCCCCCTCTCTCTCTCTCTCTCTCTCTCTCTCTCTCACTCCCTCTCTCTAGTTCTCTTTTTCTGTCTCCTCTATCTTTGTTGCTCCTCTCGTCTGCAAGATAAAATGCCAGTCATCCTTCGCTCTACTTGTAAACAACAAATGAGGGCGCAATAGAGTAAGAGGAGACCAATGGGCAACAGGGTTACACAAGGGAGAGGGAGAGGGAGAGAGAGTAAAAGAGAGAGAAAGGCAGCGGCTATTTGATAGTGTCAGCTGTATAGAGGAGATACAGACAGGCCATTCATCTCAATGGATCAGATAGCAGTCCCCCTGGAGTGTGTGCGTGCACATACACACAAACAGAAACACAGAGACACACAAACTCTCATCCGTGCACACAAACCAGTCCAGGTTTAAAGCTATAAAAAGCACCCTGGGGCTGCAAGCCCTGCACCTAGTCTACTAAAGAGTTGCGGGAGAGAGATTGAAAAATGGCAGAAGCGAAGATCAGAGTTTTTTTGTATGTGTGTGTAAGTGTATTAGTGTGTGTGAGTGCGTGTATTCTTTTCCATCCTCTCAGCAAGCCATGTGCCAGGGTGAACCAGGGAGAGGGAGAGACCAACAGAGAGAGAGACAGAAAAAGTCTGAAAGCATTTGCATGAATCACAGTTTTCAATTTCACATCACAGGGGAGTCAGGGTGTGTGCGTAACTAGCTGAGCTCTTTAAAACTCTCCAACATTTAGAAGCTATCTCTGAACCTCCACACACATAACGAGTCTATTGTAGAACTGTCAGCCGTAACAGCTGGTCTCTCTTGGTGAGTTTATAATGACTATGAAGGATGTTGAGGCAGACTAAAATCGGAGCTGTCCACGCTACGTTCAGCCAATATCTAATTAGGCTTGCCTGCCTGACCCTGCTGGATTGCTACTGTTTTCAGCACTCACACTTTTAGTTTAGCTCATATTGCATTCACTCTAGCACAGTTTGTGACAACTCAATAAAAAGCTGACTACCTTTTGATAATCACCCAAAACTTAACAAGCAAACAGGATGAAATAAAATGCATTATATTCTGGACTCCACATTGACAAAGGCAGCATTTTCCACCCTTTTCTAAATCTCACTTAAAAAGTATATGCCTGATATGTTTGCCTAAATGATCCTTTCTTTAGCAGGCCCCTCAGGGAGGTCATTACAGAGTGCTTAAAGAGGGCTGGTACTCAGCAGGACACCAGCACCTCTACATTTTATTCTTTGGTTTGCCATTACTTTTTCCTGCACCGGCATTTCTAACAAGCCAGTAGGCTACTCTCCTCTGCCCTCTCCATATCAGGCTCTTTGGGCGAGTATAATAACCCTAAATAAACTGCATTACCCAAGGGCCATTGAGAGCACTACTTAGGCAACCCAGAGGGCACTACATGATGCTGACCCGCTCCCTGCCTACTTTTCTCTGTGGGTGGCTGGTAGGCTGTTAGTCTAAGTAATGTTATATTACAACAATGTTGGCCTGGCTCCAAAAAAGAACATGTACACAGCCAGAGGATGACACAACAGCGAGGTTACGTTAGTGCCAGTCCTAGCAGCAAAGAGCCTATTGATGACGTTAGCATCAGCAAAACCGCCCGCAGCTACTGCCCCCACTTATGATGAGAAGGCCACTTCGAGCACTGCCATTAATGACACCACTGCTTATCAGAGAGTGAATGAGTGGATAAATGAATACAGACATATAGTAACAAATGTATAGACACACGGGAGGGTAGATGGATAGTATGGTGAGTAGAAAATAAGCATTTTGTCTTTGATTCAACAGTCACTGCAGAGAAAGACAGTAAATGTGTCAAACTGTGGACATTGCATTTATATAGTGTGTGCCTTTGTCGTTCAGCTACCTGGGCAAATTCCTTTTTGAGTTACAAAAGCATTTACGGTCTCTGCTGCTGACTGGGGAATAAATTTATGCCTTTTAGGGCTACAACTAACACTTTTTTTGTGCCAGAAAATTGAGAAAAATGCTCATTACAAGTTTTCCGAGTTGAAAGTGTCATTCAAATTTTGTGTTTTGTTTGACCAGCAGTCCTAAAATGATATTTTAAAAAGGCTAATATTAAAGAAGCACCAGAGTCAAATTCCTTGTATGTGCACACATACTTGGCACACATACTTAGCCAATAAAGCCAATTCTGATTCTTGGAATAATGCCTTTAATTTGATGTGCACCAACCGTTACTACCATCCAGGCCATTATCTCTAGCAAGATTAGCTGAGGTAACTGAGCCAGTTTACCTCTTTATCTGTGGTAATATGTACAACATAATTTAATTTAAATCCCTAATGTGGGTGTTTGAAATAAGCCTCGGTGACTACATGGCAGTCATTTCAGAAATGAGTTATACTCCATCTGTGAATGGGTGTATTCATACTACACATTTTCATTATTAGACCATGTTTTGAACACAGACTTTGACATTGCCCTAAAAAAAAAACACCAGACTAGAAATGGCAGACTGATAGTCTCCTTTCATCAGTCATACATTAGTCTGCACAATTTGTTTTTGGCTCATGAGTCATGGGTCACATTAGTGCTATCATAAACCCCACAATGCAATGGCCAACAAGAGGAGAGGAATCAAAGATAAAAAGCAGGATTTTTGCCTGCACAAAAAAGTGTTAACAGAAACCTGTTTAAACTACCAGAGTGGAGTGATGGAAAAAGGGTAATCTGAACTGTAAATAAGGATAAGAGACATCCAGGCAACAGGATGTTTGAGGTTCGATGAAAAGGGTAAAGGCTGAGAGCAGGTGTCCACATACTGTCTAGACGATGCTTTCTACAACGTAGGAGATACTCGTGCACACAAGTATCTCCCGCACACTCACACATACTTCACCTTGTCCTTGTTTTGTGATGAAGAGATATTGATGGTTGAACTCATACACATACAGGAATGCTCAGATCTGATATGAAGCCAGATGGTCTATCTGATTTAAGCATCCGCAGTGGCATGTAGTGGCAGAGCTCTATGCTGGGAATTGGCAGAGCAATTCCTCAGAGCAAGGAGGAAATTCTCCCTTAAGAATAGAGGTGTGAGGTTAACGCACAACACATGAGGTCTGGTGGTTACAAATCTTTAAGCATGTCCAAGAGTTAAAATATTTAGGTGCATGTTTTCGAGTGTGTTTGTTTGTGTTTAGAGCTAGCTAGATGAGCAACCAGGCTTAGCTGCCCTCATTCCTTCATCCGCCCAAATCTCCTCCCGCTTCGCTCTCCCCATCTCAACTCATCTTTTAGTCTCATCTTCCAACCTGACTTATTACCCCAAATCCTTCTCTTAGCGTCTTAAAAAAAGCCTCAGCTCCTACCACACTACTGCTGCTCTTTCTGTGTTTCCTTATACTTGACTCACCTCGCTCTACCTCTATAACAGGAGCACATGAGTTTGCAAATACAACGCAAAAATGAAGAAGAGACGTTTTTGACAACTTCTTGTGTCTGGTGTAAAAGGAGTATTAGAGAGGCCATTAGGGTAATCGGACTTTAGTACTTGTGAAAGTACACAGCATGCTGATACTGCTTGTGTGTGAGAGTTTGTGCACACAGACAGACTCAAAAAAGTACAAAGAAGAAAGCTGATCAGAAAAATTCCAGCCAACACTGCCATCGTTTTTCTGTTTTTATCCACCCATGGTATTTTGGGTTGTGTGTGTGTGTGTGTGTGTGTGTGTGTGTGTGTGTGAGCCTGTGTTTGTGTATGGGTGTAGAGCCTCAGTGATCAGGTCTAAAGCTGTGTGTAGGAGATAAAGGAAGTCATTAGTGAATTCTGCCTCTTAAGACCCCCTAATACCTTGGATGGGACCCTGGCCAGAGGTTAGGATGCGTGTGTGTGTGTGTGTGTGCGTGTCCGTGTGCATATGTGTGTGTGTGTGTGTGTGTGTATGTGTGTGTGTGTGTGTGTGTGTGTGTGTGTGTGCGTGTCCGTGTGCATATTTGTGTGTGTGTGTGTGTGTGTGTGTGTGCGCGTGCGTGTGTGTGTGTGCGAGCATGTGCATGTGGCATTGTAATCCCATTCCTTTGCCGGGGAGAACACCAAAAACTGTACACTTCAGTAGCTGCTGTAACTCAGACTAACTTCAGCAACTTTTGAGTCAACGCTGCAACAAGGCTTGTCTGAAATAAATTGAAATGAATGCCCTGTATCACTGGATGATTGGAAAACCTATTGTACTGATATAATATTTCAACTGCCTGCAGTAATATCATACAAGCTATGTTAGAAGGTTTGAGATTCACATTTCAGGCCAGTTCAGAGCAATAGTGGGAAGAATGATGGAGACAGTAAAAGGATTGGGGATGGGGGGGTTATGGGCTCGTAATGTATCAGAGGACTTTTTGATCAGCGTTTAGTAGGCTTAACAGAGCTCTAGATCAATATAACTGCTAATAGATGCATTGATCTGCATGTGCTTCCGCCTGCTCCACATTCTGACTGGCACAAACACATCCTCACAGACGCACAACTCCACACACTCACACATCTCGAGGAGCATTCACATACGCACGCTAACAAAGAGCATAAAAGCAGTAACAATATTCACTGACAACAATGGTTATGGGAATGTGAGAGTGAATCAGCTGCATGGGGTAATACACTAAAAATCCTTGACTTCAAAATGCACACAGACACATGCACACGACTATCTATACTGCCAATTAGTCCTCCAATAAAAACGTCCACAACTGGAGAGCGAACCATAAAGTATAGTATTATAGCTAATGAACTCTACAACTCAGATGTGCAGATAAATGCACACACACTTGCACACAAATACGTACATGTAGATGTAACACACACAAGAAATGATGCACGGTAGAAATATGCCTTGCATTTGCAGCAAGCCGTGTAAACAAATATATCCACTAAACACACAGACTCTCGTCTAGTGTGGCAGAAATGTGCAGGACTCCTTAGCGGAGAACAAACAAATGCTGCCCAGTTTGAATAAACAAATTAAAATGATTGCAGGTTGAACTGGGAGTAAATACAACACTTAGCTAATTACTCGCTCTCCGTCTGACTTTAGCAACAGTAAGCCCTTACTGACACAAAAAAAAAAACACACTCGCATGTAAACAGACGCAGAGACGCACTCTCATTCGTTTTAACAACAAAGACATGGATAAAAAGTATCCCTTTAAGGCATGAGAATTAGGTAAAACTAAAACAAATGATGCAAGGAGACATGCAACTGTGAACATTACACTTTCTGGGGCTACACAGGGGTTCGTGAAGAAGAAGAAGAGAGGAAAAGAGAGAGACAGCTCAACCTTGGCACTCGCCTTTTACAGGAAAGCTTTATATACACCTGACTTCCTTCTGAGGCTGATTTTTTTTTCTTCTAGGTCTAGGGAATTAAAACAGGCTGAATACAATTCAATTCGGCACCTGACACAAACAACACACCCACAGACATGTGCTTGCGTGCACACCTCACACACTCCACCTCACACACAGTCAAGAAATAGTTCCCAATCACATATCTCTCCACTGATTTGATGCGGAGAAAAAGCAATTTATTAAGCTGCCTCTTAGGAGCTGGACTCAAACTAAACTGCTATGCTGGCCTACTTAGACACACACACACACACACACACACACACACATACACAAACACACACAAGAGGAGAAAGACTTCCTTACTTCTTGCCAATACACTCATTCACACTTTCATACAAATACAGACTCTAATAACACTTAAAGAGCTCCCAGAAGAGCATCATCAGTAATCTGGCAAATAGAGCAACTAATGGAACTCGCAGTCCATTATAATTTGATGTGACCCAAACTGACACGAACCATCAATCCCTGCCCCCACACGCGCATACCAGCCAGTCCATGGGTGTCTCTGTTGCTATACCTACAACTAGAGGCGGCCTACTCCTCCTGACAGGCCCTAAACTTTCCTCTGACCTCTTCTTTCATTCTTCAACCATGTTAACCAATCCTAAAAAGGAGAGGTGGGATGAAGGGAAACAAGCGAAGTGGGGAGCTCTGGTTTTAATGAAGGCAAGGTGTGCATCCCCGCTATGCACCAATATGTTAATTTAAAGGATTAAATTGAGACTTGGAGAAAGGAGAAGGTGTGTGTGTTTGTGTGTGGTGTGTGTGTGTGTGTGTGTGTGTGTGTTCGTGTGCATGCATGCGTGTGTGTGTGTGAGAAAAGGTGTGAATGTGTGAGACAAAGTGAGAAGGAAAGCCAGATTGCAATGGAAGCAGTCAAGCAAAGAGACAAAAAGCCAAATCTGGTCTGATCCTCCTATATTAGCCTGAAATACTGCAATACTGCACAGCACATTCACTCATTAACACACACAGATGCGCACATAAATAACACAGACACATGCGTTTTATTAACACTCTTGTAGACGGGGTGCACTAATATGATGTTGGATTCATTAGTCCAGTCATGCAACCAGCACAAACCCTGTAGCAATTAACATCTGACACACACACAACTTACCAAAAAGTACGTACAGGCACACGTGCATACATACATTTTCACTAAACATCAAGAGGTGCAGACACACGCACACAGACACACACTCACACAGAGCAGCTCCTAATTTCATTCCACTAATACAGTCTCAGTATTTACAACCTGCTTGAGAAAACATGTTCCTGCTTAATTAGATTAAACAAGAGTGTGTGTGTGTGTGTGTGTGTGTGTGTGTGCCTGAATTTGTGTGTGTGCGTGTGTGTGTGTATGTGTGTGTGTGTGTGTGTGTGTGTGTGTGTGTGTGCTCGTTTACATGCGTGGAACAACAGGTGAGGCAGGAAGACAGCACCAGACAGCATAAAGAGAGAGGGGACAGACGGAGAGAGGGAGAGGAGGAAAGAAGCAGAGACTAGACCTTCATTCTCTATTCAGGGAGGTGGTGTAGATCGTTAGCTAAATAAATTAGAGCCTTGCGGCTGTGGATATCACACTGCCATATGTCAGGGAAAGAGAGGGAGAGAGAGATGAGGAGGAGGAGGAGGAGGAAGAGAGGAAAAAGACTGGTGGAGAGGAAGAGAAAAAAAATCTGTTTGCTGCAGTAAGTGTGAATAAATACATACGAATGGCAACAGAAACAGATGTGGCCTCAGCTAAGAGAAAAATGTTGGTAAGGAGGAGAGGGAGGGGACAGGGTGACGACAGGAGAGGACAGAAGCTAATCCAGTAGAGTTGAACTGAGACCAGAGTCAAGCACATATGAGCTTGTACTCTGCCCTGGGCACACACACACACACACACACACACACACACACATAAGGAGTGACAGAGAGATTAATAAATCAGCATAAAGCATTTGGATTAGCATAAGGGAGAGAAAGTGACGGTTGAGGCATTGGATGACCTTGTCATTGACTTGGCTAAGTAGACTACAAACTCAGCTATTAGAACTACAGGACCCTAAACCCTACACAGCTGACCAGCCATTAGCCAACTGCTGCCAGACTGCTGTCACATATTTCACAAAGCTTTTCTACCACTTAATCTATAATGGTGGACATTTCATTAATTTCAGTGGGGATACTGTCCTCTTTGTTGGAACGATTAGGGATGTTTTAACTTTTGGTGTTTGTGGCATTCACCGTCCAAGCCAGTAGATGGCAATAAAATGATTATGGTGGTGGCCCCCACAAATAAGTATGGTACTTGTCCACTTAGTTGTTGTTTTTTTCTTTGAGGGCAGGACTGTGTTGTACTCCAGGAAATCCTCTACCTCACATAAGGAACAAATGCAAGCAATTCAATGGTGGCTAGTTGAACTCTTAAAGATCACTAGGGCCGCCCCTTGAAAGTCGAAGATTCGTGTCATCAGTTGGAGACCCCTCAGTTGACTGAGAATGCTTCAAGTCAAGCAGTCTTTTTTTTCTTTGCTAGTCAGTGTGCTGTGCATTGTACTTCTGGGGATGTTTTGGTCCCCAGATTTTGCTGCAGACTGAGTGCTTTTGACTTTCACGCTACTCTTGGGTACAGACAGCTGCAGACGTGATGCAGCAACACATAGGAGAAGATTCTTTCCACCGTAAGGCTCCAAGATAACATTATATTCTCTCTTCTGCCTAAAAGTGGTGAATTTATAGTCCATAGATACTTAATACAACACAGTCTCTGGTCTTTGTTTGATATCTGGTGTTGGCACGAAATGTTGTTGCATATTTCGGATTTATCGTTAGCGCCATTAGCTTGTTTACTATATCACATGAATGCTGCTGTCACACTATGCGTCCCGCTAAACCTCCAAAACCTTTTATGAGGAAAAAAAAAAAAAAACGCTGAATATTTGTAATAAATTATAAATTGATACACAACCATAGCCTGAATATTAGATATTTAAGGCTACTCAAATATTGATTTAGAATATAACATAATGTTGTGAGTGTCTCTGGGCCTTGTTCACAAGTGAGGGTAAAATGAAGTTGAGCTGGAGGGTAAAGCTTTTGATTACCAGTCCATCTACGTTCCAACCCTCCCCTATGGGCATCAGCTTTCTGTGGTGACCGAAAGAATGAGATTGGGGACAGAAACACCCAAAATGAGATTCACGGCTGGGTTCAGACTGAGAGATAGGGTGAGGAACTCAGACATCGGAAGGGAGCTCAGGGTAGAGCCACTGCTCCTTTGCGTCCAAAATGCCCAAGGTGGCTCGGGCATCTGATCAGGATGTCTCCTGGGCGCCTCCAGTTAGAAGTTTTCCAAGCACATCCAACTGGTTGGAGGCCCGAGGGTAGACCCAGAATATGCCTGAGGAATTATATACCTCATCTAACCTAGAAATGCCTCGGTATCCCACAGGAGGAACTGGAAAATGTTGCCAGGGAGAGGGATGTTAAGTGCAACCTGCTTAACTTGCTGCCCCCACAACCTGGCCCTTGGATAAGCATAAGAAAATGGATGGCTGGATAATGATGTAATGGTTTATGGTCTGTTTGTTTAGTACACATAACACAATACTGGGATAATTACTATAAAGAAGTTACACTGATACTCCTTGGTAACTGGGGAAAGCTACCAATTTCTCCTGGGGAAACAAAAGCGCTATCCTCTTTCTGTTTTGGTTGCACAATGCTTGACGTGTCTACTTTGTGCCATAAATCAAGCCTTCATCTTTATCTGGGAGATCATGCCTGGTGACAGACAGAACTGCATAGTGGAAGAGAGGCCTTTCAGGAACTAATTTAAATGCAGATTGTGTCTTTATTCTATAGCCATTACATTATGTAATCAACATTTACTTCATAATGATAAGTTAAACAAGAAACTTTATATTCGTCTATTTTCCATTTCAATTCTTTTCTTAAAAATGATGACCACTCTATAAATTGAGCAGGACATTTTACAGTTGAAAAAACTTGAGTGCTCTCTGATAGGCAAACTGTGTAAAGGCAACAATATTGCAAATCACCTCAAATATACCTTGAGCATTTTTGTACTGACTACTAACTTATTAGTCGACATATACACCACTGCCAACATATCTGTAACACGCAAGTTATCTATTTAGCTTTGCATACAACTGCAGACCAAAATCGAATTCTATGTAAAATGTTCAATATATCCAAGTTACTCACTGCCTCACTAGATAGTATATTCTCCAGTTATATACCCACTTCCAGCCTTGCACTTCCTGCAAAATGTCAGTGCAAAATACCGGAAGACATGCCAGACTCAACTGTGTCCAACGCTGCCTGAAGTCTTTACATTTCATTAGCAGCCTGAAAAACATGCCATAATATAATAAAATATGCCGGTGGCATCATAAACCTCGCAACTCACTGGTGGAGTGAGTGCTGACAGTGAAATTACCGGCGGCAGCAGTCAATGTGAGGTGAGTTACACTAATGTTAGCAGCTAATGCTACTTCCAAAGCACACTGGCCCTGAACTCCTTTTGGTTGAAGGCAATATTTAAGGCCATAAACTGCTTTATTAACCATGAAATGCGCTCATATAACTCACTGTTGGAAATACCAAATTTAGATGGATGACACTGACCCGGGAACCCAGGTAAACAACACACAGGGAAAGTTGCCCAGTGTTTTTGTTTTATTTTTTCATTGTAGAGTATTTCTGATTCAGTGCATGACACAACACTTGAGAAAGCTGGAAGATGTAATGGTTCTTTTTTAAAATGTAGTTAGCCAAACGCTACACTTTCATAACACTCAGAATGAAGAAAAAAACATAAAATTAGAGATAAATTGAAGTAAATTATATCAAATTGAGTGAATTACAGATCATACTATCAGACTGTGTATGGGTTTGAATCAAATAATCTAAGAAGGATAACTACACAGAGTCACTGGAAAACAATTTTCTATTTTCACAGGACACTTGCTGGCAAATTAATTACTATGCACGCAAATTCATCCACAGCGGTTCTTAGTTGAGGTTACAGCAGTTCTACCCTCTGGCTTTCTTACCTTGACTTCCCTTATTTTCATTCTGTGTCTGTATTAAATACAAGGACACCACAATCAGGCAGACACGCATACACAGAGGCTCGCAGACACACACGCGGCAGCACAGCATCTAGAGGGGATTAAACAGCTTAGACATTGATTAGACACACCTGAACCCAGGAGGGAAGGAGGGATCAACAGCAGAGGAGGCGGAAGAACGGGGAAAATGGGGTGGGAGTGTGTTTGGTGTCTAAAGGCATGTTGGGAGAAGAGAGAACAGAAGAATGGGTGGAGAAAACAGGCGTCAAGGGTGGGAGTGGGGGGAGAAAATATCACACGAACAGAACCAGGGTGTAAATGTCTTAGAACATGTCCTCTAGGATGAAGTGAGTGGCACAGGGAAATAGATGGAGGGGAGAGGAGTGAAAATGCTGTCTGCACACACTGCCAGAGAGGTTTTAACACTCCTGTTTGTGGCCAAGGTGTGAAGACACCCACTCACATAGATATTCCCTTCTCCCCATATATATACATACAAAAACACACACACACACACACACTCAGCTCATACTCACAAGCAAAGCCTCAGAATAGACCTTTTCTACAACAATCAAAATTCTACCCACAACCATACGTACATGAAAAGACCAGAATAGAGCCTGGAGTCAATGATGCATATCCATGTCTATTTATAAAGTCCTGCAGCCTACACTGGATTGCAACACAAAGCAGCGTTCCCCCTCTGCTTTTAGCTCTTCTGACTCTTCTATCACCCCCTCATTGCTCCATGAACACAGGAAAAAGTTTTTTTATTTAAATGATACCCACTTTCCTCTTCCTTCTCTTTCCATAAAACATGTTTTGGAAGTACAGCTTCCCATATAGGCAGACTGGGAGGATGTTAGGAAAGTCAAATATGACGACAAAAAACTGCAGACTTTCAATTTGTGCTTATGGATAACAGGCAACACTTTAATTTGCAGGTTCATTTCATGCCTCTTTCCAGCAAATTTGGAATAAAAATCCCCAGAAATGATTGCCTTCCTATTAGGGAATTACTGGCCTGGAAAGGAGAGGAAAGTTCTCCATGTATTATTCCTTTTCTACCCAGACAAACACCAGAAAGTTTTCTTTGAGATTCCTCGCTTGTTTTCTACTTCTCCTTTTACCCGCATTTTCCTATGAGACTTGTTTGAAAAGTGGAGAGCAGAAATTATCTGCAGTTTTCCTTTTCTTGTAAACATCTGATGTATCACAACTTATGCAGACACACGCGCGCGCACACACACAGCGTGCACATGTCGACACAGACAGCAGTGTGATATTAAGGTTAGATAGCCTGATATACATGGGCCTAAATGAATGAATTCATGAGTTATTTGTTTACTTATGGATGCTCCAACTGTGAGCAGCTGGTAAACACTGCAGAGTCTCCGAGAGCAGATGTACTTAAGAGACAAGCATAAACATTTATTCACTTGAAGCATAATCACACATACATACAGACACAAACACACACACATACATGCTACCATGACCCAATTTGTTTATGCATATCTACGGTTGGTCGCCTGCAAGGCCCCCATTTACTCCTTAGTGCTTTTGCCTCTTTATCACAGAGAGGAAAATGATGGCTAATGTACTTATAATCTGATTATATGATTATATAACTACTCCAGCTAATCTAACAGTCTCTCTCTCTCTCTCTCTCTGCCTTTCTCTAGGATGATCAGTGATTTATGTCTTTAAAAGGAAGTATAAAACCAAAAGCAACGGGTGAAACGAACTGTGAGATTAAACTAACCCTCCTCCAAGACTTCCTCTCTCGCCCTCCTGAGCTCTCCCCCCCCCCCCCCCCCCAAATTATCTGAGAGCTGTAATTAAAAAGTGCACTTTAGTTCTTGCATGGTGCTAACAAGCAGGCCAAAACATACACAAGGATATACTGTTGGAGACAGTTAGAGCTCGACTCATCAGCTGAGTCCCTGAGTGTGTTTACATGGACATCATTGTGTTTTGGAGTATGTGTTTCAACATGTAAACACCATATCTTGTTTTCAGTGACCCAGATAAGCCCTTATGCCATTTATCAGAACTCAAATACGCTTGCTAGAGTACTCTGGAAGAAACCAGGATTCTGTGGCCTGTACACACCTTATCCTAGGGCTGGGCAATACAGACAAAAATTAATATCACGATATTTACAGGCTGACTGGCGAGACACAAAATATATCTCGGTATTTTCTACAAAATGGGCAACATGTTTCAGTTGCAAGTCAAAGCCACATTTAAGATGTGACGTCACAGGCACTTTTGTGAAAACAGACTGTGATCAAACCAAAATGCAAAGACAGGGATTTTTTCCCTGTTTGAAAAAATACAGCTGCACAACATGTCAATGAAAAATTATACAAAACAAATATTAGGGCTTCACATTAATGTTTTTGCATGTAGCACTGGAGCAACAGAGGTTTAAAGGTTTGCAGCACAGGACACAAAACTATAACATGAGTATAAAGTTATTAAGTAGTGAAGTTTCAATGTTACACAACAGACTACAACTACTAGGAAGAATGGCGACACGCTATGATCCACCTCACACACAAACTAGCAGCACAGCACTGGACTGCACGTGTGCTACTGCAGTAATTTCAAGCCGAAATGTTTCCACACATCTGCTTTTAAATTAGAAGAAGCTGTTCAGCTCTCACGGCGAGGTGGGTAGCGGTCAGCCATGTTTGTTTTCCTCTGTGCGCGTGTCGGCGTGTCTGCTCCAGGTGCGCATCCCAAAGTGTCCCGGAGATGACACGTACCGCGCTTCTTAGTTCCGCATTATTTAGAACCTTCTGTATTACTCTAATTAACTAATTAACAGATTTAAATAATCGAAATTTGGACGTTTGTGAATCGATTCAGATTCGTCCACGTCCGAATCGTGATGCATCTAAGAATTGGAAATAAAAAAATTGTCGAGGTACCTCATTTCAGAAATAGCTCTGAGTTTGTCTTGTACATTAAGTCAGATTTACTGTTATCTAATAGCATAAAGTTCACACTTGAACAAAAATCCTTGTAAAAACCTCTGTATTCACCCGCAGATAATAATGCTCTTGATGACTAAGATTATCATATGATTATCCAGTAGTATAATCAGAAAACCAGTTTCTGCCGTTCAGAATGTGTCTAACATCAAGGAAAACATTCAGCCCTGCAAGATAACAAGCTAACCAGATGCAGCTTCATCCTCCTTAGCTACAACTCAATTACTTATCAGCAGTCAGCAAACCATGCCGTGCTGATCCGCCCAAACAAACAGCCCAGGTTCAAACAGCAGCTAAAGCTCCTAAGACAAAGGCATTGAGGCTTATATTGCCCCTCATGTTGCACGTCTGGCAACTATCAACTGTTAGCTACAGTTTGTAACACCTGCGTCTGTGTGCCACTAAATCCCATCATTATAACCGAGGGAAAGAGTCCCTCCTCGCTCTCAGAGGTATTTATTGTAAAGCAGAACGTACATCCTACCTGTCTCTTCCCCAGCTTCTCTGGAGACACATAAAAAACTCCATTTTGTCAGCCCCATCATTCAACCCCATTCATATTTGTTATCAAATGCTTCAAGCACACACTGTGCAGTCTCCTTTGAAAGTTTTACAATAGCTTTGCTACACTGGCTTGATAGATACCAGACAATCCAATCCCAGGTCCAATTATAAGCATCAAGAACGACCAGTGTGCTCTTATGATGTGTTCATCTTCTTGGTGGAGAACAGACACGTAAAACCACATTGCTAAGAACCAAAATTATTCCCTCTATTGGTCTGCAGCTCTCCTAAACTGACTGCTGTCTTCACAAAAAAGTTGAATTGTCCAATCTATAATTTTGGAGCAGAAGGAGCTCTTAACAAATACTCCCCATTGATCTTGCAAGCCTATTTTGTGCTTTTGCCTCGCAGTTGAGCGGGCAAAGGGGAGAGTTTATAAAAGTGGCATTGGCACTCTCAAAAAAGTGTCCTCTGAGTCTTACAGTTGTCTCTCCCCAGTCCATTTGGAGGCGGCAAAGCTCTATTCACATTTTTGACATTTTGCACAAAGCCTTTTCCTGTACTGATCAATTTTAGAGGGTGGGACAGTTCTGCATCCAGTAATTGTACCCAACAACAAATGAACCACAACATCAACATCCAAAAGATAGTTAAGTCATTTTGTGAAAGTAAAGATACGCTGTACTTTTAAAAACACAGAAAATACAGTAAACACTTTAGGGACACTTAAGTAGAAGAACAGAATTTAAAAGGTATAATTTACAGGATTATCGGTAACTGTTTGTAAGCATGGTAACCAGCCAAAGTGAAACTAAAAGCCAACCCCACATTCACTTTTATCTGGTGTTTTGTCTCACTATATTTGCAGTTTTTTGGTTGCTATGTGTCTTGGATGCCTGGTGCTTACAGTCTGGCACCTGGTCGCTACATTTTCTATAGCCCCAACCTCACATTGTTTTTAGGAAAATTAGAAAAAGCCTGCATAGTATAGCTTTAAAGGTGATAAATCCTGCTTAGTATACTTTTAAGATACACTATGCAGGATTTTTTTAAACATGTATTGACTCATCCAGAAGTAATCCCTCTTAATCATCACTTATGACCCACTAGAATTGTGTGGTGATGTATTTTTCTCCAGAGACTCTGCCCTCTGCCTGGATTTTCTTCTCATTTTTTGTGTTTGTGTCATTTAAGGGGCGTGTACCCCCACAGCGCTCAGATGAGCTCACGGCTTTCTAAAAAGATTGCAACTCGGTGCCAGACCATGAGCGGCAGGCATCCAAGAGACACAGCGCCTTAAAAAAAAACGCAACATTAACTGACAATCCTGCGTGGTATACCTTTAAGCAGATTCTATTTCTTTCGTAAGTTCCCTAATCAGAGCAAATTCAGCATGTTATTTATTAGATGCTTATGTTTTGTTACAAAAAAATTAAGTAGAATTTTCCACAGTGCTAAAATCTAGGCATTAATTCTAATCCCCGGCAACATGGCAAATTCCATGAGGAACAGCTGCTGTATCAAACAGCATTCAAGTATGTATTGCATCTCAGACATGTGCCAAATGGATCACAGCATTGAACCTGAATCTGAATTGATAGTAACTCTGAAGCTGGGTAATATGGTGAAAATGAAATTGGATTGAAAATTGGTGCTTTCCACGAAATACTGACACAATGAGACTTTTGATGAATAATCATCAGTAATGTGGATATCATGACTAAGCGGGTAAAGGCAAATAATGGAACAGCAGGAACAGTCTGGTAAGTCCCATTGTCTGAGAGCCCTGTCACCCCATGGACTGAATTTAGAATATGATTTAAAACATTTTCTGTAATGTACCTTTATTTAGTGGATATATGGCTTAAGTTGTTCATGTTCATTCAGAGCTGATTCCTTTACTGCTATTACTTGCTATTGATCTATGAGGAATCCGCCTAATACTTCTAGACTTTTAAATATGGTGAACTAAAAAATGCATGTTACACTGAAATGTGGTAGAATATGTGGCTGTTGTCATTTGTTTTGATGATGTGTGATTGGCTGTAGCTCCTGACATTGTTTGGTTTAAAGGTCTTGATTTGTTGAAGGCTTCTTGATTTTTATTTGCTCACCCCTAACGATGTTGTATGATCATCCAATGACTATCAGCTGTGTGACTATGGTGTGGCCTAAACAGATTAGTGTGTCTGTGTCTTTGTATGACTGTTGATCTTGAAGAAGGCCTGAGGGCCAAAACATCATCGCAAAGAAAGAAATGCATCAAGAGCCAGAGTGTACAACACTTGTTTTCTATAATCAAGTGTACTGCCAGTGATCAGCATCTCGCTAACCCTTTGTGTGTGTAACTTTTATATTCTTAAGTTCAGATAGTTACATCACTTTACTGTAATGCAGCCTCTAAAACCAGAAAAAGGCAACACTGAAAATACTATGATATACCATATCTAAGATGATATCTATTCTCATATCACAGTATCAAAATATAGATATACTTTTCAGCCCTAAAAAAACTTACAAAGTTTCTTTGAACAAATGTCAATGACACAAACAGATACAAAAATGTTCCACACAATGTAAGAAGAAATTATGTTAAATATGCCCACACTTGAATGAAGTAGTACTGAGGAAAAATCCATCTAATTTTCCAGGCTCTCAGCTCCAACTTTTAAATCCTAACCATATAATAGGATGTGTGATGTGTGTTTGCGTCTGTGTGTTTGGATAAGAGTTGTTAAAACATATTGATTGTAGGCCAGCCGCAGAATTAAAGAGCCAGAGTGAGAAAAGTTGGGCCGCAGCTTTTTCTTGGCTTACAGAAATCTAATATCTGTCATCGCTCCTGCTGCTGTGGGTTTACAGTTTTGATAGCCTGCCTGTTTACAGTTGACTTCTTGTTTTATGTTTTCTGTGTGTGCGTGTGATCTGTCTGCAGCAGATGAGATACATTTATAGATGCAGCACATGTCTACACAAAAGCGCTGCACATCAACAAAAGGGTAAATCCACCCACATGAACGCACACTCGTATACACTGAAGAGCATTATAGCTTCAAGACCTTTATACCTCAGAGACACAACCCCCTCACACACAAACACACACACACACTCACACCTGAAGTTGAGGAACAAACTTCCACATCAAATTATTAATAAATGTGTTGCCTCTTAAAATAACACACTAACACTCAAATACAGGCTAGCAGTTTCGTAATTGTGCTCATAAAGTGGCAACATGGTGTGACCAGTAAGGTGCCATCCTTCTGCTTTAGTGGAACCTGTGATTGCAGCTCAGTATGCCAGACTCCCAGGCTGCATGTGATTGGCTGATTGAAGTAGACTAATGAATGACTGTGTGAAGAAGCCGGAGACTTATTCTGGTCTGATTAATGTGTTTTCCTCAATGCCAATTAAACACTGATTACACAAATTAACAACTCTGGGCCACCATAATCACTAAGTGCTCACACAGGGACTGGCGTTGATGGAAAGGGCTACAAACATACGCACACACACACATACACAGACAGCCACACACACACAGCTGTAAGGCACCACACCCCATTTGTCCTTCTATCCTTGCCCAGAGCCCTGTCAAATGCTGCCAGGCCTGGCAGTTGTTATAACCTAATGCTTTTAGCTGTATGTCTTCCAAGATAGAGTTACCAACCACATTCACCAAACACCCTCTCCTCTGGCTCACTTGATCTCTCACACATACATGAGGGGAAAAAGCCTTCACCCAGAGCCATGCAAGACACATACATTGGGCCTCAGACAGACAGCTGGTGCCAAAGGGTGCAGTTAGTGGATCCCCCCTCTGGGATGGGTTACCACCCCCTTCCCCTTGTATGGAGCCAGAGGGAAAGAGGAACAACGAGAAGTGAGATTAAAGGGAAGGAAATAGGGACAGGAGAGGGGACGGGGGGGGAGTGACAGACAGAGCAAGAGAGGAGTGGAAGAAATGAAAAAGGAAAGTTTCTGCAGACTGAATGTAATGTGACACCACAGAAGGGGGGAAATGACAGCATGGAAAGACACAGTCAGTCCATGAGGGGAGAGAGAGCCCAAGTAAGAGTGGGAGAGGGAGGGAAAATGAAAGAGGATTTGCAAAACACCTTGAAATTCGAAATCTGGAAACTACTGGAAGTGTAAACCTCATATGCTCAGATGCGCTGAGCCTTTCTCTCTGACTGGTAATGCTTTTCACCACATTTCTCCGTGTGTACCAAGTTGTTTGTTCTGTCTGGGTGTTTTGTCAGAGGAATGAAAAATTAATACTGTTACGACTATGCTAACATGAGAAAAACCACTGACAACTTAAACTTGTGTTCTTGCAGTTGGGTCAGCACATAAACCTGCTTTTGGTTTGTGTGTGTTTTGTTCAGTTAACTTGTTTGTGTGTGCCCTTTATAATAAGCATGTGTGTATGTGCAACACAATGCAGTTTACTGTTTCAGCAGAATTGTGCAGCAGAAAATTGAAAAACTGGAGAATAAAACTGTCTTTCTCCATCCAAGTGGATCCATATGCAGTCCTCATAAACCCATATGTGCATAGTCTGTGTTGTATACTTGTGTGTGTGTCCTTGTGTGTCTCTGTCTGTATAACTTTGATAGCTTCTGCACTCTGCTTTTTCCCACAGTTGGCTTATTCATAAATTATCCTAATTTTTGGGATACATTAGCTTGATATATTTGTCATTGTGTTGGGGAGTCATTGCTGTGGGGAAATATGAATAAATCGACCTTGTATTACACACAGTATTGTTCCTTCACCACCACACGTATAAACTAAACTCACTTCCTCCATCTCCCCAGCTCTATTCATTTATGACAATATACGTGTCTTACGTCTGCTGTGTGAGTGTGACTGTGTGTTTGTGTGAAAAGAGAGAAAGGGCCAGCTGTGTCATTATACCAGCCTAATACATCCGTGATGCAAGCTAATTAGATTTAGACTAGCAATGGACAGGAAGACCATGAGGTGAGAATAGAGGGGGAGAAGGAAAGCGACGGAGCGACACAGAGAACGAGTGAGAGCGGGGGGTAGAGATGGCGAGGTGCTGAGGATTGAGAAACTCTTTCAGCAGTGATTGTGTTGAGCGTGTTGAAAGCAGGTGGTTTAAAAGCCCATTCACATACACAAACACACGGCAATTATCCACGCACCTGATCCACAAAAACACTCAGATACACAAGGTATACACATAGCCCACGCACACACACCTTGATGAGCAAGCGACATCCTAATAAGCCACTGTGTCAGATAAAGTGACTCTGAAAGCACATAATAAAGTAGATTTTGCCAAGAAGTATACTGAGCAGTAAATTCCAAGCCCAAACAAACACATACACACACACAAACACAAAGGCCATTCAAGGTGTGTGCTGGGCATGAGGAGCTGTTTAGAAATGATGGTAGCAGTAATCAGCATAATGTTTGCCTCGAGCCGTGGACTGACATTTAGAACAGTGGATTATTGGAGCAAAACCCACACAGTGCCTTTCAGTGAACACTATCATATTATTACAGAGAACTATTATAGATTGCTGTTATAATACCAGTGTAACACAGGCCGCATGAGAATTTGTGGTTTCACTGTGCAAGTCAGACGTTGTTTTGTCCATGCGTGACATATTTACCATAGATTGGTACAAATTGGCTCTCAAAAACTGAGCAGGTGGGTGGTTGTCCATGAATGCGGGACAAAGAGCAGAGCTGAGCCCTGTGCTGTAGTGGCAGTAAACAGTCCTCATGGCTTCACTTAAAAAAATCATGTCAGGGACTGTCAGACAGGCAAGGTTGTCCTATTGAGAGCCACACAACATTTTCATTGACAACTCAAGCACTGGGGGCTAAATGTAGTCTGACTTATCATGGGATTTCCTGAGGAAAATATCAATGACAGTAGCCAATAATCTAGTTTTAGTGTCTTTTCTTATGCAATGAATGCATGTTTTTCCATGTGACTGATTAAGTGTGTGGAAGAGCTCTGGTTTTCTCCAGTATCACCTTATCTCAAGTATTGTCCAAAATCCAATACACTCTCATTGTGGGTTCATTCATGATTCAATACTAACCTTTAAGAGCTGTTAAACCTGACTAATTGTACACCGTCATCTGTTGCAGGCCCTAAGGGAAGGTCAGCCGAGCTGCTTGACACACTTCATCAGTTATTGACACCTCACGTCAAATCAATTAAAAAAAAATCCCAACAACAATGACACACTGCCCTCTAATTTCTGCGTCTCGAATTAAATTTTACAATTACGGTGAGTGCTTGCACAACCATGAAACGGTGGGGCACATGTGGAACAGATCTGGACCAGGATGAGCATATTATTATTAATAGGACTGCAGTATCAGCAGGTGGAGTTTGTGTGTGCCTCAATAAGGACCAATCACATCAGCTCCTCTCATCCCTTTTATAAAGAACAGACAGTTTAATGGGCTAAGCGGAGAGTCGAGGCCAGCTTCTGTGAGGAATAAAAATGGAGTCACAAAGCAGACTATCCTAAATATTACTGTGTAGCAGCCCAAATATTAACATACTGTATCAGGAACTCAAATGTGCTTTCAAGGGCAGACAATGTCCATTTTAGGATGAATTTACATTTCAAAAGAAATCAAAATCCCAGTTCATGTAAAGTAATATTAGAGGGAAATTACATCAATGCACTTTGGCAACAGCTACAGTAACTTGATGTATATTAAAACATAACTGTCTGTTGCCTATAATTTTACTAAGTGATTTTAAGGGATGCATTCAGTTAGCTCGGGGCACATTTGCACACTGAAAGATATCGCAACAAATGCAAAAACAAAACAAACCATCTGGCTGTTTTCATGGTTGCATGTAAGAAACTCCTACCCACAGCTTCTAAAATGTTCATGATATTTTCAGCTACATTTTTTTACTCTATAAAGTGTGAAAATTCCCATCAAACCACAAAGTAACCTTTTCCATGTGTTGACATAATTTCACAACCAACCAAAAAAACTTATGTATTCAATTAAAGCTTATTTAAAATGTTGAAAAACAAGTAACTACTCCTATTTGTGAGGCTGTAAACTCTTTACAGAACACAACTGATTTTGGCTAATAACCGTCTTTATATTGAAATTTACTGCACTATAAATGCTTGATAGTCTTGAGTCACAGTTTAACATACAAGGTTCATCAGCATCCACACAGATCAAACATCTACCTGACTCTCTGCACTCTGCTACTGAAGAACAAAGTAATTCTCAGGGAAACACTGAGTATCATCATTTAGGAAATGCTTTTATCGCGTCACTTGGCTCATTTACGGCCTTTTGTTTCTAAAGCGATCCATTTGATAAATTTCATGTCCTTTTTCATAAGAGAAGATAATTAAATGCAAAATTCATTAGAGATGGTTTTATTTGCTGTCGTGTGAAAGCAGCACAAGATGCATGGCGTAATCTAGTGAGGGTCTGCATGAAAAATGTAATTTTACTTTCCAATTAGTAAACTGGAAGTAAAGCCTACTCCTGCATTATCACAAATTAAAGTACTGATGTATGGATTTTTTTTTTCAAGAAAAAAAATTATACATGAATATTTTGTTTGGGTGTAATTCAATAGTGCATGTTTTTCTAATAAGTCTTATCTACAATTTATAATTACTTCATATTTTCTTTATACTGCTGCTTTGTATTGCAGACACAAAACAACACACACACAAATGTCTCAGAGATAAAGTCAAGCCCGGTGGAGTGGTGTGGTGACAGGTTGAAAACTCAAACATAACACTGAGTGGCATTGTTGACTGTGATGAGCATTCTGCTGAGTCAAACACAACCACCATACTAAACGCAGCTCAGCCACCGGGGTTGGAATATAACTCAAGACAACTGAGGGTATGAGAATGTCTTTGTGTGGGGGTGTGTGTCCCGATATGCTCGCAAACTCTGCAGCAGCATGGCGCAGGGTGCTACTGAAGGGTTTGCATCAACAGGCAAACAGGATAATTAATTTCTCTCTTTTGCTTGAATGCTTTCATTTTATTTTCATTTGTTTGCCTTTCTCTCTTTCTACTCCCACATTCACATGATAAAGTGAATTCCAGTGAGAGATGACTTGAGATTCAATCCACACACACTCACACACACACATTTATTTTACAACAGGATAACAAAATGTCTGTGAGAATGGTGTGTTTGTGTGTGTGTGTGTGTGTGTGTGTGTGTGTGTGTGTGTGCACTTAATGAGATGAATGCGTGTGCACCGCCCCTTCCCAATTACAGAGAGTGGAGGAGAGAAATAAGTGGTAGAAAGGAGAAAAAAGATGTAACGCGGGCCGGGATAGAAGATAAGAATGGTGTGCAATGATTGGAGAGAAAGATCAAGTGAGCAAGAAGGGAATTAGAAGAATGGTAAAGAAGAATAGAGATAAAGTGAGTCCATTAGCCGACAAACTATTTTCTCTCTTCTTAGTCTTTCTTTTTAAGAAACTCACTTCATCTGTCTTGAGTAAGTATCTTAGACTCTGTTTTGATTACGTATTCTCATTTCTGTGCCGTTTACTCTCATCCATCCATCTACTCCAGTGACCCCATAACTGACAACCTATTCTCTCTTTCCACCTTCCTTCTCTTTGAATTACTTATTTTCTCTTTTTGATTACTTTTCTTCTGAGCAGCAAATCTTCTAATCCATCTGTGCCCATTCATTTCCTCATCCATCAATCAACACCACCTTTCTTCTCTCTTGTTCAAGGAATCAGTTCATCCTTATTATTATCTACTCTACCCCATGTCAGTCAAAGCACTGATTACAGCACAAGAAAATTACATGCACACAAGGGAGATATAAACTTGTCTATTGACTAGACCAAGCTAGTCATCATTAAAAACACTGATACATTACTTAACTAATATTAGTAGCTCACCTCACCTCACCTCATAAAAGTAGTGTTTCAAATATTCTCTGGCTTCAAATTAGCAGAAATCCCCTCGAGTTTTGAGAAAGTGAGCCCACTGATAGTTAAAGCTATCTAGTTTCTAGTAGCACCTCTTACTGGAAAATGCTCAGGCTGATGAACACGCAGATACAGAGGTTGTTTCCCTGAGTAAGGATGATGAAACAAAGTATACAAGCCATGAGACCATGTAGTTCAAAAAAGTGCAAAAATATGTACAATTTAGAGTCTTAAAAGTGAAAAACAGAATAGCCCTGGACATAGACATTTCATTTATGCCAATGTGGACCAAACCAGGCAGCTGTGGATACTGATGTCCCAAAGCTGATCTGCAAAATTGGTATTATATAAACCATGACTCCTTTTCAATGCGTCCGAATGTCAGATGTCAGAAAAACTGAACAGAACCAAGAGTGACAGTGTCTATACAGATACAAATAAACAGGCAACCTCTGGCCTTTCATGAATCTGTAGCTTTGTTGTTTTCTGATGTAGTGGCCGTACTACACACAGGGAAGTGGTTTATTTCCTGTTGCACCACAGTACAGTTTGTTTCTCCAAGTACTGAAGTACTAGCATGGTGGTACTGCATATGTACTGGGAGTGACTCCCAAGTTCTCCTGTGGAACAGTGCAGTGAATAACACTGTGCCTCAGTTTCTGCAGGAATCAAAACGAGCATGAATGGCTCCTGCCTGGTTGACACTTACACTGTGTCAGACGACATTTGCGACTTTCTCATGTAGAGCCGTTGGGCGCCTTTTACATCTCTGGACAGTAGCTCAGCAGGTGGCGCCAGGCTGCAATGCCAGGTCCCTTTCACAATAAATAGCAGCCTGTCATTCTCCCTGCTTTTGAGTTCGTATATGAGAACAGCTTAACCATATAGCCAACACAGGCTGTAGTAATGATCCCAAACCAACTGAGAGACTGTCAAGATTACCTTTATTTTCTTGACAAAATGTGATTAGGGTTTGTTCAAATATGATTTCTGATTATGAGAGTCAGGTCATACAG
Organism: Epinephelus lanceolatus; assembly: GCF_041903045.1. NCBI lineage: Eukaryota > Metazoa > Chordata > Actinopteri > Perciformes > Serranidae > Epinephelus > Epinephelus lanceolatus. The sequence continues at coordinate 23,364,634 of NC_135736.1, forward strand.
CTGATGGTGTGCACAACTTCAGTGCTCTGCCAGCACTAATGCAATACTTCATTTTTGCAGAAAGCCTCTTATCCCTGCATGAAACTCCAGAGATGGAATTAACGCACCGGGGTGTACATGTAAAATTACAACTGCACCATCACTGTGCGAAAACCTAAACCACAGATCTGATTTGGGACCTAACTGAGAAGGCGGTAATAAAATAATAAGAATTAACTTAAGTTCTCAATCAATACACAACCCATATTCAGTTTTTCTTGGAAAATACGCTAAACTTTATTGAGCAATACACTGGATAAACTGTACATACTGTATAGTATGTTACCTTGGAAATGAGCTGCCAGAGCAGCACTTCCAGTTCCTTACAGGATGTCAATCCGAATTGAGACCGACAGGGAGACATAATCACATCACAGTATATTTACAGGAAATGGAGGGAAAATTGATTTGGTGTTGTTTAAGTGCCTGCCTCAAGAAGGCATTATTTTTGTGAATTTTATAGTCCACCCTCCTTTATGTGTATATCAGTTAAGCATTCAAAAAAGTCATTACGTGCCTCAAGCCATTTTAGATAACAAGCACTTTCAAAGGCAGAGCCAAAAACTGTCCATCAGTCTGGAAGCTAAGGAGAGTTCAGACATCGTATCGTTGATGAGACAGATACCAACATGCAAAGCAGCAGGGCGTTTTTGGTGGCATGCTTCACACGCACTGATGCACATATAGTACATGCAGTACAAACACAAGCCACCACTTTTTGATTCTGACCATATACACTCTCCCACACACACAAACACACACTTCTGTAGCGCAAGCCAAGTCTCCATACTGCTGGCTGGCTCCTCACAGAGGAATGCCCACCTCTAGTTTGGATCAAAGGACTAAGCTAAAAACCTCTGGCCAGACAGACACACACACACACATACAGTACAGTACTTCCTGTCTATTCCTGGATGAGATCAAAAAGGGTCTTTTTAGCTCTGAGCCTATAGCATAAATCACCATACGCCGACAAGTGTGCGCACGCACGCACGCATACACACACACACACACACACACACACACACACAGCCACCCTCTCAAACACCTGTGGCACATCAAACGCATCAAGCTGAGAACACACACCTGCAGCAGAGTAAAGCCCTTGGATTGAACAAGTAAATCATGCTGCTCTAATATACACACAATAATGTACACTCCTGCACTTCGACTCAACCCTGCCTGACCTCAGTAATATTCCATGACTGCAGAATCACTATGCAAAGATCCCATTCAAATAACTTGATGGCCCCACCACAATGAAAACATACACAAACAAATAAAGAGCCTCAGCCAGGTGCATTTGGTGCGGGAAGCACAGGAGGGTGGGGTGGGGTGGGGTGGCATTTGATGTTCTTACACTGATCTGCATCACTCCCCGCCCTGCGAATGCCACAGTGAAAATGACTACAGCCAAACTGAAAGCAAAGACGCAAAGTGAGACACAGAGGGAAAAAAAAAGAAGCAGAGAGATAAACACAGAGAAAGTGCGGCGACACAAAGAGCGACAGCCTGGGGTATGATCCACTGGAAGGTTGCCAGTTTGAATCCAAATACTGACTGAAACATTCTCGATGAGGGAGAGAGAGTCACTTTCTTCACCCCGCTGTGAGAGACTGCTCTTGAGCCTTCAACTAATCTAGTGCTGCCACTAAATGACTGGCAGTACAAGGCTGGGGTTTTAAAGGCATTTCCCAGGTGTTAGGAGAGAGAGAGTGAGTGAGTCTGTCTCTCTGATGTATCTCCAGCCACCTGCAATTTTATTTTCACCAGTTGTTCCTGTAAATAGGAATCTGTTCTTAGATTGCCTTGTGTATGTCACAGGAACCTGACATCTGTGGTTTTGTAGCGTCGAGATAGTTGTTACCTTTTGGGATTCCATAAATCCAAATTTACAACAGTTTAAACTGAGTCAGTACTCCTATACTCAATATAATCTCCAAACAGTACATGGACTGTAATGTCTGGGTAAAAGGTCATAATATATTTATATGAACTATCAACTGTTTTTAGAAACAGGGGGCTGGTAAATATATCTTATGAATAAACCCCTGATTTCTATAAGTAATCTGCTTATATAGCCAAATATGTGTCCATAGAGAACACGTGCTCATACACAATATACAGTATATGTGTGTAAGCTCTATCCAGGAGAAAAACTAAGCCACAGCATGCAACACTTCCACTATCATATCTGCAATATTATAGGCTGTCACTGACTGTAGGGATACTAATTACAGAGCAAATTCCTTTTCTTATGTGTAGCCTGCTGCGTGTGAAATCTGCTTAATAATATCTGCTTACAATGCATTATTAATGTACAAGACTTTGTGATAATAAGTGCATCTATTCAGTTTCATTTAAGAATATACTATATCAGCTCCATCCCACAGATGCAAAACCACTACGCGATCGCAACAGTTTGGCGTTCTCAACCTGATTTTCCTGTTTCAGTCAGTAGAAAACAGTTGTGGCAAGCAAGTTTATGCAAAAATGAAAAGATGTTTTGCTAGTCTATCACTGAGGGCTGATTAAAATTATTTTTGTTCATAAGCAGCAGGCTGTAGCACAGGAATAGTTAAATGATACCAGTGATGAAGGATATGAATAGCAAAACTCAGAACCCTCATTCTCACTCCTCATGAACATCTATGTCAGGACAAAAATACAACTTAACACAAGTATCTGAAATTTCTGTACAACTATTCCTGTTAACATCTGCTAACATCTATCTCACTATACTAAGTTGTCTAAGCATGACCTTCGGGAGAAAGGAAAGGATGGCTTGGAAAAGAAAAGTAAACTGCTCCTATGGGTACGCTTTTCTTGAGAAATATGGTCATAAATATGTCATATTTAATATAATCATGGCTCACGCAGTAAACAACTTACAGTATTTGGGGCACAGTGAGTGTCACAAACATGTTTTCACATGTGGAAGCCGTGTAATTATTGCCTTGATTAGAAATTCATCATCATGCAGATGTCCTTTTTACTGCCATTCGGCTGTATACAACTTTGCAGTGCTTATTGCTATGACTGGGTTCAAAGTTCTTAATACCATTAGGCCCCATAAAATTTACTACATATGATGAAACTGTCACAGAGGCTCTTGGTTTCATTTATTAGGTCTTGTCTCATCTTCCTCTGGCTGCAGCTTGTTTCAAAACACCGAAAACACTCAGAAGAAGACATTACTATTCATCACGTATGGGTTATCTCAAAAACAAAGAACAAAGTGGTGATGTGAGATACAAAATATTCTCCCAAACAAGAATCTGTTTTGTCGATGTGCAAGTTTTGTTTGACATTCTTAAATATACGTACACTGAACCCCTTTCACATTTGACAAGGTGTTTTGTGAATGTATTTATTTTTTGACTTGCTCTTATGGTTTACTTGCTTTTCTTGTCTTTTATCAGATGCTGTGAGAAGAAAATGCCCAAAGGTCGAAAGCAAGAAACGGTCAGCCAGAAATAAAATTCCATAACCAATTCAGAAATCAATGAAGGGTTGCTGGTCAAGGTCTTTGGGTGCCTCTCTTTTGATAGCATTTGCACATTTTGTTACCTTTCCAGGAATAATATTTAAATACACCTACACTTGTATCTATGTATACAGGACTCAGTACACAAGTCAGTAAATCGCAGTAAATCTCATCTTTGTCAAGTTTATGATGTTCAGTCTGTTAACAGGAGGGAGGCCATAATTAGCAAGGGTGTATTACAGGATTGTGTTATATAGACATGTTTATATTTCCATGTACATATATAACTGCATATAAATTTGTATGTAAATTTACTTTCAGGACTGTATGTAAATAGGGTGTGAGTGTGATGCAGTCTATATTTCCTTAATACAAAAATTACTCAGCTGCCAGCCCTATCTTTAAGCCAGGGCCAGACTTCAGGAGTTTAGCGCCGATTTATCCCAAGCCTCACAACAATTGGAGGACAAATCCATTCTGGGACCTTGGTCAGTACTGAGTACTGATGTTCGGCCCAGATTTTCTGGTAGTGTGAGAGGTTTACAGATCCAGTCTTAAACCTCCCAAACTGTTCGAAGGCTCTTGGGGGGCGCACTGATAATTTCAAAAAATATTTGATAATTAGGAGTTAAATTCTGGATAATAACTGTTATGACTGCATCAGTATGCAGTGTTTCCCATTAATTAATGAAACTATGGCGGCCCACCATAGTTTAATTTGACCCGCCATAGTTTCTAAATAAAAGATTTAGGCTGCCGAAAGTATTGACTTCTCAAGATATAAATAATATCTCGAAGGCCGTAGCGTTTTGTGCCGATGTGCTCAGGCTGTCAGATCCAGCGCTCGACAGACTAAAAATATGTGTGTGCGAACTGTAAAATGGAAACCCAACCTGATTTGATTAAACAGCTGCAAACTAATGAGTTCACATCCCTCTGAGCCAACCACAAACAGCCACAGCATCAGATAGGGAGCATATATTCAGCATCTGTCATCTTAGAAAAGTCAAAAGAAAAGAAACAGAGTGAGACTGCGAGAGAGAAAGAGAGAGAGCGCGCGCGAGAGAAACGCAACATTGATTTACAATTGTGGTGACCTCCTCCTAGGCTACCTTTGCATCATCAGCCCGTGGAGGTCTGCTCGCAGTTCCGTATATTCGGACACTGCGAGCAGACCTCCCGGACCAAAACATCAGTTTCCTCCTGGGAGAAGTTTGGCCGTCTGACGCAGCTGCTCTCTTCTGCAATGGCGAATTGAGTAAACTCTCATTACGTCTTCGTGCGGCACATTTAAGGGCGAGGAGAGGGGCTCATTTGATTGGTGTGATGTGTGTAAAACCCACTCCACGCCTTCTCTCCTCCCTCTTTCCGACTTGCACAGGTAGGAGGGACGGAGGTGGGACAGACGAGTAGCTGCGCCAGCGCGCACGGTGTGCCAAACTTGCAAAATCCGCCTGGCCACACCCAGTTGGCGAAGCGCAGGTGCGCTGCGCCCCCGCCTCACCCGGTCTGCGAAACTAGAGGCCAAGGTGTGGAGAAGAGGGACCGGGAAAAGCGGCGGACCTCCGGGGAAGCCTGCTCCGTTCTCCCCGCAGTTAGGGACCATTCGCCACGGTACTGCTGCTGGGCAGGGTGGAAATAAGTCCTGCAGAGTTACAGAGGACCTGGAGAATGTTTTAGGATAGTAATAACATTATATAAGATAATCATATTACAAAGATAATAAGATAAGATAATAACATTAAAGACAAAATTAAATTGCAATACTTTTTCAAAACTTGATGATTTTACCTTTCTGTACATTTTGTATACAAATTCATTTCATTTTCAATTTACAATGTTCAAAATTTTCTTCGGGGGGGGGATAGTTTCCCAAAATCCTGTGGGAAACACTGAGTATGGAACAGCTAACAGTGTTGCCAAGCAACAGTAAACATTATAGCCCTTGAGGCTCTTGTTAGCTAGCAGACTACTAAACTCACCTCCACTTCTTGGTGAGGAATTAACAACCCAGGGCTCAACAATAACGATTGCCCAATTGCCCAAGTTAATAACTAATTGATAAAATAAATGTATTTTAAAACGTGCTCTTCGGCTCTGATGCAGCGGTCTCTCTGCCTGAAGTCACAGGCACAGCTGTGTAACAATGTCCTGCCCACAGCCCCCATTGATATTATTTTGCGCGACGGACGCTTCATATAATAACATGACAATATACTATTTATGGTGTTATGCCATCGTGTCATTTCTGTCTCTACATGGTCACGTGTGAACAATTCTCCTCTGCTCTCTGTATCGCGCACAGCGGAGTTCCGCCACACACACAGATGATCCCGCTAGAGCGGCTCGGGCCGCATTTTCCTGACCAAACCTGACCCCGAGCCCGGTGCAGTTTGTCAGCTGACAAAGTTATTGTTATGGACACTGTGTAAATAACCATCAACAGATTGCTGTTACGCACAGACAAACAGCTGCTCGCACAGCAGCATAGCACGGCACTCATGCTGAGCTTGTGTTGCGTTCAGGTGTTGTCACGTAAATAACAACTTCCAACACTTAAATAGGTCATAGCACAAAACAGCAGCATGTCAAGTGACTTTTTACTTTATTATATTCAATAAAATTGTATGTTCCTAAATCTTGAGACACCTCATATGTAAGCTAGACAGACATTTCACCTGCTCATACTGTGCACACATGTACTGTATGTACTTAGTCCTAAAGAGCCCTTCTGGTGCCAGTAGATACATAGAAACATCCCAGCAGGCTGTGCTTTGCAAGCATACAAAAAAGTTTCACGCATGTGAAAATTATTTTTCATGCGTGTGCTTCACCTCCGCTGCTACAACTCCATCCTAGGGGAAACACTGCTGTGTGCGTTTTGTGCAACAGGTGGATGTGGTAGTCTACTGGTAGAGTAGGGAGAGAGCTAAGTAGCGTTGAAGTAGAGTAGAGCAGGGCAGAGAGATGGAAGCAAAATATATTAAACTCGGTGTTAATACAGCAGAACTGGAGAGAGGGGTGAAAAATAAATAGAGGTGGGCATGGCTCAAGTAAGGCGCAAAATTATAGACGGAGAATGACTGACAAATTTTTCACTTTAAGCCCTGACACTGTCATTTTTGTGTAGGAATTAGGTACAATATATGACATATGTTGTTTTAATTAATAAATACAGTGTGAATAAAGATTATATAACATAAAAATAACTGCAGTCTTTGTTATTTGATAGCCACTTAAATTAAACAATTTTTATAGGGCAAGTAAAAACTGACTTCGGGCAAGTAGATTTCTGACCAACTTGCCCAACCGGGCAAGTGAAAAAAAACCTTAGCGTTGAACCCTGCAACCCATGACAAACGTGCCTCCCCAACTATTTTCCCATCCAGATTCATTGAGCCCTCTGCTTTTTTTTTTTTTTTTCAAAAACATTGTTAACATTACATCTTCTTCCCCTGTGAGAGCATGTGAGGTGGTGCATTCATGTTCCTTTGGACACAATAATAATATCCTGTGTGTGAGATGCACCATTAATTTCAAACTTTGAAGTAGGGCTGCCCTCTAATAGTCACCAAATACCAAACATTTGTCGACCAGAAAGGTTGCTAGTCAGCAAGATTTCATTGGTCACTTAGTCGCAGGGGGGAAAAAAACAAAAAACATGAAACTCTATTAGGAGCTGCGTCTTGTCAAAATAAATCAAAACCTAAATGACTGGACCATGTGGGAATTTAATTTGAAAGGACAGACACAGGAAGAAGCCACGCTCAGCAGTCAGACACAAGTCACGTTACAAACCTATCACAGCCGACAGATATCTATTCCTTCTTCCATAAACATTCAGTCTGATAAATAAGGGAAAGTTGATCATTTTAGGCTACCCAGAGCTTACTTCTGATAGGCCTACAGCCTTATAAACAGCGCTTGGAAGAAGATCAGCCCTGCACTCAGGATTTCAGGTAAATTGGCTATATGGTGCTTGTTACCATTGATTAGCAACCTCAGATGCAACCTGCTGCCACGCTCTTGAGATCTGCCACAAAAAAGGCACAAAAGTAGCACCCAGCACCAGACCTCACATTTTCCAGGCGGTTAAAGATGTGGCATGTGTGCGGCCCCTAATTTACAGGACTGGTACCTGCGGTTATTACACAAGCTAGTTAATAACATGTCGGGCAGGAAATCCACAGTGTGAAATGATTTTGAGAAAGTGAAGGACGAACCCAAGGTGATATGTAAACTCATTTTCATTGGTCGACTACAAACATGATGTATCTTCTGAAACATGTAAGTAGCTACATGCCCATTAGCCACTTAGCACAATCATTACTGCTTTGCCGACAGCGTCATTAACAGGCGGCTCGCTCAGTGTGTGACGTGCACTTGTAGATAAAATATAGGCCTATATTAATGAAGGTTCATTAGTACAGTTTTGTATTTCTCTGTAATGTAGCACAGTGTTAACAATGTTACTGATACTATTCTTTCTCACACCTTGAACTCAAACCATTGTGTTGCCCACCCAAAATATATAATTTGATAACTAAATTAATATCGTAAACATGTGGATCACTAGTGGCCCTAAATGACTATTGGATGATTAAGAATATTCTTAGACGAGGGCAGCCCTACCTTTTAGTGTATGCATGTTTGAGATTAGAATGCAGAACATCTATGAAGTTTCTCCTTATGTGCGTGATGCAACCTGATTTCAAAAGCTGTTACTCCTGTAAACTCCTGTAGTCTGAGCAGGCCTTAGTTGGATTAACTTTACTAACCTTACTGTGGATTTACCTAACTGTGCATAGTGCAGATTCTATCAACATCATAGACAGATATCACAGAGGTATTCCGAAGAATTAATGCAAAAGTAGAAAACACATCACAAAACCAAAAAATATAAAATATAGATTTCTCCCATTTTGTTTCTGTTATTTTTCCCTCACAAAGGAGAGCTCAGGGTAAGTAATTCATAAAGCAGATATTTATGCTGTAGTTAACTTTTTGTGGGCTTTAGTATACCTTTATTTAAACTATAAAACTTTGCAGTAATATTCAAACATTTATTTGGATTAAATGTGTTCTATTTCTATGAAGGTGTGAGTTCAGTGGATTGCTCATTAACTGCAGTCTGTGGTATTTAAGTAAGCTTCTATGCAAGCACAGTCACCCCTCAACAGTTAAAATAACTTCTCTATAGACTATAACTCCCTGTAGCCATTCTGCTTTCACAATAGCCAGAGGTCTTATTAAATTAGAGTGTAACCATACAGCAACAGCTAGAAAGTCTTGTTTTGACTCTTTCCGACTTCATCTTATAAAAATCCTATTTAGCGAATTCAAACAATAAATTATTACTTTATTACTTTGGGGCACAGTGAAAGCCCTGAGGCAGCTACACAAAACCTGAATTTGTAGGTCACCATCTTGTCTAATTTAACATATCAGGATGTATCTGTTTAACACTACAGCCAAAAATCAGGTGTTCAACATTACAAAATACAACACTGTTTTCAGGTTCAGACCAAGAGAGGAATGTTCCTTTCTTACCATGAGTGAATTGATTTGGTTCCTCAATGCTCTTCATCAAAGCTGTTCAGAGCCTGTTTCTCCAAAATACCAAATTGTACAATTTACATGTATAAAAACAGAGAAAAGTAGCAAATCCTCACATTTAGGAGGCTGCAACTAGAGGATGTTTTTGTCTTTTTGCTGGCAAAATGACTCAAATCATTATTAGAATAGTTGCTGATTAACTTTCTGGCAATCAACTAAGCGTTTCAGCTCTAAATACAAATCCCCCCATGAATGTCAGCCATCCATGCCTAAGAGGGATATGTACAAGACTAAACCTAACGACAGGTGGCCACTAAATTCTGTCACAAGCCTTTCTTTTATAACTGTCTCAGGGGAACAACTATATGTCAACATTATGGATTTAAACTTTACCTGCACTTTAGTTTGCAAACAAAAGTTGTGAATGTGTGTTTGCACACATGCATTTATCTTTTGGTTTGTCTGCCAATCTTGATATCTGCCTGTCAGTCTTTTTGCTTTGTGATGTCTTGCAGTTCAGTCAATCAATAGAGTTCATGTTTTGCAAGCGTTCTGCTTTATTTGGATGTCTCGCTGTAGAACCATCTTGAAAAGTACAAGATAAGCTTTTGTGCTAAACCCCCTCCCCTCCCTCGCTTCTCACACACGTACAGACAACGGATCAATAGCAACCTCCTCCCCCTATCTTACATAATAAACACCAAGGCCTAAACAGCAAAACAGCCTCCATTCCACCTGTGTGGCCTGCAGCAATAGATTCTTAAGTCCCTTATGGGGAGACAAGGAGGGAAGAAAGAATGAGAAACCAAAAAGAAGAGGAGCGATACCAAAAAGAACAAACACAAAAAAATGAGGAGCAAAAAGAAGTAAGACAGAGCGGGAGGCAGGGGGAGACCGGAGTGTGTCCCACTTGGCTCATATTTTAAAGCTCTGAAGGATGTTTTTGTGGAAAACTCCTATAAAATGCATCTTTTCACAAAGATGGGCACCCATTCTGACTGGGCAGGAGCACACAATTAAAGACACTTCAAGCTTATATCATTATATTTATAATGAATATTTTGTGCTTGTGACTGACTGCAGTAATAGTGATACTGATGGAGTGGGAAACATGACCCATCTGACTTCGTAGTGACCTCACCGACACAATTTACAGGCTCACCAAAAAAGTCAAACATATAAACTACTGTGTGAGTACACGTGAACAAAATAAGATGGAATATGCACCTGCTGCACTGTACTTTTCACACAAACACACACACAACCTCTCTCTCTCTCTCTCTCTCTCTCTCTCTCTCTCTCTCTCACACACACACACACACACACACACACACACACACACTCAGAAAGCACAGGTGATTATTTTCCATCAGGAGACACTGGCTGCTTTTCTATAGCTGCCACTTCGACTGCTGTGTGAAGAAAACACTTAGGACTGATAGAGGGTTAGCATTAACTTCACACACACACACACACAGACACCTGCCAGCAACACATACTGTATGTAGTCCACACACACAGACAGGTAGACACACACAAACTCAGTCCCTCCAAAACACACAGACAGGTACACTCACAGAGCGTAAAGTGCCAGGTAGCTGTGGAAGTGTGGTGATTTGTTCCTCCTGACAGACAGGAAATAAGGGAGTCGACCAGGGACCTCACTTCCTCTTAGACCTGACTAACCTGACGTCTATCACACACTCCCACACACACACATTCACACTGTCCTCACCTCCATCTCCTCCTCTCCTTCTCTAATACATGCACATGCACACACACACGCAATCCATCAAACAGCAAAGTCTCTCCTGAGGCCTCCAAAATGCGAGCTACTTGAATGTGGGATTAAATGTGTGTCCGTGGGCAAAGACACAGACATGTGTATAACTGTTTTGTAACAAGCAGTGAATTTACAGTTTGAAAAATACATCAAAATCCTCAGGTTGCATGCTAAAGTAATGGAGCGTGCTACAATATTTCTGGTGTCAAACACCCTCTAATACAAATTGCTTCATAACTGTTTGAAAAATATTGGTTTTTATGAGCTGCAAGCAAACGGTGCCAAGTAAGACCATCAGATAAGATAAGATAAGCCTATATTGATCCCCAGGAGGGAACTTCAGGTGTTGCAGACAAAAGACAAAAATAAGTACAGATAAATAGATAAGTAAAAAACAAGATTAAATAAAATAAGAGGTAGATGCAACTCATATATACGAGTAGGAGTAAAAGTGTGAACTATACAAGAGCAATTCAAGACAAAGCAATGTAGAATAGTAGAACAATAAAAAAATGTAAAAATAGACATAGGATTCACAAGTGTGAGAGAAGTGGAAAAGTCACTGTACGGTTGTGCAGCGTGGACGATGATAATCAGTTAGATGAGCCTTCTCATTTACCCTCTCCTCATTACAACGTGGTTAAGCAAATTTCCACGTCTGCTTTAACTGTTTGACACTGATGAGAGAGAAGGACTTTGTGTGTATGTGGATGTGTGCACATGTGTAAAGCTGCATGCTAGTCTGTTCGATTTGGGTTTTGACATCACGCTCAGAACTCTCCCAGCCCACAGCCCACCATCCAAATGTCCTACCAGTGACCTCAATTCACTTAAGCATGCCCATTGGTCCAATCAGCGTCAAGCTCCAGCTTAACTGAGCCAATGACATGTGTCATATCAAACCTAATCACACTGATAGATCCACTAAGTGGGTCAGCAAGTCTGCTTGGCCTAGTTGAGGAAAACTTTCATATTCATGGCAAGAAACTAAACTTTAGTAAGAGCCCTAAAAACTGTGACCTGCAATTTATTTTTTAGACACGAAATAAGTGCAATGGTTTTACAGCTGGGATGCTCCAGCCACATTTTAATGCAATTACCTTGGGCAAGGTTAGCAATAATGACGACCAGCAGTATTTTTTCATTACATTTTGGCTACTTATCGACCATTATCATTATCCACATTAGCAACTGCGACAAAATCATTCTGCACATATTATAAACCTAATGGTGCATATCACTGTTGTTATGTGAACCCCTTCTGACTTTGAACATTTCCATGTTTAAATGTCATTTGAAGTATTTTGCGGTCCCCTGTGATTTGGGCATCTCAAAATGTTTGAAAATTGTGTTGAAAATCTCCAAAATGCACTATTGAAATTACACAAGGCTATTTCATGTAAATCCTGAACAGCTGGCAAAGTATTAAGGTATTCTGGACTCTGTTAGTGATATAGAATATAATTTACATTTTGAAACACGCTAAATGTGACCCATCCTTGACTTCAGTCAGAATATAAAGTCTAGAGTGAGGCTCTGGCTGTGTCTACGCTGGAAATGTGAATAAGTCAAACAGCTGTGGAGCAGAACCCACTCAGTGACAGGGAGGCTGAGGGGGGGGGGGGACGGGTTTAAGTTATGAATATAGAAGGGTGGGTGGAGAGGTGAGCAGAGGAGAGGGGGAGGAAAGTGGGGGGAGGAAGAGGAGAGACAGTAAAATGCTGCCGTCACTTAAACTCTAAAATGAAAGATCGATGAGCTTATTTAAATGTGCTCCCAGAGACGAGAGTTGGCTCATATAAAGCCTCACATTTATGAGGAGGGGTGTGGGCATCGATTGACTGAGAGAAAGAGAGGGAGAGAGAGTGACTGAGGGAGAGGGACAGAGGGGGAGGAGGGAGAGAGAGAGGGGCAGGGAGAGATCAGGAGGATCAACCTTGGCTCATGAATTTCATCCTTTTCCTCCTAAAATAAAACGTTCTAATAAATGCTGGGGATAGAAGGGTCGGAACCTGGAAAATCTACAGCCTTCGACTGGCCGCCTGGCACAGCTTATCAAATCAATAACCCAACCCCCCCTCCACCACCACCAACCCCATCCCGCATCTGTTTCACTAATTTCCAATTCACCCCCTACCCCCAGCACACACGCATATACAAACACAACTCCTGCCAGCCATTCTGAGGTATAGACATTTCGCAGCGGGCCCCCCCCCCCCCTTAGCCAAGACAGCTGGAAGGGGCTGGTGTGTCTGAGGGTGGGCAATGGGGGTGTGTGGTAACTTTGGTGCCGGTGCTGAGACCTTCACATTAGAAGGAGGACGCAAGGAGCTGACTCTGCAGCCACACCATCCTTCCGTCTCCCACCTCCTCCCCAACACCTAGGAGTGAGGGAGAGTGTGACGACTGGGAAAAGAAGGGAAGAGGAGAGCAACTTTTGACACACACAGAGGTGTTGTCATACCATCATCATCGATTGAACTGCAGACACAGCTTTCTGAGTGACAAGCATGGTGCGCCGCATTCCTTCTCTAACCCCCCCACTCCATTTCTTTTTCTCACCCCCTTTCCCTGCCACTCCCCTCTCCCTCCTTCTCCTCACCACACTGCCTCCCTCCTCCGGACTTTCTTTCCCTCCTCAGTCCTTCTCTACCTTCCTGCACTTAAACAGCATGGCATACACATTCTCCATGGGTTCACAAATAGCTCACCCCCACCTCTAACACACACATATATGCACAGACATTCCTAAGACCCCTCCTCCGCATGACCCCCAAGTCTCAGCCTTACATTCAGCCCACCACGCCATCTGTGACCCAGAGAAAACTGTGTGCCAACACTAGCCTGACCTTTTCTGTGCTTTTGTTTTGGCACTCTTGACATGATCCCGAGAGGTATATGCACACATACAAAAGAAACACACATACACACACACACATAAATATCCACAGTTTTCTCTCTATTGCTGCAAAAGAAAAAAGTACCATGGCAATGCACAATTTCTACACACATCTTTTAGTCATGATACAGTAAACCTTCTGCAACCACAAGTCACACACTAATCTGGACACCTGCCATCACAATAGGGTCAGCACTGGACTAATAGGAGGCAACGTGACTGAAAACACTATGTGCTGCTGCATGTGTTTGTGTGTTTGTGCTTTTGTGCCAAATCAAGAGCTGTAGTTAAGCAGGTCATTGACTAAGAGGGGGATTATCAATGCTTGGAAACTGTAACACCCCTCCCATACACATCCTCAATACCTTAATCCTACAATCATCATCCTACATTCTATACATTATAACAATAACCATAATTTACACATCCTCTGTATTAGGTGCCTCCCCCCACAAACAATCAGCCTGACTTCATTTACAGAAAAACATTGTTGGCATCATAAAAAACACCCCCTCCTGTATTATCCTCCTGCAGGGACACATCCAAACTAATAGGCAAACTGTTATACTTGGTGTATAAATCACACCCTTGTTTCCAGTTCAGGAGTCATCATCTCACTTTCCCCCTGTTCACCATGGTCCCAGTAACAAATGAGTCTGTCAGTGTGTGTTTTCAGACAATACACTTTGTACAATGCCACTCTTTAAACACCTACTGTATTAACAGATCTATCAACATAAATATTCTTTAATGCATCTCTGACATTTGCACCTAGGAGTGGGAGCAAAGCTCTTACCTTGGCCATGCAACATGTGGCAGCTGCTGCCGAGAAGGAGCAGGAGAAAAAGAGGCGTACACCGGCTCCCACTCCGGGCCGTCCCTGTCCCCATCATCTTCCCTGCTGCGGGTCCCTCCACACGCTCCGGGGACCCCTCAGGGCAGCAAATTCCTGGTTTCATCATGCGGGAGAAGGGAGCCAACAGTGTCCGTGTCCGCTTGTGCTTTGCTGCTGCTGCAACTCTCTCTGTCCTGCGCACGAATAGGAAGAAGTCCGAGCGGAGAAGGAGACGCGGGCTTCGGCTCTGCGTTCCCGGTGAGGCGAAGCTCAGAGCTCCGGGAGTTCACCGCTGTCACTGCCGACAAGCTCCCCGCTCTGACTCCCCAGCTCCGGTGTCCAAAACTCAGCAGGCAGCGGGAGAAGAAGCACAGGGGGGACTTTCCCTCACTATGTGTCTTTACGGTGTAACGGCACGGTAATCTCTATCTGCTGTGGCGGAGTCCGTGTGTCCCTGCGTCCTGCGATACCTCATTTTCATTTGCATTGATCGAGCAAGGAATTAATACATTTGAGTGTGTTTTAGACTTATCGGCTTATTGCCTGCTATCGACCTCAAATCCGCGCTTGTTTTGATGTCTTCACCGGGGATTTGTCCCGCGGATCATTTAGCTGTTTAGAGAGTGGTCGTATTAACAAGAGAAGCAATAAAACACGTAATTACCCAACCATGCTTTTGCCCTGTATGTGTGCTCTAAAAAAAATCCATCCAGTAATTGATTCTGTGAACACCGCTGGTTTTGAGTGCAAACAAACTGGACAGAGCGTCCGTGATGGAGAAGCGTGGGCTGCAGTCTGTTATCTGAAGTTAGACATCCACTCTCCCAGAAGGGGTACTCTTCCCTCGAATACAAGATAGGCTAACTTGCCGTAATGCGCCGGGGCTCGGATTACACGGTGAAATTACACAACAGGTTAGCTTCAGAAAGAACAAGTTTCTCAGCAACAACTGGGAGCTTCCTTTCCTACCTTTCCTGTACATACACCAGCGAAGAAGAGTTAGCGCGAGCCAAAAAGTAACAGTCGGTTTGAACTGGGGGAAAAAAAACGGCCGTTACAGAGCCGGTAATGTTACTCTCACTGCTGCTACTGCGACACTGGAGCCTTTCGCTTTTTTATCCACAGTCTTCAGCGGTCCTCAGAAACAGTCCGCCCGGGGATACAAACGGTTACTTCAGAGACGTTTATCCGTTCATACTCACGGGAGTTTTTGGCTACACTTAGCTGCGTTTCAGCCGTTTTGTCCTCCGTCTCTCGGCACCCTGTTGAGGCTTGGGGAGCCGACTGAGGCGATGCGTCTCCCTCAACTGAACACCTGCCACCCTCCTCGACACACCAAGGGGAGAGAGAGGGCTCCTGTTTAGCCTCACTCAGCTGCCTTTTCGGTCTTTTGTGAAAGCAAACACTCTCATTAAACAGTCTTATCTTACTTTTTCCACTATTATTACCGTTTTCGAGCTCAGTCTCCCCCTTAATCTCTCCCTCGATCTATCCCAAACTCAAAAAACTAAACTTCCATTCACTATCATCCGTTGATGCTGATTGGTCGAGCCCAGAGCTCCCGCTGTTCCTATTGGACAGCCTGAAGTAGGGGGCGGGACGTAATGCCAGCACTGAGAGCGCGGTGGACGGCGCCCCCAAATCCCCCAACGCACAGAAACGTGTCTGCAAGTTTTTCCACATTTTCCTCTCAAAACAGATAACCAGTCGACCATTCACTGTGCTAAGGGACTGCACATTCTTATAATGTATTACTTAATAAAGCTGTGTGTGTCAAAGTAGTTGGGAGGCAATAGTAGGCTGGACCACAATGAGATGATTACAAGCCTTACCTCAAAGAGCTCTCACTGTTATTTTACTTTGGAGGAACTCTCTGATGCACCACTGGTGGTCCAGCTACACACACATGCTTCATTACAAAATAACTGCCTGGAGCTGTACTACTGATAACCTAGTTTCTTCCATGGTGAGGGTCATTAAATGGCACATTAATATTAAAGCCTACAACACAGTGACCTTATCTTTTATTGCCTCAATAAATCCTCAGAGGCAGTCTTCCCAGCCCCTGAGTGGCCAACTAGTCTCCCCTCGCCGTCTAGCTGTCCCCAACGCGTTCTCTTCAACAGGCACCTTCACCTCGGCTCATCCATTTATCTTTCCATCCAGGCTCATTTGGCAATTGGCTTCGGACTTTGTGTTTCCAGTGGAGTGGCCATGATGCTGTTTGGAGTTTCCATGAAAAGATTCTGCCAGTCAGTCTGCAGTGCCAAACCTCAGAGGTTGCTCTGGATTTTACATTAAAACACCAAAATCCCCATCTTCTACCACAGAACTGCTATCAGAAATGAATTCAAATTTGTACAGATTAATGGGAAAAACCTCGATAAAAGAGTGCATAAACATGAGATATGTAGATGACTCATGTGAATCACATGCTGTGGCCTTTCCTCTTACCAGAACCCATATTCATCCAGCTGCTAAAAGTAAAATTTTGGACTTAAGTGAAAGATAAAAGTGAAAATCCATCTTGTTTACTACTTGCAAACTTCGGAATAGAAGTTACCTATCAGATTTATTTTAATTTAAAAGTTCTCTTACATGTAAAAGAGCTCCTAGATCAGTGATGATACTCAGCTCAGGGCCTGTATGCCAAATTTGGCTTGCAATAGTGTGCGACGTGGGACCATTTTCTAATTCACAATGAATTTCAATTGTTTCATACCGGATTTTTTTCTGTTTTGATTTTATGTGTGTGTATTTTGAATGTAAATTAGGTGCCAGAGTGCATAAAAAGCATCGAAATAGAGCTTGTTCATCAAAAAAAAGTGGGAGGATTGTCCAGACCAGTCAGAGCTGACTCCCAGATGTCCTCTAATCCTAAAAACAAAGGTATAGGTTTGGGGACACATATGAAACGGGGGGTTTGGGTCCTCCCTCAGGAAATTTTGGGTGTCAAACACTTAATTTACTGTATTTTGGTGCATTTTTATGCATCGATCAAGGCCTTTTTTGCATCAGTCAATGGAGGAAATGTCTTAAACTCAGTCCTCTGCTACTTTCATGCTTTTACTGGAGGAGGGACAAATGCACATGTTCTAAATATTGAGGGGACTGTCTAGTTATTTTGTGTTTCCTTGTGGTTGTTTTATGTCTCTGTTTGCAGTTCCTTTGCATCTCTTTGTGGTCATTTTGAGTCTTTCCCTTAATTAGTTAATTTGAGCAACATTTGCAAGTGAAAGCCAAGGGGGGGCCCTGACACTTTGGGCCCCTGGGGCTGTGCTCCTTAGGCCCCTTCAGTAATTTATCCATGAGTATAAATATAAATTCTTAACACTTGGTGGAGAACTTTTTACTCCAACACTGGCTCTTTAGAGCAGTCTAAGTTTCATCAATACAGGCCATGATCTCAATCCTGCAGACCCCCTATGGGTGAGTTTGGAGTGACAGTGGGGAACATCTTTGGGAAGAATGGCGTTCATCCCTCCGGTAAAGTTCCAGAGACTTGTTTAAACTATGCCAGGGTGCACTGAAGCTGTTCTGACAGCTTGAAGTGACCCAGCACCTTAACTTTATGTTGGTTTTGTCACTCATCCGTATTTCTGTCACAAATGTAACCGGGAGCCCAGCGTAGTGGCACCAGCAAGGCCTTTAATTGCTTTCTATATGTCAGCCATCTTGCTGCTCTTCACCATATTTTGCTTGACTGCACAATACCAAAAACTCTGCAACAGCTCACTGTCAAACTCTGCATTTCCTCTGAGATTATTTTCCTCACCTACAAGGTGCAAAAAAAAAAAAAAATCAGCAACGGCACATCTGGCTGACCTGTTCTGCCTGCTCCGCTAACCCAATGGTCTTTGCACCTTTGGATACTGGTCTCCTTGTCGCCCCCTCAGTCACCTCCACCTAGCTCCACACTTTGCAGGCAGTGACATGTTTGGAGACAGTGACAGACTGCTCTGAAACTTTGGATGTCTGCCAGTTGCTATGATACCGTCACCATTTACACAATCTTCAAGCTCAGACACAACAGTGATTTTTGTCTCTTTCACAGAGTCACTTTCATTTGTTTGCACCATCTTTTAACAGCCTTCTGTCCCACTTTATGTGTGGTGCCCTTGAGTTTGAGCAAGGTATTTTTGAAATGGAATACATTATCTAACTCTAAATATAATGATGCCCCTGGTCACCTCTGACCTCTGCTTCTTCAAACTGTTTCTGGCTTCTTTCAGATTCCCAGCCTTCTTTGAGCCTACATTTCTAATAAAGATGTTTTTTCCTCCAGTCTCTGTCCTGTGCCAGTGGATGCAGGTCATGGATATTGCAGTAATGTTATGTGAATGAATGTAAGCAGCATTTTAACACTTTTAGCTGTAGGGGGAAATATTCTTCAGAACTGACTCGAATCATAAATTGAAAGAAGGCTGGAAATTCATAAAGGAATATGTTTGAGGTAATAAGTTGTCCATATTTTGCCCCCTGGTGTATCAGGGTAGATTTTATTTGATAAAAAAAAAAAAAACTGTAAAAAGTAATGATTTTGAAGTGAAAAAATTCTGTTCAGTAATTCCTATGAAATACCATTTACCCACTCTGCCCTGTAACTATTTATAAAAAGGAACAACGCTCCCAAAGCTAAAAACTGGAGAACCAAGACTTAATGAATAAAATGCTGATATTTTAGGGAGAGTTAAATGTGCCAAAGTGTATGCTTGTCATTTTCCACTTAAAAATACATTTCTAAATACTATACATGTTATATATTCCAATGATATGTGAGTAGACACCTTAGAAAATCATATTAAGAAAAAAAATTAAGTTTCCACATACTTCCTGTCACATGACGTTGTTGAGTTCCTGACCCATCTTACTGAGGGCATGGCGACAACAAACCTCCACAAGTAAAGGTGATTTTCATATTATAATAATATTTTTTTTGTTGACATATATATAACTACTTAATCATGAAAGTCTCTAGAATCATCCAAACAACAGAAATATTACATTGGATGTATAGTTTTTTCTGTCTGCAATCATTTGTCCAAGCGGCAACTACTGTTGCCGGTGGGCACATACCTTGTCAGTAGATAATAATGTTAGCTAACATTACCAACATTACAAAGGGCTAATATTTGGTAACAATACAGTTTTTGATAGTGTTAGCTTTAACATTTGGTAACCAACATTACTAGTGTTTGGTAGCTAGCGCTAGCTAACTACCTAGCTAACTAACTAGCTAGCTATTAGCGCTGTCAATGTTAGCGCTGACTGTGTGGTAGATTAGAAGGACTGAATGATGTCAAATACAGGGAGAACATCTTTAACACTATTGTACATGAACAGGGATATAGAATTGGAATTGTTTGGTAAAAAATATCCATTTCAAATTGCGTTAATTTCACAAAATGGTGGCCCCCAGTGGCCATGGGAGCAAACTCTTTTGTGTTTTCCACAGAGATAAACCAGGAGGATTAGAGAGGTATACTTTGGCAGAGGTTTTGGACATCCTTGATGCAGATGATCCCTCTGCAAAAATCACAAGCATTTCAGTTGTGCCAGAGTCTGAGAATAATGCCCGCGAAACAGACTGTGACAGCGATTTTTCTGATGATGATGATGTGACCTGTGATCCCAAACGCTTACCATCTAGGCTGCTCAAAAGAGACTGCTTTGTGTCTGATGGTGACATGCAACTACCCATCATTGATGATGGACAAGAACCTGAGTAGCTATGTTTCCATCCAAAAGTGATTCGAATCATTGGGAAATGCGCATTAAAAGAAATACGAATCCTGTGTGTTTCCATTAAATGTACGGACTTTGGTGAAAACTACGAACTCGCACGAGTTTTCCGCAGAACCGAAAGCAAAACAAGTCACGCATTCTTCTTCTTCTACGTTTTCTGGTGGTTGGCAACCAGCTTGTAAATGCATTACCACCTTATTAAGGCTAGAAATGTTCTTATTTTGTCCTCCGTCCACACAAGTCTTGTGTTGTTGTTTTCTGCAACGTTTTTGCCTTGTGAGTGAACCGGAAACACCGGAAGCAGTTGGGGTGAAAGTGCACTACGTCAGACTTAATTTGAACATAACTGTTTCCATCCCCCGTTTTGCGAATCAACATTTTTTTCTTATCAACCAAAACCCAGCTATAGCGGGTGTATTTTAGTTTGTGCAAATCAGGGGATTTTGATTCGAATTTTGGCATTTCCAATTTTTTTGATGACAAAATTCATGAATTAAATTGTTCTCACACTTGTTTTAAATAATAAAAGTCTTTCTCAATAAAGACAGCTGAATTACGTGTTGTTTTTTGTGCTCTAATTCACTTTTCACCATTAGAGGGGTAGATACAAGGTATGTGCCCACCGGCAACTATAGTTGCCGAACATTCAAATGAGATTTTCTAGAACAGAGAGCACAAAATGGAGGAAATAACTTTAGAACATGTTCATATGGGACTCAGTTAACATGATTATATGCATAAAAACATTGAGAAAAATTTGGGCACAAATGGGTTAATATATTCACTGCAGTCATTGTTTTTAATGCAAAAATGCACTTAATTAATTCATCTATGTAATGTTCATTTGTATGGGGATGGCACAGATAAATGCCACACACTCCAGCATTAACAGGCTGAGCTACTTTTCAACACCCATCCCTTTATAGGGCTTTATACAAATATACATCTAAATAGGAAAACACACAGAATACCTAACACAAGCAATATTGCAGAAAAAACACATGAGAAAAAAGCTTCATCATTCGTGTGTGCTACTAGCAAATTTATTGAAGTGCACAAAAAATTACATGTGAGAGTGGAGAGATCTTTTTGTGTCCCTCTCCACAATTTAAATTTGCATAACACACACTAAATAGAAATGGTGCTTAAGAGTACCCAAAAGCATTTCTTTGGACAGGTAATTATAGGGGAACATGTTTTGGTTTTATTGAGTCACCAAGCAGCAACCTCCAGGGCTGAAAAATTAAGCCCACATACACACACATATGTGCCAAAAACTGCAGTTCCTTGAATGGCCACTTGAGGCTGGCTCTAAAAGTCAGTCAGTCCCCACAGACCCCCGTGTTAACATGCCCAACTTTACACCAGAAATAGACATGTTTACAGCCTGGTACGAAAAAGGATTTTGATCTCTATAGCTTATTTAAACATACCCCTCGCTCCTCTACCGCTCCAGCCTGTCATCCAAATGTGGTCACTTCCAGCTCAAAACAAAACAAAACAAAAAAAAAACCAAGATGGCAATAGCTGAGATACCAAACTTGAGGCTACAAAACAGGAGTCCATAATGCAGTGGGTGACATTACGGTAGTTATGGCCATTATTTTTACAGTCTATGTATGGCACCCGTCTTTTAAATGCTATGTAATAATAATAACACTCAAGGTCACCATACAGAGCAAGATACATGATTTGGCAAACACATATTTTTGCCGTGATAAAATCAGTCAGACATAGGGTCTTTGTCAAACAGAGCTACACTGAACCAGTGGAGGTGCCATATAGCAATATATTGTTAAATTTTTGAGCCCTGGGGACCTTGATTGATGCCAGATAAAACCATGGAGGAGTCAATATACTCGTAAATGACACTTTTACTTAAAATATGAATGATTGTTATTCATTTCTGGCAAATGTTGTCTAAAAAGATTCAAAATCCTGTACTAAATGCCTACTGAGAAACACAATACGTTTCTCTGACTGAGAACTGCTTTGATGTGTTATCCTCTGGATACTGTGGTTTATTCTCTCCCCACTACACTAAACTGAACAAAACAGTGGCTTAAAAGGTTATCTACTGGTTCTTCAGCTTAATTTAGTTTGGTTTACCGGGGAAGGAATCAGCAGAGAACCTCTAAAGCCAACACATTCTCACTCAGACCTCGCCACATATCGATGTTTGATCATGGATTTTCCACGTCGAGATATGACATGCAAGGTGCCCTGGGTGTGTTGGTTGGTGACGTTCTGGGACACTGTGTCAACTTGTGCCTGTTACATAACCAAGCGCTGTTTTTTGACAACTTCAGTGTGATACCAGGTTGCTCAAGAACCATATAGGGGCTTAAAAAGTTGTGTGGCAGCAGGCCACGCCAAAGAACCGCTGGTGAACCAATGTTTTTTTATGGGTAGCCTACTGTATATCACCTGAAGAAGCCTGATTACTGTAGAAGCTGCTTGTGATCAAGAAGTTTCTAAAAGCTTTGATACGAAAAGATCATTTAAATGCATGGAACTGTTTGTGCATTGCACCATAAACGATCTCTGATTAGTTCAATGTTAGTAAATTTTGCTTTTGCTCACAAAGTTTCACATTTAATTTTTACATGTAACGCACAAAGTACAATGAAATCCCAACCAAAGTGCCAGAGGAAATCTGGGCATTGTACATTTCTGCACACCATGCGTGTTACATTTGTAACTTCCATATGTAGTGGATAGGGTGAAGCACAAGTTTCAGTTTTCAGTTTCATGTTGTGACATTCTTGTCATTACTGTGTGGTTAGGTTTAGGCACAAAAACCTCTTGGTTAGGGTAAGAACAACACCGTGGTCTGGGTTAAAACAGTGATTTGGTTGCGACAAACACAGCTGGACATGTCCTGAACTCTTATTTCAAAACACCTGCTCTTGTTGGTCTCAAACAGTGGTCGGCTGCTGTCTGCTGCTTGGCAGCTGTCTCGCCTCACACCATCCACCATCCCCTCCTCCTCCTTCTGATGAGAAACTCAGCTCATATACACGTCTGAACTACGGCATGTGGATGAAATGTAAATGTTACATATCCGTGGTTTGTAGAACTGTACAATGCCAGCGTTGTATTCTGGTGACTGGGCTGTAAAACCTTTACGAGTGACAAAATGTTCTAAACTCAAGAATCACTTACTGTTTTTTTCCCTGGAATGTTCAACTGATTGTCATCACCTTCTTCACTGAATGGATTTAAGACAGATATATATAGTACATATAACCAGCTGTTATCACATGACCAAACCTCTTTACAAAGGTCACATGAAGACGTCTCAGCGAGTTTCATACGCTGAATAAAGTCACAAGATCAAAAGCTCTAGAAAACTTAGTAGATGATCCTTTAGTTTAGAATATTCTAATGTGTTCAAGGTCAAGACTGAACTTCAACTCTCAAATTAAATTCTTGTTATCCGTACCCATCATCCTTAACACAAACTCATGAGAGCACACACAAACTGTTGATAGTAAAATAAATCCCAATAAATGTCAGACTCAATAAAACAAAATGTTTTGAAATGAAACCCACCGTGGCTTCGAACCATTTCTTCAAACATTATTTTTGCATAATATTATTGGATTTATTTTGTAACATGTCCAGTTCTTATTAGTCATTCAAGTCACACAGACACACAGACACACACTCCCACACACACACAAACACACACAGTGGGTTATCTGGTTCCAATACACAGACTGAGTGCTCACAGGTTCTAACTCAGAAGCCAATTTACCTTCCAATTACCTGTGTATCCAGTACAATTACCACTGCATTTTCTACCCTCGATCCATCTATTGCTCGCTATCACCAAAGCATCCTGTTATGGCTTCTCACCCAGAGAGAGGCACATATAATTAGAAACACACAAATACACACATTGACGCACACAATATTCATTTTGTAAATGCACCTCAGATGGATATCTAACCTGACATGTGCATGGACATCTATCTGAAAACATCTAGCTACATCTACTCGACAAAACCCTCTCTCCTCTCGGCCTGTGCTCTCACCCACCCTCTCTCTGTCCAACACACACACACGCACACGCACACACACACACACACATACATACAGTGCTCCCACGCTCTCTTCAACACACTCAGTGCAGCGGCGAGATGACCTCGGCAGAGGATTCTGTGATCAGGGCTGAATGATGACACCAATCTCTGTTATCCTTGCAGAGGCAAACATGGGGACTGTCCCCTGTCTCTTTAACACCTGTTTGACTAGGCTAATGACTTCTGTCCTGGCAATCAACACAGTGCTGGGTGCGCACCCACACAAACACGCACACCCACATACAGGCACATGCAGAGCTAATGAGCAGCTTCCTGCAGCTCGAGCTGTCATCGTTGTGGAGGGAGATAATGTCAATATTAACTGACCTGTCATCGCAGTGGAGTGCTGGGTGGATGCATACAATGGGAAAGTGGTTGCAGACAGAGACAGGGATTTTAAAGCATAGCTGTGGGACACTGACTAACAGCATCAATTGCTTATTCTTGTTGCTTTTAGAACTCTTGTTCCCATCAGCACAATGGCTGTTTTTTTTTGTTTTTTTTTGTTAACTGCTCTTTCACCATCATGTAATTGCCGCAGGCTGCTGGATATGAATCAAGCTTCAACACAGCATGTGTGCCACACCTAGTCACAGTGCACAGTCCCCGTCAATACCACATACATTCTCTGTTGTGTATAGAAACATACAGTAAAGGGACACTATGATGGCTTTTGTGTTGAGGCTTTGGTTGTTGTCATGATGTGATGTCAAGGCCAGTGGAATCTAAAGATGTCCATTTGTTGAGAAAAGAGCTCTGCGTGAGTGTGTGTGTGTGTGTGTGTGTGTGTGTGTTTACAGTGTGTCCACTTGTGCTTGTGTGCTTGCATGCATTTGTGTACAGGAATTATTCTGTCTCTTTCCTGACCTCGATATCTGCCTTCTCTTGTTTGTGAGAAATATAATTACAGAGAAAGACACAACATTAAAAGCTACTAAACGGAATGAATAGAGGTCCACTTTTCTAATCGAACACACTTACAATGGCTCTACTGGAGGGTTTGTGAGACTCTCATTGTGTTTTGTGTGTGTGTGTGTGTGTGTGTGTGTGTGTGTGTGTGTGTGTGTGTGTGTGTGCCACTGTGTGGCTTATTGTTTGGTCTCATTGTAGCCCAGGGTGATGCTGCATTCTTGCATTTCAGGCAGATGGAAACTTGATCCCCCAAAACCAGTGGCTCCACCTGTTATCCAAGCTATCTCCTGGGGCTAAAAGAGAGGGCGAGGGTGCACCGAGAAGAAAGAGCAGGAATGAGGGTGAGCTGAGGGTAGCAGGAAGCCTTTCATGTGAAAAAAGGGAGCGAGTAAGGAAATGAAGAGGGAATTGTAAGGAGTTAGGTCACACCTGTAGCGGGCTCAAAGAGACAGGGAGGGATGTGGGGATAAGTGTAACACCAGTGGGAGAAAGAGAGGATCGGCGTGGAGAGGGAGCACTTTTTAGTGAGCCGAGCAGATAGAGAGGGGTGTGAAAATCATAGCCTAAGCTTTCAGGGCTCTTTTATGAAAGGAGAATGAAGAAAAGTAAGTGAGAAAGCAGAAAGAGCAAGGCTATTGAAGTAAGAAAAGGGAAATATAACCAATGATTTCAGGGTCATTGTGTGGACTGGGCAGAGAGGGTGCAGGGAGAAATACAAAATGAAACGCTCAAGCTGTGGCTCTATGATTTTTTTGTTTGTTTTACTTTCTTTGTGAGGGTGTATGCTTGATCTCTTAGCTCCCGCCGTGTGTCATCCCTGCAGCAACAAACCGGACAGTTAATCTAGAGCTCCACCTCGCCTCACGCTGGCCAGCTCCTCGTGTGTCCGGCCTGACTGCAGGGCCTCGCAGCTGGTCCCAGAGAGCTGCAGTGCAGACTTCTGGGATTGGGCTCCCGAGCTAAACTCGGCACACCTGTAATCACATACAATTATCCAGCATCACACTGTGGAAGAGGAGGAGAGAGCGCTGACACACTGTATACCCATAACAAACACATAAAAGGAAAGCAAACACAAGAGGAACACAAAACAGAACTCAAACTGCTCAAGTGGACTAGGAGGTGATGCAGAAACATAAACAAACACTTAATTTTTGTGCGTGCCTGTACTTGCATAAACAGGCCTGTAAGAGCATGTGTTCCCACACACACTTGCATGAGGGCATGCCCAAAGGCACTCTCTCCCGGCCTTTCCAGTCTACAGGGTGTGGATGGCGTTACAGAGATCTCACAGAAAACTGATGCCATGCCCTGAGGGAAACACACCATGAGCTTTAATTTTCCTCTTTTCCATCCAGGCATCTCTCTTCCTTCCACTCTGCCTTGCTGGCCTTTACTCATCCTCATCCAGACTCACTTATTTTCTTACAACCAATTCCACCTTTCCACCATATATAAATTCTCTCCCCCCTGTGGGGATGACAAACATAGAAACTCTACATTTTTCCCTCATTGTAATATGCCTTCTCTTCCAACTCCTGCTCCTCCCCTCATATTTCACATACATCTGCTGTACCTGATGATAATATAACAGTATAACATTAAAGCAGCATAACATATGGCACGTGTGCGTGTGAACATGAACATTACGCAACACAGAAAGTATGTGAGGTGTGAAAACTCATAAGCAGCATGTAAGTGTTCCTTCAGTGATTTAAAAATACCTTCACTAACTCTATCCTCTCTGTAGGGTGCTTGCAGAAGAATACACTTCAAAAAACACCTCAGAATAGAAACACAATTCAATACCACAGAGACACATTTATAAGTGTGGCACATAACAATGAGTGACGTATGTAAATTAATTCTTCCCGTGGCTTACTATTGATGAGGAGGAACGAGGCAAACTTGTTTTAAGGTCAGATCAACACAGTTTGGTTATTTTTGTTTCAAAAACATGGATTTTAAATTCAGAACAAAGATAACTGGGATCAGACAGAAGTTCCTTGGCGTCCTGACCTTTAATAGCTGATCCAGGCACATCAGTTTCACAGCTATTAATTTGCTTAGTGTTAATTACTGTGCAGGGCATGCTTTCATTAGACCGGATCATTATATTGCTTCATTTTTTTTGGGCTCCAGTCAATATGTCGCTCCACAAACTAGAGCACTGAGACACTCTGGTATCAAGTTTTACAACCGATCAATATGTATATTTGAATGCTAACAGAAGCTGATGGTGTCCAGTGAGGTTATTGACAAGAGTGATGCAGCCAGACGACACGGAGCTGATCCTATTATTACAGAAATATATCACTAAAATTAGATTTTAAAAAGTTGGCGCCCTAATTAGAAGAACAGTTTCTGTTTGCACGTACAGTGTAACTGAGATGAAAAAGACACAATTAACACGAGGGTGAAAATGTGGTTTCACAGACAAACACAATGAAGCTGTGAAAGAAAATATGCTTTTCTTACAAAAGAATGTCCCTGATAACAAAAGTGAACCATTGTTATTCATTTAAATACTGTCAGGCAGATTCACAGAGGAATTATGCAGCTTTTGAACCTGCACAAATATAACAGAAAATAACTACCTCTCGAAGTACCCCCAAAAAAGTGAAATGCACCCCTAACTGCGCTGCCAAGTAAATAGTGTTATTTGCACATATCTAAATTAGGTAATATGCATAAATTTGGCACAAAATTGGCCCCTTTCTATGCAAATTAGCCTCATCGTTACAACATCACAATTCAAAGACCAACGCTAACAGCCACACGTAGTTACAGTGTAATTATTAGCATCTTAAGGTTGGTGGTAACTGAAGCACACTGACAGACCTGGATATTAAATCCCGAACACTGTTTCTCTCTGTTACATTTAAATTCCTTGCCTGAGGTTTTAAGAAATGCTTCTGCACCTTGTCGGTCAGGACCTGTAGCTCGCAGTCTGAAGATTTCACTTTCCTTTTTCTCTCTGCCTCCTGTGTTCTTAGCACAAGGGCAACATTTATAGACTGCCATATGGATGATGGCAATCAGATGCAAGAAAGGGAGAATTGCACTCAGCTGCTAAACTTTATAGGCGTGTTTGCGCTATAACATCATTAGCATGATCTCCATTGTGAATCAGATCTTAAGGCCGCAGATGGTGGTTGCAATAATTCATGGTGCTTTTAGCAGCGGCAGTGTATTATTTGTGAATGACAGGCTCCAAATAGTGTTAGGGAAGACTGTGTATTTGTTTTGCACCTAAAGGAATAGTTTGGCATTTTAACTCACTTTCTGGGGTTAAAAGAGAGGATGGAAACTGCTCTCATGTCTGTACACTGAGTGAAGCTAATATTAGCTTACCACCTCCCCTTACCACCTCGTCTAAAGCTTACTAATTAACACATTATGTCTCAGTGTAAAGACAGCAGTTTAAAGGGGACAGGGGCAGTATGTGCCTGGCTATTTCTCGGCTTTGAGCCGTTGCCAAACAACCAGTGGTGACTCAGGAAGTTACTGGTCCCAGCCACAAAAATCATCCAGTATATAACTCCCTGTAAAATGGTCAATTGTCTTTTTTACAAGTTGATTTTTGTACAAATTAAAATCTTAATTAATTATTGAGCTTTCAAGGTGTTGGTGGGCAAATTTCATTACCACTGAACACAGCCAGGCAAGTGAGAGTGGGACCAATCTTCTCATCTAAATCTCTGCCAGAGAGCAAACAAGCGTATTTCCCAAACTAGTAAACTCTTCTTTTAATCTAACAATACTTGTATTTGTGTGTGTATGTGTGTGTGTGTGTGTGTGTGTGTGTGTGTGAGGGGCAAAGAGGAATGTATGCACTTTATTCTTTCCTGTTATGCATGAAAGCATGACCTCAGGGTTACACCGCACACACACTGACTGACACACGTATTAACACTGAACATGCATGCACCTGGCTGAGCTGGTCACTGGTGCATGTGCACCCCTGACATGCTTTCTACATGCACATCTGTCACAGATGCACATCACAGCACCTTGTCACCCCCCCCGACATCTCCTGCTCCTGCCCTCCATGTGTCTCCTACTCACTCTGCCGAAACACACACATGCCGCCTTCACTGCAGTTGTCAGAAAAAATTCAGCTGGGAGTTGAGCCCACGTCAAAGACCCAACAAAGTGAACAACACAGATCAACAAGGAAAGAAACTGCTTTCTGTTGTATCCAAGCTACCGATACATGACAGGGTGTGTTTTATTTTTCATTATAGTGTATACAGCATTTAATTAGAGTCACTTAACCCTTGCCTTGTATCATTATGTTGTTGAACCAGGATGCATCTGTGGACTGAACACAACATTTTATTATTCTTTCTTCGTAACCAAAAGTCCTTGAATGCACAGTGAGTTATGTCTCAGATCTATCTCTCTTCACTGTACTGTGTGATAAGAGCTTATGAGGCCTTGAAGGCAGGAAGAACAAACAGGGTTGAGAAGATGAGAGAGTGACACACGGGTCCCAGTCTGTAGATCTGTGTGAGCCAAAGCTGTCTAAGACTCAGAGGAAAAGGGTGAAAGTTACAAGGTGGGGACATCTTCATCTCTTATCTCCTCTACCTCTCATCTCCCATTGGACCACAGAGCCACACTGCCCCCCTCAGGCCTCCAACCTTCATCCATCTCTGTAGAGACTTGCCTCCTTAAAAAAAAGAGGAGTTGAAAGTTTTTAAAGTTTTAAAACCGTAAACACCATCACATTGTAGGGAGTCATGACCACCAGCCTCCAGGGGCTATCAATGAGTGTGTGTGTGTGTGTGTATTGGGTTACCACCCCACAGCCAGGTCACAGGAACCAATCAGAGTCTGTGCTCAGTGGATGACCCGACCCTGAAATATCACCATGCGTGGGATGGCTGGCTGACAGCTGAAGCGGATTTCCCACGCAACCTCTCACTTAAATTGTCATACACACATTTGTGCACGCACATATGCACAAACACACACATCCAAATTAGCTGCCAACAGCAGCTGAACATGTGTGTGTGTGTGTGTGTGTGTGTGTGTGTGTGCGCGCACGTGTGTGCATGAGTGGTCTCAGCTGCACTGGTGGAGAAGTAATTCAATTGAAAACACTTTATCTCACTATACATCATTCTCTCCCTTTTCCCCTTCGTAAACTTGCTTCTGCATTCAACATCTCTCTCCGTCTCCCCTCTAACAGGTTACAATCTTCAAATGTGAGGATGAAAAGCTTAGCTGGACTTCACTCTAGCCATCCATTCAAGCACTCATTTACACCTAGGATGCAGTTAAATTATTGGTAGAAGAAGAAAAACAGAGATTTGTGAAACTAGAAGGCTAGTAGCTCGCTTAAGTGGTCACATAAAGCTCAACATGTTTACTTCCTCTCTACAGTACCTTGCAGTCAGTATAGACGCTGTTTCATCACACTGTGGGGCTTTTTCACAGAGGACACTCTGACATGTCACAAAAGGAAAAGCATGTGAATAGAGTGCTGCAGGTATGATGTGTTTTTGTAGGCTGACATGGAAGTTAGCGTGGCCCTGGTTCCCTCCTCAAAATTTTGGATTATTGCAGAAAATAAGATCTGCGGCAAAATTAGTGTTTGAAATAGACGTTTTTTGTTTGTTTTTTCAGGAGGATAATATTCATAAATGAACACCACTTTTATGATTTTTGAAGAGTAAATGCAATCTGCAAAAGTAAAAAAACTCAAGTAAGGACATAGACTTCGCCAACGCAACAGCTGTGTAGGCATGTTCAGCTTGATTTTCTGTGGTGCCATTGAGACACTTGTTAACAACCGCCTTTTTTTAAAACACTAAAAGTTCACAAGTGGGGTATTTACTGATGTATTTTATGTTGCAGAACAAAATGTTAAAGTCTCTTTAGCTTGTGTTTACCACAGACTTTATTTCAAGCATCTAACCAAAAATTAGGGCTGTAGTGTTATGTCAACAGAATCAGATTTGGCTGTTCAGTATGAGTATTTCACAATTTGTTTTATTCAATATGAAATTTTAAAGTTTGAACGGGCTCAGTGGATAGTGAACAAGCTAAGTGCACTAATGAGGGATTGGAAATGTGCAACAACATTTTTGCAGACACTAGATATAACACAAAAAGCAGAGACTGTGAAAATCAAATTGCTGTGAGCTCTAATTTACCATTTCTAAGCAGAAGGGAGAAGATAATGTAATAATTGGTGTACTCCAGTGAGTAGTGGAGCGTACAGTATGCTAAGGCATACGCACCTCTTTTTCTGGTCATGTTTACCCACCTATCAGTGAAAAAGACATTTCAATATATAGGAGAGTGTACACACTACTTCCTTAACAATCTACCTAGCAGTACACTTGCCTCATCAACTACCACTACACCACTGGTTGTCTCGCAGCCTCATGCTGCAAAGTCTCTCTTCCTTGGGGCCACTGCATCATGTTCGCAGCTGTCTGTACCAAAGAGTAGCATGAAAGTCAAGAGCACTCAATCCGCAGCAAAGTCTAGAGACCAAAACATCTCTAGAAGTACACTGTATAGTACACTGAAAAAAAAAAAGACTGCTCGACCAGAGGCAATCGCAGTCGACTGTGGGGTCTCTGACTGATGATTCTATTCTCTGACTTTCAAACAGCAGCCCTACCGAAAACCCACTGACTTCAAGACAAGGGAACTGGAGGTGCACGTTGAAAACTAATTTCCATGTTTTAGGACTCATTCCTGCAGCACTCTGAAATAAAATTAATGACTCAGGGTCCTACTATGACAAACGCTCTATGACTATAATACTACTATGAAAAAAGTCAAAATGTCTGCTATGTAAAAAAGATCTATTGCTATTTCTCAACATGTCTTTGTGCACTGTCATAAACACTTTGATGTATTGCATAACCAAAGGCACACGTCCAAAACAGTTTTCTTGGGAACAGAAGAGATAAAGATCTCAAAAGATAACAATCAAGCATAACTGGTAACCTATCTGGAGCTCTGTGGAAAATGAACAGCTGTGTTACCAGTAATTGCATTCACAACATGAAAAAAAAACCCAAGCAGAAATAAATAAATGAATAAATCATAATCACCGCACTTACCTACATGCGATCACTGCACACTATACATGACTTTACACACATTGTCAAGGGTGTTGCCATGACAGTTTAGATTAGTGTCTCACTTAGTTCCTCCAATATGCACCTTATTATATGTTATTTCCCATGACATGACAGATCCACGTTTAATACAGTGGCTCTGCCAACATCATTATGAAATAGTATTTCACACTATGTCACGATGGTCCTGAGATTCACACAGCATTCACAGTTTTTTTATGTTACCTTAAATGAAAACAGTTTCATTGAGTTATGCGCTGTGAGGTTTAACAGATGTTGAGCCTGGTAAAAGAGAGCAATGGTATTGAATCAGTGCTCAGTATTGACACGTAGCTCGATCCCCACAGACACCAGTGTTAAAATACCCAACTCCACAGCAGATATAAACATGTTTACAGCCTGGTGCAAAAATTCGCTAATTTCCCAGTTAATGACAACTGTACAGGGGGTGGATCTTTATACAAGTCACCCAATTACATTTTATTTAGGCTTAACTTTATGCAATTTAAGGGCAAGGCTGCTTTGAGCAACAGGCTATCTGTGGATAGTGTCCTCAGGCTGTCAGTCAGATCCACCCCTCGCTCCTCCATAGCTCCACCCTCTCGTCCAAATATGGGCACTTATGGCTCTAAAAAACCAACAAGGTGCAACCAAAATGTCAAACTCAAGGCTTTAAATGAGGGTCCACAAATTAATGTTTGATGTCACGGTGGCTACATCCATTATTTTATGCAGTCTATGCTCTGGATCTGTACTGGAGAGATGAACCATTCCTCCAAAAGACTATCCCAAATCTGTTTTGATGATTGTGCTGAAACCATTTTCTCCTTAGTCAGGTCAAGATCTGGTGACTGAAGGCCACAGAATATGATTCAGGTTTGCATTTGGTGTCCACTTATGTCCTCTGAATGGGTGAATTATAAGATTAAGGTGCTTAATCATAGAATAACAATGATTACTCAGAACAACTTTGTATTGATTTGCAGTGACCTTTCCCTCCATGACGACAAGTGGACCCAAATTATGCCAATTAAATGTAAGAACGCCCATTTATTCAGACTTCCCTTTAATTTGTTGCCAGGCCACAGATTACATTATTATAATTTACCATTTTCTGTGGCCTGCCATGACAGAAAAAATGTTAAAAAGTAATTTAAGTAACAGACAATATTTAAAGGATTTAGTCCTTGATTGAGCCTCTTCTACATGATTACATTACTCACTGACTGTGTCATTTTAAATATATCATCATCGATCATTAGGTCCGCTTAAGGGCAACTGTATTCTGTTTCAAGCTTTCTCCTCCGCCTTTGGACCGCACTTCTCTACCCTGCAACTGGCTGTGATGTATGGCTCGACTGTATGTATTAGAAAGTGCCGACGGGAAGTGATGGAGGGGCATGTTTGGATGATTAATGAAACAGGGCTCAGGATTAAGAGCCACTGACACAAGGCAAGGAGAGGACATGAGAGTTTATGTAACACTGTGAGGCTGCAGGGTGGCAGCTGCTATATCCATTCATGCTGGACTTGCATTTGTTCTGATATGATGAAGTAAAATAACACTTTAATATTGAATGATATACCCTAATGAACTGTATTTCCCACAGCAGGGATTTGATACCTTGCTGTCACTTCCCTAGATCTACTGGTTCCCAGCCTGTGGGGAGGACCCCTCCAGCTGGCACAAACAACCCTGCTGTCTCCATAACATTTATATACTACACATTTGTTTTTGTGAATTAAGATTTGAAGCAAACATAATAGTGTATTCTGAGTTCATATAGATGCCCATAGAACATTTTATTATGTTGTAGTTTCAGACACTACAGGGAAAACAAATTAAATGCAGTGTCAGTGAACATTTTGCAGCTTGTTCATCTCAGGCATTATTATCTGAATAAACCAAACCAATGTAGCAACAGAGAGACGTTTTACCTTGAGAAGCACGCAGGAGAGTACTAAAACTGGTGGCACATGCTGCAGAGTTGAAACCTTCTGGTCTTGATATGCAGTTTGGCATTGATTACATTAAGGTGTAACATCACACTGCACTATAACTAATAATAACAGGTCACAATCTTTCAAAGAGGGCGGCACAGTGATGTCATCATCTGCATTTTTGCCTCAGAGCAAGAGGGTTCCAGGTTTGAACCCGTATGTGTGGAGTTTCAATGTTCTCCCTTTGTCAGCATGGGTTTTCTACGGCTTCCTCCCACAATCCAAAGAAATATAGGTCAGGTTTATTGGTGAGAAATGTGAGTTTATTGGTGTGAATGTGAGCATGAATGATTGTCCTTCTCTATGTAGCAACCTGTCTAGGGTGTACTTCGCCTTTCGCCAAATGCCAGCTGTGACAGGCTCCAGCCCTCCTGCGGCCCTGAATAGGATAAGCACTTACAGATAATGGATGGTCTTCAAAGACTTTTCAAATACATTTAACCCTGAAAAGAAAGATTCCTTCAAATATCTCCAGGTCAGAGATGACTTCAGTAAAGAAGTTAAACAAATTGAGCATAGCAATAGTTCAGGCAGGACATGATGTCAGGCTCATCTCACATCAAAGCTACATCAGCTGATCTCAAACAGCCCAAACAACTGATGGAGCAGCTGATTGATGGAAGGTTCCTTTCTGTGCAACTATTGGTGAATCTCATTCAGGGCACCCTATTTAAACTTCTCTGGGGGGGGGGGCAGCCTGAATAGAATATAATGTCTATAGCCTTACTGTTGTGTACAGCCTTATAGACTGAGCTGAGTAGTGATGCGCGGGTCGACCTGTAACCCGCAGGACCCGCAAATGGATCTGCGGGTAAATCGGTCTGTAAATGATATTTTGACATTATTGGCTATTACTGTCATGGCATCCGAAGGTACTGATGCGTTGAGCAGGTGACAGTCCGCGGTCGTTTTCAAACGTGTCACGCACTCCAAAAGAAACTTGTTGAAACTTTAAACAATAATTTATTGTACAAAACGGGGGAAACAAACATTGACACAAACGGCTCCATAATTCATATTAAATTCAAAAGATAACGAAAAAACAGCTACAAGTTAGAGGGAATAGTGATAAAGTGGTAAAACTTGGCATTGATCCACAGCCTCAGACGGATGCGCTCAAGCATGCCGTGCGCACAAGCTCAGTTGGTAGGCGATACTATATTTTCACATTTTTAACAATGCAATTTAAAAGTTTTGATTTTTATTGATAACCTACATTTACCAACAACAAAAGACTACATTTAGCACCAAAAAATATGAAAAAAAAGTAAATTAAAAAAAAAAACGAATATTGAATACCAAATTTTCATAACGAATACCTACCCATAGAAATGAATATTCGAATATCCGAATATTTGGGTACAGCCCTAGACAATGCATATGAGATTAAAGAGAACTAACATCTAATATAAGGCTCACTTGAAAAAGAGATATCCTACCTCAATGTGACTGTTTTCCCCTGGGTTAAATAAAAAAACAAAAAACAAAAAAACAAAAAAAAAAACAAATATACAACAGATTATAACACTTGAAAAAGTACTTGACGAACACGTCAAACAGAAATTGGAGAAAGAATCAGGCCTGGAAAAACTGAAGATGACTGGAATGCTATATAGGAAAGCCAAACCAAAACTACCAACTCATACTCCATATCATACAATATTTTTTAAATCCAAAATTAAAATTCATCTGAAGAGTTTATCAGAAAAGGCTGAATGCTGGAGACATTGTGGTATGAAAAAATGGCTGACTATCTTTTAAATATTTTCTGGACTTGCCCTTTAATTTTTCTGTGCTGGCAAGATTACAAACAAAACAATGATGCAACTCTCTGGAATACACGTTGGTTGTTGTTTTGTCACATTACACCTGGACAAAGTCCCAGACAAACTCATGAGTCAGGATGAGGACCTCTTTAAAATACTTTTGGCTGCCACCAAGAAAGCCATTACAAGGAAATGGCTGCAGCCAAACCCTCCATCAAAGGACGACTGGACTGCATTTATCAACGAAGTAAACTCCATGCAGAAATTGACATTTACTTTGAGCCTGCGGCATGTAAGAAAAAGGTTGCCAATCTTGAGCTTCTTTTTGCTTGAAAATATCAATAAAAATAACGTTTTTTGTTATGATGAAAATGTAATATATCTTGAAAAGTATTTGCTAATTCATAGACAAATGTGTAGCATAATTTTTTTTTTTTTTTTTTTTTTGTAAAGCCACGGTTGCCACAAGATAAATTATATAAATCAATTTATTATCTGTTTGAGTTGTTCTTGTGAAAAAAGAAACCAGGCCTTTAAAAAATGTTTAAATGTAATAATCTCAAAATAACTTCTTGTGGTGGAGATGGAAAAACAATGGGCCTCATGCATGAATGTTCTCTTATTTTCCCTTGTATTTGTTTTTTCCATAGTGCAGTAAGAGGAAAATAAGAAAATCCATTCATTAAACGTGCACTGACAGCCGAGTCTGTTCTCACCCACCAGAGTATGTTGATGAACTGTGTTTGATCTCAGATTGGATGCACGTGCCGGGCAATTTCCATTAGCATTGAGAAACACCCCAACCCGTTTAAGGGCAGCAGGCTCAAGTGTTGTGTGCAAATCACAAACCAGCAAGCCACTGACATCTGCCAGGTAACATTAAAGTCAGAAAAAAGAAGGAAAGAGGTTTTCGGTCTCCTCTTTCTGGGTCTCAGAGTTGGTGGTAAATGATGTCACAAGCCACAGTGGTCAGGCCACGCTCATAAAAGAGATCAGCTGATCTCAAGCAGTTTGCCTGGTTAAATAAAGGTTTAATAAATAAAAAGCAGAAAGCCCCGATCAACTAAATTAAAAGTTAGATTTATGCTGAAAGGTAATAATGCAGACTTGTGAAAATTCTGTTATATTATAGCACTTATTAATAAGCCACCCATCACCAGCAGCACCTTTTACAGCACAAAATGCAAATTGGCCTTTGCATGTATTGTGTTACATGTGGTGAAGGGCAGTGGTTCCCAACTGGTCCAGCCATGAGGTCAAGATTTTTCCTCAGTCATTAGGTCAAGGTCCACACAGTGTAATACCTTGGCGTCATACTTAGGTTTGGCCATGTTGTCCAGCTGTTTTGTGGTCTCTGTCAAGCAGTGTCCATTCAGAGTGGACCTGCGACCCACTTTTTGACTGTGACCCACCAGTTGGGAGCCACTGGTCTAGGGCACTCTTAAATTTTGATCTTACTTAAGAACAATTGTGAAGTAATTACATGTATTGATGAATGGTTCTTCAGTTGTTCACATGCACAATTTCAAATTCGTGCACATGTACAATTCATGCATGAGGCCCAATGTAAATTACTTCTACAAATATTATTTCTTCATAATTAACAAGTACATTTTTAAGGCACATTATCAACAAGAGCATTTTTTCTCTCTTTGTGTCTAGCTGTAGGTGTGCAACACCTCAATGTCCTCCTCTGAGACTGGGGGAGGACATTGAGGTGTTGCACACCTACAGATATCTGGGGGTCCTCTTGGATGAGAAGCTGGACTGGTCCCCTAAGACTGACCTTTGATGTGTGTGTGTGGAGATGTTGACCATGTTCTATCACACGGTGGTGGCCAGTGCACTCTTCTACGCTGCAGTGTGCTGGGGAGGCAGCTTGATGAACAAAAACACGAAGCGATTGGACAAGCTGGTCAGAAAAGCTGGAACAGAGACTGGACCTATTAAGAACTGTGGTGAAGAGGGGCACATTTAACAGACTGAGAGCTATAATGGACAGTAGCAGTCACCCTCTCCACAGCCTCCTGGAGCGACAGAGGAGCAGCTGCAGCAGTTGGCTCATCTCACTGCGTTGCAGAACAGAGTGTTTCAGGAGATCCTTCAGCCCCACGGCAATAAGACTCAGAACACCTCCTGAATCCAGTAACACACACTTACACACATCACATTAGCCACAACTGGAGTGGACTGGGCAATTTTAATTTCATTTCAATTTATTTTTTAATTTCTATTTGTGCGCTTATTTTATTTCATGTCTATTTTAATACCACTGTGTTGTTGTTGATGAGGGGAAGTGTGGTTGTTTTTTACTGGACAGATGAATTTCCCTTCGGGGATGAATAAAGTTCTTCCTACCTATCTATCAATCTTTTTTTCTTCACTGAAAACTGTGAAAACCACTCTAGAAAAACAGTAAGTTGTACGTACTTCGTAATGTTTTATCAAGACATATGAGAACATTCTTCACTCTTATGTTTGTTCTCACACAAACACACAGAATCTCTATCTTTTTTTTTTTTTTTGCTGTGTTTTTTCCATTTAGCTATTAAGGATGTCCTCTGTTTGAAGTGATGAAAGGCATTTTGTGTTTGTGTTTGTGTGTGTATACGTGTGTGTATGTGTGTTTTCAGTTTGAGAACGTGTGAAATGAACTTCTTGCCTCCAGGGAGAGGTGGCCTGCTAACAGAGATTAGTTTACATCATCCCCCTTTCAATCTTCTCTGTGTTTCTGTAGCATTGTACTTTCTGCTGTAACACAGACACACACACACATTTGCAGAAACACACAGAGATAAATACAGACTTGCAGTGTCGTGTGAGAGAGCGGCGAGACAGATAGAGTCAGATTTAGTATACATCTTTCCATTCATATTTTTGTGTCATATCATGCTCTTGTTAGAGCGTAAAAAAGATGAAATCCCCCAGTTAAGGATTTTGGGCCTCTGGGGGAGAAAAACTGCTTGAGGAGCAAATCACAAGTGGAAGGATGGAGTGAGAGATAGACGGGTGAGAGACAGAGACAGAGAGTGAAAGAAGAAAGGTTGTTAGGGAGACAGAGAGATTGCAAATGAGCGACTAAGAGAAATCCTGCTCGCTGTCTTCAATTATACATTTGTGTCTGAGTAGATAAACAGTGCAATGCAGGTGTTTGCAGCTGCTGTGGTTAATTTCAAATGTGTACGTCAGTGTGTGTTTGTGTGGGCAGATCACGACACACCATCTTGCTTTAACCTTGCACTCTGATTGTGTGTGTGTGTGTGTTCTGTATGTATCACGTAAGCTCTCCTGTTTTGTTTTTTTCACCTGCATTTGCTTTAGGCACTGTGTCAAACCTTGTATATGGATTACTGCTGAAACATTAACAAGTTCTGCTAAAACAAAAACAGATGGAGCACATGGAGTTCTCCTTTGATTTGTAGAGTAGCTGTCGAGAGCTATTGATCTCTGATTAGCTGATTCATCACCGTATACTGATCCGCTGCCTTGTAGCTCATAGCTATAACACTGCAGAACTGCATTACCAGGGCCAAGGGCGGCATGTTCACACCCAAAAATGGCATGAATGTACGTTATAAGATGAACACATGGATTTCACATGGACAGACTTGCAAATACAAATTAGTCTGACAACCAATCACAGAAATGAAACTTAGCAGATGAGATGAACTGTGATAGTGTAGCATCAATATGTCTGTGCATGAGCTTTGCCATCAGAATTCAAAAATAGTCAACAGAACTTCAACAGAAAGTTGCGCATCGGCTGCGGCCATCTCGGTTGTTTCTGATAATGCGCTCCTCTTCACTAAGCTAGGTTTCTACTCATCATGACCCTGACATGAAGATTTTGCATTAAGAGCGAACGCAAGTTGTCAGTCATTGTATCAAACCCACCCCGTATTGGATAAATGGTTGTGATTGGCCAGACGCGAGCCAAGCAGGGTGGAAATCTGTTCAACCACAGGGGGACCTAAATCATCTTTGCCAGAGCAAAGGAAACACGAGCTTCCAGATCTGTCTGGTTCCCAGTCCTAATTTATACAGTTTTGAAGAGGCAAATCTCTCAGGATGCCTCAAGAGAAAAGCAAAGGCTTCATAAAAGGAGAGACAGAATTTTGTGCGGCAGAAATATGTGTTTTCCTTTTTCGTATCTTGCTAAAAATCTTGTGACCCCCTCTTGAATTTATCTTGTGACCCACTGGGGAGTCTTGACCTCCAGGTTGGGTAGCACTGCTCTGAGTCAACAGCTTACACAGCATGCTGATTCAACATTTGGAAACACAAATCTTATACCAGAATAATACACGTGAGGGTAGAAATTATTAATCTATAACTCAAAGTGAGAATAGTAAGTCATACACACAAATTATTAAGCAACAGAGTTTTTTTTGCCACGTTATTGGCTCTGTGAGGCTGTATGGCTCTTCCTAAAGACAAAATAACTCTTAAATAAACTAAAACATTGGAAACATTTAAACTGGACCTGATGATGGTGCCAGAAAAAAGTCTGGGGACCACCAACATCATTAAGTAACATCCACTGAACCAGTGTCGCACACTCTGGCTCCATATGCTCGTCTTTTATTTTGATGATGACGTTTTAGCCATTGGGCCTTCTTTAAGATCAACAATCACAGTCGTAATTCCTGATCTTGAAGGCCCAAAAGCCAAAATGTCATCATCAGAATAAATGAAATGCATATGGAGCCTGAGCTTGTGACATTTGTTGTCTATGATAAAGTGTACTGCCAGTGATCAGCACCTCGTTATAATTCTTGGTGTGCGTTACTTTTATATTCCAAACATCCCCTGAATGAATGTCTGTAAAAAATGTCAGGGTATCCATTCAATAGTTCTAATATTTCAGTCTGGACCAATGTGGTGGACGGTCCGACTGACTTACAGACCAACATTACCAGGTTTGTCAGACCTGCACAAACCATTTATTAACAGGGGATTTGAAGGCGCAAACAGATAATTCAGCTCTACCCAGCAGCTTTCCAACCTAAACTCAGCCACCAGTTTATTTGGTACACCTAGCTTGTTCATGACTGTGTCATCTGCTGCTTGGACGACCGTCCTGAATGCTTCCCATAGAAAAAAATTAGGTAAACAGCTATGTACTGCTCCTTATCGTAGATGGGAATATTAACCAGGTGTGCACTTCCCAAACCAGCCAGTTAGTCCTCATTATTTAAGTCTTTTCTCTTATAGGCCTGAAAAATATAGTTTAAAACTCTTACCATAAAGCCCAAATCTAACTTTCTTGCAGCTTGTCCAAATGTGTGTCCAAGTTTGGACTGTAGTCAAGGTGGGTCCTTCCTGCTCTGGCCACAGGGGGCAGTAAAAAAACGTATTAAGGCTTAGCATCTCAAAATGGGGTGAAGCAGGGGAAGAAAGCTCGCTTGATTGAGCTATACAAAGGTAAGAGGTAAGCTTTATCTGTAACACCGTGTTTTCGTTTTACAACAAAGATGGCTCCAAAAATGACGGCTACTGTAAAAATTCAATTAATAGCCCGGGCTATTATTTGCGTAAATCACTGAAATCAACAGACAAAATTGTTGCTCAGCAAAAATCAAGAAATGCAATCAAATTGTTTATTTAAACCAGTATGAATATTATTTGTATAAAAATTAGGCTTTAGCTTATATGTCAATTATGAATCATTCATTTGATCTAGCTCTGACAGACAGCGCATCAGAGAAAGAGTTACAGCACTCGAGGATTACGTCACCCAGCATACCGACACAACACCACTTTATCCTGTTAAAACAATACTCACAACTTGGATTGATTTCTATATAAAACCATTTTGATTATTTTGATCTGAGGACCCTTATGGACTAAAAGAATATGAATAACTTACAGGGTAACTGAGCAATGGACACATAATTTGAGGTAGCCAACAACCGGTTTTATACATTGGAAGAACCTAAAGAACTGCTTTGCAACCAGACCGGGTATCTAATTGAGACAGGTGTTTATTTGTCAGAATGTGTAGCCACACCGGGCTAGTAAAAGGGACTGGGTGTTTAACTGGGACTAGGCTTTTAATGGAAGTTTTACGGTCACTACTTGGTTTGGCAAATCTAACACGTATAGTTAGTGGTATAATATGTAGGATTGTCGGTTACTGTTTGTACACAAGCTCTCCAGGGAAAGTAAAAGTAAAAGCCAACCACAGATTCACTCTCTTTTGCCTAGTTATATTTGCATTTTTTTTCCTCACCTGGTCACTACCTTTTCATGAAGCCCCGACCTCACCTGAGCGCTGTCGGGGTACACACCTATAAATATCCTGAGCACAGAAAACAAGAAAATACAGGCAGGGGGCAAAGTCTCTGCAGATACAGGGAGTCATAAGTGATTATTGAGAGGGATGACTTCTGTATGAATCCATACACTGTTTTCAGAAAAATCCTGCATGGTATGTCTTTGACTTTCCATCCTCTGATAACGAGTAGCACATAGTCACTTCCCTGAGCTTTTCTATGGGAAGCATCCAGGACTGCCTCCAATGCAGTGGATGAGACTGTCTCAGACGGAGCTAAGAGTAGTACCAATACAGTCTTATACAACAGCGCTGCAATAACCTCGACATAATGTTCAGGTCTTTTGCAATTGCTCACTCAATTTTGCGGTCATTTTGAAGGCTGTAATTTGTGGCGCTGTAGAATCATAATGCATCACAGTGGGAGGTCTTCCTGATATAGACTCATTATACCGAGTTGTTCATGTACCTGAATTATCTGAGTGACTGACGTATTACATTACGTCAGGTGATGCGTCAAAAAACAAATACAGCATCTGAACAGGGGAGAGAAGTGAAAGAAAACAAATTACACACAACCTGAGATATACGGGCGGTGGATGTGCAGGAGGTTAAAATGACAGCTAAATGACATTTAAATTATTCAATTTTTTCTAAATGTGACATGGTTAAGAAGTGAGGGCACGTCGGTATTCTCTGCAGAGATCCTCTTTAATGATCAGAAAGAGGGGATAATCAATCGCAGAGTTTACCCAACCACCAGCACTCATTCACCTTCATCATCCCCGCACTATTACTATCCTCAAACCGGCTCCATTGAAAAGCCTGGACTCACCCGAGCTTCATAAAGTAGCCTGAATGAGCGTTTCTCTTAACAAAAGTGGATGGAGCATGTGTGTGTACCACTGGGCCTCTCTGTGTGTGACAAAGCCTCGTGGAGACACACACACTGCACTTCCACTTTCACAGCAACAGGGTGGTAATGGAACAGAGGTGACTTTATTCCATCTCTCCCTGCTGATCAAAGGCTCTTTCACCTCTCTTCCTCTTTTAAAACCCCAATCCAGCTCATTCTGCGTGTCTGTTTTCTGTCTTCTTCCTATATGTTTCCCTTCTCTCCGCCACTCCTCCAATTTCTTTCACTTAAAGCAGTTACATACATATTTATTATCTCTACAGAACCATAGAAGAGCTGCTGTATGCATCTGCGTGTGTGCCCCCTGACTGTGAACATTTCCCAGAGTGACATTTACTGATGATTATAGCTTGGATCAAAAGTTTTTCCGATACAATGTTGCCTAACTGCACTACTTTCAACTTTTTGTATACAGTGACTTGTAACACCACCTGAAAATGCCTTTGCACTGGAGGTGAATTGTTAAGAAGTTCATTTTAATATTAAAATGTGTCTACAATTAAAACTATTTGAGACTTTTGCAGATCCGTTACTTAGCAAACATTGACAGCCATCTTTTATATACATATATTCTATTTGTATTTTTAAGTTAAACTTAACCTTTTTTTATTTATATAATTAATTACCATGCTGCAATGTTATAAAGCTCTGTTTACACATTTCTTTATTTTAGTAGATCTTATTATTTTTCATTTTTTCAACATTTGCTTTGGCAAGGTAAATGTATGTTTCCTATGCCAATAAAGCTTCTTTGAAATTAAAAAAAAATTTTATCAAACATTTTATCAAACATCTGTTGAACGCGCAGAACACAAACTTGCAGAAATGTGACGTCTTTGGCCACTCTGCCAAAATTAACTTGCTGCCTCCTCTTAAGCCTGGTATACACTGTGTGACTTTGGGCTGTCCCAGAGGAAAGATGAGCAACGTGAAAGAAATGTGGGACGGATTGTTATCCGATCTGCCAAACCACTTCTGAAGTTGATCAGGGATGCATTCTGACCGCATCGAACACAAGTGTAAATGCAAATGCGTCTCCAATTCACATGCAACAACTCTGTGGGCGAAAATACGTAAGCAAGGTGCGCCAGCTGGACACAGGAAGAAGGAAGACGAAGACAACAACAACAACACTCACCAGGTAGCGACTGCCAAGAAAAAGAAAATACGGATGACAGCCGAGGATGGAGTCACAGTGAGACGAAGTGTCTGCTCTCCATTTGGTTCGACAAAAGCGTCCATACAGTACCGCGACT
Source organism: Epinephelus lanceolatus (assembly GCF_041903045.1). Classification (NCBI taxonomy): domain Eukaryota; kingdom Metazoa; phylum Chordata; class Actinopteri; order Perciformes; family Serranidae; genus Epinephelus; species Epinephelus lanceolatus. The sequence continues at coordinate 23,409,297 of NC_135736.1, forward strand.
TCACAGGCGGCTAACATCTTGTTGTTGTTGTTGTTGTTATTGCGGCGGACAGGATATGACATTGTAGTCTTCTGCTGGAAATGTTTGCAGAAGAAGAAGAGGAGGATGTGACGTCAGTGGGACGGAGCGTGATCGGATAGCAAACGGATCTGGATGTGGACACTATCTGACGTTATCCGACTGCAATCCGATTGCAATCTGATTGCAAAAAATGCATGTTGATGCCAGGTGTAAAGGGGGCTGTTGTGTAACCCATGCCAGACCTAAGGGTATCTGGGCCGGCAACATGTGATACAGTGGCTAAACAGCACTGTAGATCAGTGGTGCACTGGCTGTGGATCAATGGAGAGACCCACGATGGATTAATGTCATAATCAAGCAAGCGCCATTTTATTTCTAACAATATCAAAAATATTTTCATCCAACTCTCTCTCAGCATCACTCCCAAAACAGCAGAAATACACTTCATTTCCACAGTAATCCACAACTGCATCACATGCACAATCAGATGCATGAATGGTCATAAAAAAGTGAATTATGTGCAAAATAAAATACAAACAGTTGAAAAATAGTGTAACTAAAAGATCAATAATTAGAAAAATGGATTAAATTTGTCAAATTACTGAAACATAGATTTATGAAAACCAAAATAACAGATTCACAATAAAAAAAATATCTGAGAAAATATCATGACTGCGTCAATACCCTTGTGCTGAAATTACCTGTTCAACTCTGCTGTTCACAATATACTAATACTCTGTTGATGACAGTGGCAGCAGCTTAACAATATAAACAATATAAAAATTACTCCCAACAAGAGCTTATACTAAACTCAATAAATCCAAATGTCAGCACTCACAAATATCATATATATCAGTCTTTTAATAACACACAGCAGTATCACAAACGGATGCGTTTCAGCACTTGGCTTTCCTCAGTGTTTAATGCTGACATTTGGATTTATTTAGTTTGTGAATTTTGGGTCGGCACCCTGTGATTTTTCAAACGGCGTGTCGAGCACGTCAATTCTTTTGTTCTTATACCAAACTCACCTGTAAACACTGATAAAGTGATGAATGAGCGCATGAAGCAGGCAACTAGCATGTTGTGTCAGCAAATACACACAATTAACTACACAACAAAACATTACATATCCGTCACAGTCACCCTAAAACACAGAAAATCAGTTTCGTATTCATTCACCTTCGTGTGAGCATTACTAGAGAGTTTGGAAGGAGTTTTTACCTTACCTGTGGATCAATTAAGAGACACACAGGATGGATTAACAGCTTAATGAAGCCAGCGCCATTTTGTTTTTGATTCGCGCTAAGTAGGGAAGAGAAAAACTGCTCAGCCTGATCCACAGATCCACTGATCCAGACCAATAGATGGCGCAGGCGCCATCTATTGGTCTGGTGGTGTAAATACACGATGCATTCAAGTCAACTGTGTTAGTGTGGGTCTTTACCGGGTTATCTTAAATAATAAGCATTTTCAACCTATTACAGTTGCACAGTGAACTTTTTATTTCATTTTAATTTACATGTGTTAATAAACTACATTCTGAAGTTTAACTAATGACCCCAGCGGTTTCTTCAGGCTTCAGTCATTACCAGGATAGTCTTCATGCAGCTGGTGGACTCTTGTGTTGTCTGCATCGTGTTGATATGAAGAGGCCCATACCGTGGATATCTTTGGAGGGGATCTCCGTTTATTCCTGACAACTCTGACAGCAAGAGGTAAAAACAAAATCCTCCATCAAATATGAGCATATAACTCAAGGCCCTACACAAATTAAGTGACACAGGAATATGTTAGCATATTATACAATAAGTTTAGGCTGAAAAATAAATTTAAAAACATAACTTAACAGCGCTTAAACATGGAAATTACTACGAGAGCAATGTCGCTTACTTCTCCCATGGAGTACAGCAACAAAAGGGGAGAGGTAAGGTGGGAGACACCCCTTTATAGGTGGGTCACCCCCAAAGGTGAATGTAGGGGTACAGAAACTGATCATCAAACGTTCCACATATTGACTATGGAAGCCTGAGCGTGTCAGGTAATAACAACTGAAACAAATTTTGTGTAATTATAACACTTAATATCACAAATGTACATTTGATTTTATTGCCATGTCACCCAGCCCGAGGCTATAAAGATGTGTCTGTTTCCTGTCTTGACGGGCATGTATAAAGTCACAGTTACTCTAATGTATTATTACTTCCTGATAATGACTCAGACAAAACATGTACATTCAATAATACCCTCTCAATGATGGCACCAGCACAAATTCCCTGTTTGTTTGTTTTCTGGTGAAGAGTGAAATGATTCTGATTCGGATTCTGAAAACAGCTTACAGTCGAATTTTTCATAATTGCTGCCAGGCCACTTTCATCAGGCCACAAGCTGTCTTTTCATTAAAGGGAGCAGAGCTGGAGGGTACAAAGTAGGATTTTGTAATGTATGAGTCTCCTCTCTTTGCAAGAGCCAAAGACAGTATTACAAAGCCAACGGAGGAGTGTGGCGCCCTTCCCAAGATTGGAGTAAACACTACAAATCTGAGGCAATAACTCAAACGCACACACACACACACACACACACACACACACACACACACGCACGCACACCATCAATATCAAAAAATGGATTATGTTTCAAGGGTTTTGTTTCCATTTCATTGGCTGAATCTTTTGTCTGATCTTCACTGTAAGGTGGCTAATGAAATCACATAAGAAGCTTTGAGGAAGTATGTACATAAATGCGTGTGTGTGTGTGTGTGTGTGTGTGTGTGTGTGTGAGACGGAGACAGAGAGAGACTGCTTGTATATGTGTGGAAGAAGATGTAGAATTTCATTTCATAGCTGAAGGACAATGATCGCCCCAGACAGTAATAATTAAATTTCAAAATAGTCACCCTCACGTCACACACAGATATATACACATATCTTTTATACATGCGTGCGCACACACACACACACACACCGAGGCACAAACACACATGCCTGTGCCCGTCATTTATATTCCAGTTCTCTCTTAAACAAAACTGCTCTTCATTAAAGAACTCCTAACCTCTCTACGAGGAGATAAAGGGTAATTACGTAGCTATCGTCAATTCAAACGGGTCTCTTTTTCTCTGAGCGCAGGGACCATAGATAAGGCTGCTTAATTAACTTAAGTGCTTCTGTTCCATCACCTCTCATGCAGGGACCCTCTAACTGCTGATGGAAGTGCAGAAAAGGCTCGATTATACCGCCACATTAAATCATCTGTATTGTCACATCTGGTCAATTTCACAGTTGAAGTTTAGAGTTCAACTTATTCATTGAAGACTTTTCTCTATTGTATGGAAGAGAGCGGGGCCAAAGAGCATCTGAAAATGATGTTTAGAGCTTAAGTGAAGTTGTTGAGGGAGTCGCAGAAAAAAAAAAGAAGTGCTTAAAAGTCAATAAGGGGAATCTGATTTCCATGTGGATTGTTGCTTTTATCAGATTTCTGGGTGACAAAAATCTGATTCCAGCTGCCAGTTTTCAGCGTTGCCTGAGCCGCATTACATCATTCATTATTGATCACCCGTGGGAAAGTCTGTTTGTGTATCCAGAGGTAGTGCAGGATCAGATGGCCAGCAGTGACCCCTGCGTGTCTTGCCCAAGGCCATTTCAGCCCACATGGGAGCACTTCTTCCAACAGGGAGCTTGAACTTTTGTAGTTCAGCTGTCTCATCCTGATGTATTGTGATTCCTGCAATGTGTATAAAAAGATCCTAGAAATCAGATTCTTGACTCACACTTGAAACAGACATGACAATGCCACAGACACTGTTGCATCCGATTGATATCTGTCTTCTCATCTAACTCTTAGAAAGAAGTAAATAAGCATTATTTCCCAAACACTATTTCAAAAAGATAAAGTTAAACTGCACCCACACTTATTACGTCTATCAGCTGAGTGGAGGTGCCTGCAGTATCCCACAGAAGAAGAGTGCATTAAGCAAGGCTCGACAGTAACGGGTGCCAGGTGGCTATTAGCAAGCATTTTAAGAAACTGGCATCAAATTCTTGGTCTTTGTTTGCCACCAAAATGAAAATAAATAACCAAACATATGGGTAATGGTTGATAAGTAAGTGGAGGCTGCAAGAGCTGGCACATATTGATTGGCCAATGATCACAGGCATTCTCAAGGTTTTTGCCGCCAACCAGGAGATCCTAAAAAAACGTTTTAACACTGCGTATTATCGCCTGAAAAATGAAGAACCCTGCTACATCCTTATCTCGCCTGCTGGATCTTCATAAAGAACAGATCTGATTTGGTGTGTCACCCCAGCTCCTCCTTTTCTTATGCTGTATCTGACTTACTAATGTCATGTCTGATTGTCATTGAGAGATGTGCTCTCTCCGCCTTCAGCAGAGAGGTCCCTGAACAGAGTCATAACGCCACACATCAAATTGCAAATGGAGATAAAGTTTTAAATATAGTTATGTGTTTTCATTACTATTGTTATCATAATTCGTGGTTTGAGTGCTAATCTACTTTAGCGCAACCATTCAGGCAAAAATCTATATTTTGTTTTATGAGGAAATACACAGATATTAACAGTGTTTTTATGCCTCCATGTCTTAGCTGAAGGCATTCTGCTTGTGAGTCCATCTGTACGGCCATTTGTCCATCTCATTTTCATGAATGTGACATTTCAGGAAGGCCTTGAAGGAATTTCCTCAGATTTGGCACATATGTCCACTTGGACTCAACTATGAACTGATTAGATTTTGGTGGTCAAAGTGTGACCTCACAAAACATGTATTTGGCCATAACTCAAAAATTCAAACACTAATTACTGTATTACAAAAGTTCACACAAATAGCTAATCAGATAAAAATGATGAAGCAATGACATTCTATATCCAAAAGGTCAAAGGTCAGCTTCACTGTGACATCATATTGTTCTGCAAAAACAATTTTCTGGCTGTTATTCAATGTCATATCTCGGGAGCAGACGAGGAGACATTTGGTCAGATACTGAATTGGCGACACTAATCTTGGGTGCCCATCTTGAAACTGCTGATTGTATTGATCGTCAGTGCTGCCGGGGGGAAGATGTGTGTGAAGCAGCCACATTTTTTCGAACAAAACAAAACAAAAACAGAAACATTTAACACATTTTATTAAATTTCTTCCAAGTCTTCACTACATATGAAGCTCAGTGTAAGTTTAATCAGGAAGACTTTCTTTGTGCTCATCCTTTCACAATTCTCTCCATCCCACTCCCACTGCTTCCTCTAATCAGCACACTATGGCTGTTCACTTTTACTTATCCAATCAAACTTTGCCACGATCTTTCTCAGCCAATCAGGATGCTACTGCAAAGTTTTAAATCTGCTCTCTCCTCTGCTGCTGTCAGCCATCATTTTACGCAGAATTGTCGCACCCTCCTCCACCCCATTCACTTCCAGCCATCTAGAGTCCAGGACGAGCTCAACAAGGCTCAGTCCTCTACTCATCTCATCTTCACCACCCCTATTCAACCATGGATTCACCACCCCCCTTAAATCCTACCATCTCTACGGGGTCTAATTGCCAAAGACTATTCACATTTTTCATTCTTATGTGCACATGTTAATAAATATTCATTTACTATAAACACAAATCACTCCTGATTGAAATATTATAGAAGTTTGAACAGACGGTTGGATGTAAACTGCAACTTGCTTGGTTGAAGGAGTCATACAAGCGCAAGACAGTAATTCTAGTTTTCTATTACCATGATTGTATAAAACTTATTATCTACCTCTTATGTGATCATTCTTTATTAGTAACCACATATGGCTTTTTATTTAGATCAACATGAGGCTGTAAACAAAGTTAGGAGGTGATCTCAAAGACACGTGACGTATCTGGTTAAATCTCAGCTGCTCTCTGGGAACAATGTAGTTTAGCTTTTAAACACCCTCTGATGTCACATTTTCATTATGAAGCTGGCGTACACCTGCACTGTATCTTCATTACTGAAAATACAAGGTGACTAATAGTGGCACCTGTGTTTTCAGTTTTGGCAGCCAACAGCTGACGTGTGGTTGTCAGTCTCACAGCTGCATTTGAAAGTTAGTGTTAAGCCCAGTTTAGGTTCTGGTAACAAATGAAGGTATTGGTAACAAAGAAATAAAAATGAGTGGCAGAAACTGGAAGAAACTGCCGGCTGCATTTGCAGTTCAGGTCCCATTTGATAATTCTCCTGCCCTAATTAAATTTCTCTCTCATGTCAAGCTGTTCTGCTTCTCTTTGGTCAATCTAATTTGAATCTTTTCTAACAAACCCCTTTGTGTTAACCCTCCCTTTGTATTCTCCTAATTTTATATCTTCTTTCAACTCATCCTTTCCCCACCTCCCTCCTGTCATCCCCATCTCTTAGCATCTCAATTTCTTATGCAGCCTCTGTCCTTCCATTATTCATCGTGCATATCGCCGGTCCCACTCAAGGCTATTTCTTTCTGTCTCTTATTTCCTCCTCCCTCCTTCACTTGTTACTTTCCACTTCAGATGAATTAACTGCAGAAGCTCTCGCCTGTCCTTTGCCATTCTTTCAGCCATTACATTGCTTTCCTGCCCTTCCACTTTAACTCTCTCACTCCTTTAATCCCCTTTCATCTTTTCCTCAACATACCATGTACCTCCCTCCGCCCCTCTGCCTTTCTGCCTCTGTTTTCCACCCCCTTACTTCCCTCTCATCCATAATCATCCCTTAGCCCTGTCTCTACATCCGACCCTCTATCACTTCCCTACCAGCATTCCTCTTCTCATCCACCCACACTCAACCCACCATTAGACAGTGTGTGCCTGTGCGTGTGTGTGTGTTTGTCTTTCTTCGCACATGTGGCATTGTGAATGCGTATGCATGCGTGTTTTCTCTCCAGGCCAAGATGTTCATTACTGTGGAGGTTAGAATGATGACGGTAGTAATAAAGATAAAAAGTTGTCGGAAAGCTACTAATCAAACACCTCCCAGTGGCGGTGCGTATGCATGTGTGTGTGTCCTGTGCCATGTGGCTTTAGGGCAGATATTCCCCCTAAAGGACAAAATTTAGAGCGGCCTCTTTTTAAAGTCCCTCAAAATTTACAGAACAGAGGAGTTTGCGATTTTTGTTTAGTGGGTGCTGCTGTTAATTGGAGTTGCTCCAGGCTGTCCTCAGGCTATTGAGAAGTGTGCATGAATGTGCAACTGTGTGTTTGCATCCCTGCATGTGTGTGTATGTCACCATAGTTGATACCAAGACACGAAACATAAGGTTTAAGCTTCCACAGAGAGGACAGAGAGGGAAATTAGCAGAGCTGCTGCCACCACTGCTTACACACACAAAGTGACAGCAATGTTAGGAAGCTTTCAGCGGTGGAAATTAAATTAGGTTGCAGGAATCAAACACATAATGGCAACAAAAAAAAGCAGACTGAACAACATTAGCAGCACAGAGCAACAGCAGCATACACAGCGAGGGGGGGGGGGGCAGACTGCACTCATGCCAGGTAATTAATTACTTGCATGTGCCATTGTTTGCATTGTTGCAGGACGTCATTTTTTACATGTTCCTAGATGTGCGTCGGCAGTTATGCTATTAAGATCTTCAAAGTCGTCAGCGTTGGGCTTTTTATTAGCAGCAGGTCTCACATCAGTTTTACTGCCGCAAGAATGAAAACAAAATGTGTGGATGATGAGAAAAGGATGTCCACTGAGTGTCCACTTACTGTAACGCAGCCAAGCAGGCTTGATTAAAATGCTGATGCCATGGGTCACCTCGTGGATGAAGTAGCTGAGGATAAATGTTTGTGCTTCTGTGTGTGTTGCATCCAGATAAAATCACTTCCCTTATTAGACAGCTCCTATATTCTCTCTTTATCTTCATGCACACACACACTGGCTGTCTTGACACACTCATGAGCTTCTTCATTGGTACATTGTTTATCTTTAAACCCATTATAAATTTTGCCTCCCTATTATTTACACTCCCCTGGCTCAATACTCAGTGAAAATTACTGTACAAGCCTGCAGAAATGATTTTCATTATCTGTCTCCAAGGTCTGAAATGAATTAGGCACAAAAAGATTTCATGTACTCTGTTCCCCTTTCAGTTCCAGTTTGCTGCAACTTGATTCACCACCGAGAATTGGCCTTTCTTGTGAGATGAAAATTTGAGTATCATCAACTTGATTGGATTTTCTTTATATCATAACATTGATTTACCAATGTGACTTTGAAATACTGCTCATCATGGAGAGAAGAAATACTGTACATTAGTTTTATTTGCTTAGCCTTTATGAATGGAGCGCTGAGAGGGAGGTGTATTGACGGAGGAAATTAAGCCAGTCAGAGGCAGCTCTCTACAGCTACATCTTCCCTCGCTTGTACACAAATGTCTTTCTTAATGACAAAGACAGTATTTCTTCAAACTGCTTTCACAGGTTATGTAGTACGTCAATAATTTTCTGTGAACATTTCTATTAAATTTAACCACAGAAATTCATTAAGTGAATAAATCATACTGAGAAACTTTAACCAAAGAGTTGCAAAACAGTAAGGTGAGCATGTTTGGATTCTTTCATTTTGGATATGCAACACTGTGTTGAGCCCTGTGTAGTCTCGCCACCAGACAATCAGAGATCTCCGGCTTCTGATAGTCTGGGGACACTCCTTTCTAAAGTGCGTTTAACACACCGGAGAAAATGGCTGGCAACAAAGCAACGCCTCTTGCATTTTTGAAAAGGACACGCCTTCTCGGAAATGTGCGCTCCCTCTTTTCTCGTCCGCAAGGAAACAAACACACGGAGAGCTTGAAAATGGATGCAGAGAGATTTAACTCCATTTTATCAAACGTGTGCTCAGTCCACAAGATTGTGGAAATGAAGGACTTATAGTGACTTGAGCCATTTTGTACCGCTGTACCGTGTTTCTAGTCGGACTATGTTTACTAGCACAAGAGTTCAGCGAGCCACCGAAGGACCGCCCTGCGGATTTACTATTGGTTCTGCAACGTAGGGAGTTTTTTTAAACTCTGAAATTGTATCCGCCCATCTAAACACAAAATCAGGGAGAAATACATCAGTCTTTAGTTAAGCAAAGCATCTAAAGACTGACTTGTGAGTCTAAGCCCAGTGTAGTTCTCGAAATCTATCAGAAACCAACAAAAAAAGGTGTCCTTTAACATCGGTATTAAAATAGGATCAGGCTAAAAAATATGATAAATATGATGAATAAGCTGCTATAAAAAGGACAAGATAAAGTGTACATGCAGCTATTGTGCACCTGTCCATGATAGTGCAATTACCAGTTAGAGATGGTGCAATGCAATTACGTAACTACACAAAATACACAAGTTTACTTCACTTACATTCCATGCGTAGTTACTTTAGCTGAAGCCACCATCTTTTCCTAAACTTCACAGAGTGTTTTTCTTCCCCTTAACCTAATCAAACTGTGACTGTTTCACAATAAAACTGCGACTGCTTCTAACAGACTTTGCATTGATACTGTTTTTGTGTTGCCAGCACATAATTTTAACACATTTTGTTGTCACCACTACGTCATGCATTGCAAAGAGGTCGTGTCCATTTCACATATTTCTGTGAAACTATGTTGGCTCATCCTACACATTCCCAAATGCAGTGCATGTTTTCTGTATTCAAGCTGGTGCCATTTTCAATAAATGAGCCTTCTGTCCAAAATTAAATTTCCCTTTAAAGATCACAGAGTGATTGTATAGAGGAACTTGTTCATTGGGGCTTCACAAGTGTCACATTTCACAAAGAACGTCGCTCACACACAGGAGTCCTACAGAACTCTCGCAAGCACATGCAAGAGTCACAAGTACGCCACTTAATATGATTAGTGAAATGTGTCAATATGAGGTAAAGGTGAGATGATCTCAAGTTGCAAATCATAGCTTGCATGCTGCAAAGTTGGTGCAACAGGGCCAAGGCTCGGGGCACGTTCCTCTCATGTCACCGGCATGCAGTTTGTAGTGATACTAAAACTGCTGCAGAGCACAAAGTTTCCCCGTCAAACCAACAGGAGAGCGTGCGAGAGTAGAATAGGCATAATTCATAATAACATAATAGCTGTTCTGATTGTATGATTGGCAATCACATTACCGAGCCTCGCTTCCCCCCCGCAGGTTTACTGTAAGTCGACTAATCAAAACAGATGTAATCAACAATAGAGAGAGAGAGGCTGAAAGGGTAACTACAACTGCTGCTGAAGCACAGTATTGTGTGATTAGACAGCTCTATTGATTACTCAGGCAGGAACAGAGCACAGTCGCTCTCTGGTTGAGAATCAAAGAGAAACACCATTTTTACTCTAAATGTGTTTTTTTTTGTCTGCATTTCTGTTGCATCACGCTGTCATCCTGCTCTACAGTGGATTTCTTCCTGTATGATTGTGATGATTACGGTGACTGCCGTTTGTGGAAAATTGTGAACCTTGAAAGAAGCACTTGCTTTTTGATTCTGAGTGACTCAAAGGATCAAAGCCTGATGTTAAAGCTGATGCTTTTAGATTAGTGAAATATTTATAACTCTTATTAGTCTCCATTGTAGTGTAGCTGTGTCAGAGCTCTCTTCATGTGACAGGACACACAGTAATTCTACGTTTGGCCATTATTTCAATTAAGATCATGAAAAATCATCCAGCACTGTCATTAAATGAGGCTCCCACTGATACACAGCTGAGCTCCTGCATGAAAAATGTTACAAAATCAGAATTATTTGATTTAGAAAATGAGACAGACTCTTTTGTTGGGTATTTTCTAGGTGACACTGCTGCAGAGCCAGTCAATTTAAACAAAGAAAAACTGTTGCCCTTGTCAGCTTGAGTCATTTTTTGTAAAGCCCTTAAAATCCCAAACGTGTCTAAAATGTTTTTTACAAATTTTAAGCACCTTCTATCATTAAACCCCTCAAAATAATTAAATAAATAACATACACATAAAAACGTCAGTGGAGCAGGGGGAACCGTCAGGATGAGCAACAGAGGAGCTTCTGAGACACAGGGGCGGCTGTGGCTCAGAGGTAGACCAGATTGTCCACTAATCGGAAGATCATCAGCTCGATCCCCGGCTCCTCCAGCCTGCATGTCGAGGTATCCTTGAACATACTGAACCCCACTTTGCTCACGGTGGCTGTTCCACTGGTGTGTGAGTGTGTTAAAAACTGAGTAGTAGGTGGCACCTTATATGGTGGCCTCAGCCACCAGTGTGTGAATGTGACTTGTAGGCCTAGTCTGCAGTGGGACTTCCTACGATACACCGAGCACCTTCTCTCCTTCTCTCTCTCTCCTCAGTTTCTGAAAGGTTGGTTCTTCTTCATTTGCTAACACCCACATCCTATTACTGCATCTTGCTAACTCGGCTTCTTCTCCGGAGCCTTTGTGCTCCACTGTCTCGCAGGTTCCCTCGTATCACAGCTACGCCTGGATGGTGTGTCGTGGTTGTACTACTGCCGTGGTCCTGCCTGATGCCTCCTACCACTGCTGTTATTATTAGTCATACTTCTACTGCTATTATACACATATGATGATTATTGTCACATATACTTACAACATATTGTACCACAATTACCAATATTATAATATTATTACTAAAATTAATGTTGTTGTAAGCTATTATCATTAGTGTCTGCCCTGCATCTCTCTCTGTCTCAATTTTTGTCTTTATGTATGATTTTGTCATATGGATTATTGTACATTTATTATGCTGATCTGTACATCTATTGCACGTCTGTCCATCCTGGAAGAGTGATCCCTCCTCAGTTGCTCTTCCTGAGGTTTCTACCATTTTTCCCCCGTTAAAGGTTTTTTTGGGGAGAATTTCCTTATCTGCTGTGAGGGTCCTAAGGACAGAGGGATGTCTTATGCTGTAAAGCCCTCTGAGGCAAATTGTGATTTGTGATATTGGGCTTTATAAATAAAATTAAGTTGAATTGTATAGTGTAAAAAGTGCTTTCAGTGACTATAGAGGTGCTATACATGTGCTGGCCCATTTACCAATTGGCTCCCCCAGGAGGGTCCGACATGCAATCAGTGTAGTTCACAGAGACACATATCATCATCTTTAACACACACCTTTATTTTGAATTTCCATTTAGGTTCAAGAACACCTCCTTCCTATGCATTCAATCAGCCATCAGCTAGCCCCGAGCACACAATACATTGCAAGCAGCCAAAAAAAGACAATAAGGATACTTGTCACATATTGATTGCAGGCCCCTGGACTAAAAAGATTTGAAACAGTATTTTGGCAGACTTTATGATACCAGCAAATGATGTATCGTCCAAAGAATCAATATAATATCATATCCTGATTAAACTTGTGATTTACACCCCTAATGTGAAGCATATATAGCCAGCATGTAGAGAGAAAGAGGGAAAGAGTGTAACGGCTGGTGTGAGTGGCAAACTTATCCAAAGGTGTTAGGCAAAGACTCATTAGTCTGTGGATCAGGCAGAAGGTCAGGCAGGTTCAGGTCCAGGTCCAGGTAATGGGTTTCAGATGGCTTAGAAAGTAACAGTATAAAACAACACTGACAAACTGTCTGGGGAAAAGGGGCTGTTATGTGTACTGCAGGGGCGATGAGGGGAAGTGGAAACAGGTGAGCAGGTAGAGAGTGGCAGGTCTGGGGAGTTAGAGGAGCATACATGGCCTGGAGGAAGTAAGCAGAGGCTGAGGATGGAAACAGAGAGCCAGGCCAGAAAAAAGAAAGACACAACTACACATTAATCATCATACTGTATCTTATGCACATTGTGACTTTAACGAATTATGGAACACTGTAAAAGAGCCAACATTAAGCTGTTGAGGAAATCAATCAGTTCAGATCAGATCAGTATAAAACTAGGACTGTACTAAATGCCTTTGTTTTGTTTTGTTTTGTTTTGAAGGTTTTTGAATTAAGCTGTCATCTCATTTTATGACATCTTCTTTCTACAAAAAATTAACAAATGTAATAAGTGATGCTGTTAGAAGGCTGCTACACACTCCATGTAGACTGGGAGTTAACTAGCCAATGGGGACTGCATATAATATCACCGTTGTTTTGTGTTATCACCACCGACCAACCAGGAGGAAACCACGTCTACCTGAGCTGCTTACTGGAGTTTGATCTATTGCAGCAAGTCCAGTCTTTGGCTTTGACGTCCAGTCTTTGGCTTTTGACGTTCGACGTTATGAATACAGTAATATAAACTAAAAAGTTTAATATTCTGACCAACTATCTAAATTTTCAATGTTTATTCAGCCATGCAGCAGGCATAAATAATAAATGAATATCCAGCAAAATGCTTTACATATAGCACATGAACATACAGAAGTGAGAGTCCTAACTCAAAGTGTGTTTCAATACTGGTGCATGTCAGACTTTATAAAAACAGGCAGGGGAATTTTCCATAAGAAGCACAGCAGCCATTTGCAGTGGTGAGGCTTTGTCCTCGCTATCACAATATTTTCAGTTCTTTGCTGCTCTTCACCAGGTGCCAAACACAAGCGTTCTGTAATTGCACTGTCATGTTTGAGTAAAGCCATGAGGAACATTAACATAAAATTCACCTGTGTCTGAATGACAAAAGCCATCACTTTAACGATAGATGAAGCCGACAAACAGCTTTAGTGATGATGTATGTCTAATATTCACTCTCTTTTAGCTCTGTTTTTGTCTCTACCAACTCCTGGAGGAATTATCTGTCTCTTTAGCTGCTAAATGCTGCACTCATGGATATATCAGGAGAGCTGTTTTGGCTGTCCTATTATTTCCCCTTACCTACTTAGTCATTATATCCACATTACTGATGCTTATTCATCAAAATCTCACTGTATCTTCTGAAAGCACTAGTCACCCTTTCAATGTCGTCACAATACCGCTGTATTTGGTCAAAAGTATTGCAGCAAAAACATCCCCTGCAGCCAAAGCATTTTCCCAGTGGACTACCATTATAAAAGAGGCATGAAGAAAACAGTTAACAAGACACCTTGAACTGCAGTCAAGGTTGATTAATTGACATTTAATATTAGTAAAACTTCCCCAGAGCAACAAAAAGTTGCATGACATAATCTAAATGTAAAGTCTATGGGCCAAGGCTTGTACTGTGTTCATGTGGAATCAGGCAGACAGTAGACGGAAGACAACGCCCTCTGGATGGCATGGATAATAACAAACAAAGTTTCTTTGTGTAATTTATATTAAAATAAAATTGTTTCAGTTTCATTTGTCATGTAATTATTTTAGTTCTGTCCAGTAATTGTCCAGATGTTTTCTCCTTATGTGAGGGAGCTACGTAACATCAAGGTGTAAAGGGCAGCATGGTGGTGCAGTGGTTAGCATTGCGGCCTCACAGCAAGAGGGTTCCTGGGTCAAATCCAGGGGGGGGGTTAGTGGATAGAGCAGGCACCCCACGTACAAGGCTGTTGCCGCAGCGGCCCGGGTTGGAGTCCAGACTGTGCCCCCCCCCCCCCCCCCCCCCCCCAGCAGAGGGCCACAGTCCAGCCTGTCCCTGGGGGATCCTCTGTGTGGAGTTTCCATGGTTGTCTGTCTCTATGTATCAGCCCTGTGATAGTCCGGCGACCTATCTAGCATGTACCCTGTCAGCTGGGAGAGGCTCAAGCCCTCCCGCAACCCTCAACAGGATAAACGGTTAAAGAAAAAAAAAATCACTGTAAATTCTGTTGCACAGGATGGCAAAAAGTTAAACATTTTAACTTTGGATTCTTTGACGGCCTCGCCTAATTTTACCGTCCTGCTCTCGTCCAGGTTGCTGTCTCCCGTCTACCTGACTCCATGTGAATCCAGTGTGTCAACATGAAGATTGCATGCTAATTACTTATCTACCGGATGTCACATAGTGCTTGAGTGTTCATCTTGATATGTCTGCCCTCCTGATAAAAAACTCCTTATAGCATGTTCACACGTCTGCACACGCAGACTGTTTATCAACTTACCCATCACCACTATCTATTGTCAGGAGATTTATATGTTTTCATGTGTCTAAACAATGTCGGGCTTCTAATGAATGATACATTATAAAAACAATATGCTGTTAAATCAATAAGATAAATATCTCCAGACAGACTGTCTGTCCGCACTATCGACAAACAGATAAATCACACTTGTAACAGATTATATTGAATTAACCTTGGTTATGTTTCATCACCAAGGTCCTCTGTGTGTCTCTGACCACAGCTAATAGAAAAAATAATAAGGTTGATTTATGTCTCAGAGTGTCTCTTGTTGTGATGTGTGAAAAGACGGAGCTCTAAGAGGGAGGAGAGGTCAGATATAGTTTGAGCTAGAGTCGGACTACAATGACTGTGTTTATATAGGGACGTCCAAATATCCACAACACCTCTGCTGTGTTTTTCAGAGGCTGTGAGGATGGTGCAAGTGTTCATATTGCAAAAAAAAAAGTCTTTCGACTCCTTTTCATATTAAAAGGTCCCTCAATTTCAGACAGTGCATTATAAATCTCACAAGCCACTGACACTTTACTCCCCCATACGACTTGCTCTCCGAGGCAAACAGCGTATTTCTCCTTTCTACAGGTTGAAAAATGTCATGTACCAGTTCGCTGGAAAGCAATTTAGAGCTGTAGAGGCAAACCTGACCTGAAACCTTCCACATCCTCACAAATAAAAGCATGTGAGGCTTACTGTGGCTTCTGTTTGGACTGTACAGCCAGTGTTCCTGTTTTATTGCTGCAATTATAATCTGCTATCAACTGATTTTGGAGTGATATATATCTACGAGGAGAGCCTATAAAAATCTTTAATACTGTTTTCTGACCACTGTTTCAATCACGGAACGATACTGGCATACACACGCACACACTGACACACACATAGAGCTCAGCCCAGAGAAGATTACTTTTCCTTTACTGTGGAAATCAATGAGCGCACTCCATCGCTCAATCTAATGCCCACACCTTCCCAACAAATTCGGATGCACACATACAAGTACACACACACACACACACACACACACACACACACACCTGTAGATGATAGTGCAGGGCAGATAGGGTTTCTTTTGACTGGGTGTCGGGGACTGGATTGGAAATATTCTATTGCCCCCCTCTGGTGACAACAAACACTGAGAGAATTAATTCATTCAAAGACACACACACACACACACACACACACACACACACACAATCTCTTTCTCTTTTTCTCTATTTAAAACAGATTTCCTCCAGTACTTCCCCCGACTCTCCATCTCAACTTTTTTTTATTCCACTCCACCACTTCTTTCATTCCCTGCCCTTTCCCACGAAGTGTAAAGCAGGTCATGTGGTATTCTGAAGTCACTGTGGGTCACTGTTGAGTCTTCTGTGTGTGTGTGTGTGTGTGTGTGTGTGTGTGTGTGTGTGTCAGAAGCACTGAGCCAGAGTAATGGGTTTGTTCAGCCGTCCGTTGCAGTTGTTTTGCCGTTGAATGATCCAGCAAACTGGTCAGAATCACCAATTACACACACCCACTCTCTCCCGTTCACACACGCTGTCAACTTCCCCGCTTTACATACTAACACATATACATTTATATGTACAGGCACAAGACAAATGCCCAGTTTACACTTAATGTGGTGTACGCTGTGCCGCTCAGACGCCTACTTGATATTACAAAAGGACAGGAGGAGTATTAAAGACAAGCTGCCACTGATTCACATTCTCTCCAGATGTTTAAAGAAAAAGTTTAAATGCCTTGGTTTTCAAGCTGCATACAGAGTCCTCCCGCCACTGATGTGTAACTACTTTAGGAAGTGGTGTGTGGAAGCAGCCACTTAGGGTCCAATCCCTGTGATAATGACAGACGGAAATAAGACTGGGAGAGAGAGAGAGCGGCTGCAGCCATTTCAAAGGTGCGTGCAGCGGTTGTAGCATTTACTTTAACCAGTGATTACTGAGATAGTGCATGACGGTATGATGAGAAAAATCCACATGAATCATCCATGTGTTTGCATCAGTAATTGCGTTCAGAGTTTAGCGTGTTATCACCGTCAGCTTTTGAAACCATTTCAACTCCATATCATTCATCCATTAGTAATGCCTGATATATCCCACCATACATTGAGCAAAGGGCATGGTTGACCCGGTCTCCTAAAAATGACATCTATGAGTATGTTTAGAAGGAAATCTATTGATATATTAGCCCCTTTTCCACCAACATTTCCAGGAACTTTTATTACCAGGAATTTATTTACCTGGGTAAAAGAATTCCTGATAAACTGTGTGGTTTGCGTTTCCACCACACCTCAAAGTTCCGGAAAATTTATTCAAATTAGCGTGATGACGTAGATGATTCAGCATGTGCCCTGTATTTGGCTCCGCCAGCTTGGCTGGTTACATGCTGGTGTAGAGAGTTGGGGCTGTTTGTCTCAGCCAGCAGCTCAGTTTAAAAGTGTTTTAAGGTAAGTGTCAAACTAAGTTAGTCTACATACAGACAGCTGTCATTTGAGCTTATTAGGAACAAGCCAGCTGAACTAGTGTGCTGTCCTTGTGTAAGACATAATGTTAGTGACGATGGATGAGAGACTGTGGACGGAGCATATTGAATATCACTGTCTACATGTTTACATGTTCATGTGTGGTGAGCACATGTATTGATAAAGCATTGGCTTCTTACCTGCTAAGGTTTAATGTCACTTACAGTAATGAGTCTAGCTACGGTCAACTCAAGTCATTTTTGAGTTATCTTCACTTTCTTTCCACCGGGGCCGCTTGACTGTTCACCGGTTACCATGTCGCGTCGGTGTATGTGTGGATGTGTGTGTATGAGGAGGAATTCAGCGCCGGCACAAAAGAACCGATACCCTTAGCGCTTATCGATACTGCAGTCTTTGATAATTTAGCCCCGGGGCTAATTTAGTACTGGGTGTCAGTACCCTTCTTTAATCAAAACACAAAGGAAGTGAAGCTTGTAGAAATACAGTTTGCAGCGGCTGCCTGTGCCAGGAAGTGCGGAGCGCTGCGTGTGTTTTCCACCAATCAGCGTTCTTCAGCACACAGCCCTGCCCCTAAAGAATTCCACATAATCTGAAAAGTCCTACTCCCCTACTAGGTACTTTTTTCAGGGAAAGTTTGAGGGTGAGGGAAAGTTTTTTACCCAGGTAATTCCAGTGGAAACGTGCAGATGTTTTTCAAAATCCTGGGTAAATGAGAAAAGTTCCTGCGGTGGAAAAGGGGTTATTGAGGACATGTTGTTAAATACTGTTGATACTGATCAGTATTGGATCAGTGAACTGTTCTCTGACAACGTATTTCATTTGTTTTCCTGCCAAAATATCAGCTCTTGTAATTCAGTATCTGCTCATAGTACTGTAACTGCAGCATTATCAAACTTTTTTATTGCCTATGTTCAGAAACTCAGAGCACTTGGTGAAGGTTAGGAAAAGATCAGGATCTTGGTTTAATACAGGAAAAGTGACTCGAAGCATGAGACACAATGTGTTTATTAGCACTTATCCAAAACAGCAGAGATCCCTTGATAGGGCTGCCGCAAAGACCCTTCATCACACTGGCTTTGCTTTTTTATGCAGAACCAAGCAATGCAGGCATAATGTCGCCCCAGTGTGTGATTTCAGATAGCATGCCAACGTTCCAGAAGCAAAAGAGGCATGAAGGGCGTGACGTGAAACACAACAGCATTGGTGTCTCGTGTGAATTTAACATACACATGCACAATAACAATCATTTACTGTCCACGTTATAGGGCAGTTGATCTTGTCTTCTGCTTGGAAGGTAAGGAGCTCCTGGACCTCATTGTCTTTCCAAGTTGCTGTTCTTCTTCTTTGAGTTAGCTGCTAACTACTGCTCGCTAGGTCACATACATAAGACATCATCAAACATCACACTCGTCCCTTTCTGCGGGCTGTCCTTTTAACAAAGATGTCCATTCGGCACTGCTACTACCTCCAATGCTGGCTTAAAGACGAGACAACTCTGTCCTCCCATTCTATGACCGTACCATTTATACAGAACGGTGAGGCAGAATAACAACATGACATTCCCACCTTGAACAGGCAGTGTAAAAAGGGCCACAGTCATTGAGAGTCAGATCATTGAACAAGTTAAGTAACAAATATCTGGGTAACTTCACTGATAAACAACTGACATCCAGTAAGTCTGTGTATTGGCAAGAATCTGGTAAATATACACTATGCTGCGATACTGTAACCGAGGTGATATATTGAGATATTTTAGAAAAACTGTCAATGCTAGCAGTGCTCCCTTTGTGACGCCACCTGTGTCATACATCCGTGTTGTTACGCTGGAGTGGAAGAGTCAGCTAAAAATAAATTACAGCACTGAAGGATCTGATGGTTGAGGCTTTAAATGCAACAGAAAATGAATCACTGCCATGAATCTTTGCATGTCAACAATTAATTAAAAATCAACACAATATCACAAAACATAGTATTGTGATACTCAAGTGCATCGATATTTTCTTGCACCCTCAACATTCAATGACAATACCACAATAATCTTTAAAAATGCCAAGCCAAAACTACACGTCCTTATGTGGCTAAATTGAGCTGGGGTGTGCTGGAAACTCACAACTCTCCTCTGTAATTCCATGATAGAGTCAGTTATTACCTTTTCTGTTATTACTTGGTTTGGCAATGCGTCGGCAGGGGACAAGAACAGGCCTCACCACACAGTTAGTGTCCAATAACCTTGCTGACGTCACACGGCCTGATCTGCCTCACAACTTCTGAGAGAGAGTTATTTCAAAGGCCTCCTCTTCATCATCTGTATGGAGAGTTTGAGATTCTCCCTTTTGGACAGAGATTCAGAGCACCTAAGGCCATGTCTAACAGGGTGAAAAATTATTTCATCCCATGCTATAATACAGGATGATGACTGTGCAGGATGACTCAGCTGATGTTTCCAGATAATACTGTTAAGCGATAATGACCATGGAAACTGCTAGATGTACTCCAGGTTTTGTATTTCAATGTCACTGCTGTACATTGTTAAACATATACAATATTTGTATTTGATGTTATGTATTAATTGTTCTTGATATATTTAAGTCTGTGTTCTGTCTACAAGACAAACTAACACAGCAGCAGCAACAAACATCCCACATGAAGCTGTTAAACAGCCCCAACACGCTCACCGAAACAGCTTGATTCTGTCATTAAATCCATTAGTAACTGTTTGGTAATGTTAACTGTATAATGCTAACAGTTAGCCCTGTCGCTGAGTCTGTAGGGGACGGACTCACTACTATCCCAGGTGCAGAGCTCACACTCCTGCAGCAGCAGCTACAGCCCATAGTCTGTGGTGTGGTGAAGTTGAGCGCAGTTTACTTGACAGAATAGGCAGTTCAGCATGCTGAGATGTCACCAGCATGTTTCAAAGTATGACCCAACTACACACCACACCACACTGGTATCAGTATCAGCCCTGAATACTTCAGTACAAACTTTTACTTTTTTTTTTTTTTTTTTGTGGTGGATTGGTCAAACAATCACAGACTTTCACCCAGGAGGCAGGTATTCCCTTCCCGTATGAATATAAAGCCAAACTCTGTTAGTTTTTCTAAACCTGACCACGTGCTTTAGTTACCTAAACCTAACCACGTGCGTATGTTGCTGAAGGAAAAAAATTGAGGTGTTGTACCGAGGTAGTATGTTTAATTTAAGACAGACTGTATGCAAACTGTACACTTCATGTGAAAATGAATTGTGTATTTTGAAAAGACACAATGCATATAAGCAGCTTGACACGACGTCCCTGAATGTCAACAACAGACACACCCAGGGTACCTTGCACGTCATATGTAGACGTGTAAAGTCCACAACTAAGCGACGATATGTGACGAGGCAGGAGTGTCGACCAGTGTTAAAGGGATAGTGCACCCAAAAATGAAAATTCAGTCATTATCTACTCACCCATATGCCGATGGAGGCTCAGGTGAAGTTTTAGAGTCTTCACATCCCTTGCGGAGATCCAAGTGGAGAGGGGGAAGCGACACAACTCCACCTAATGCAGGCTTACGGCGCCCCAGATTCAAATGTCCAAAAACACATAATTGAAACCACAAAATATCTCCATACTGCTCGTCCACAGTGATTCAAGTGTCCTGAAGCCCCGACATAAAAAGTTGTTTGGAAAAACGTCATTTGAACTCTGTTTTTAGCCTCAATGTAGCCTGTAGCTCTGACTGCCTCTCTGTACACCGCGCTCATGTGTGTGTGCTTGCGCGAGACCGTGACACATGGGCACCGCGTTCATGTGTGTTCACATGCTTTCGCTGGTCTCGCGCACAAGATCTCCAGAAGTGTTGTGAGGACTCTAAAACTTCACCTGAGCCTCCATCGGCATATGGGTGAGTAGATAATGGCTGAATTTTCATCTTTGGGTGCACTATCCCTTTAAGCAGTGAGGAAACAAAGGGTGGGCGCAACACTTCTGCGATGACACCGATCTGATATCAGTGGTAACCGCAGTATGCACACAGCGCAAAGCGGCTGACATGAGCTAGGCAGAGATGAGCTACACACAGGCACTAACATACACATGTGTGGTTGGACCGGCTTACCACAATAATTAACAGAGACGACTGGATTACAACACACACAGAGGTAGTGTGGCCTCTTCCCTGCTCAGGATGCCATTACTCCACTTTATCTATACAAAGCAAACAGTGGCTTGCTGCTGTATTGATGCTCTGAATGTCACATACAGGACCTTTACGTGAGTGCTTCTTCAAGTAACTACTGAGCACTTCCTAAACTCTTACAAACTTTTAGCCCCACTGCATCTCAGTGGTCAATAGTTTGACTTTTTTGCCGTCCTATCAGTTTCAGACACATGAACCAGCTCAGTGTAGTTAAGTATTCACAGGCACATAGCAAGCTCAGGTGAAAAGAGAGAGAGAGTTGAGTAGAGGAAAAGAAGGGGTGCCTAGCAACCTGTTTTTATCACGGACACTGTCTCTATAGCCTGTGCCATCTCATTGACTCTCCACTGATAGCAGCGCCTCCATTCACTCTGCACAACAGCTCATTTGATGCAGAGTGGCACTCTGCAGTCACAACACTGCTTCAGTAATGAGTAACCTAACAAAACACGAGTGCAAGCAAAATGCCCCCGCCCCCCAAAAATTTAATAAGATCTTCCGATTGTCAAAGATTGAAAACGACATTTGAGAAAACATTTTCATACTTTGGTGTTTATGGCAGTAAGAGTACAGGGACAATAAAAAGCTATTAAAGTTTTAATTAGTTTTTAATTTCTCATGCGAAAGAGATGGGTAAAAAATATTGTATTAGTATATTCTGCAGAGTTTAGCAGTCCATTAGATTTATATCATCTTTTGCTCATAGTATTCTACTAATTCTCAATGCAGACAAGGTCACATAACATTTCAATCAAAGCAGTTATGTGTCTGAATTGCCTCCATGTCTCTATCTCAGTGAATATTTGGTCCCAGCGTATGAGACCATGGCTGAATACGGAGTGAATTCCTTTGGCAGTGCAGCCTTTTCTTTCTTTCTGTGTGTGTGCGTGTGTGTGTGTGCATGCGTGTGTGTGTGTGTGTGTGCGCTTGTGTTTGTGTGAGGCGGTGTGAGTCAGTGTGTAAGCCTGTCTGAAGAGGTGTTGTCTTCAACTTGTTTGTTTCTGATGTAGATGAGTAGGTGTTACATTAAAGACATTCCCTGCTTCACTCACTCTGTCTCTGAGCTCCACTCAAACATGTCACTACATATTAAGTCTCTGCACCTCCTGCGTCTGAGTGTGTGTGCGATGAAAAACGGAGCAAGTGAAACCCTTTTTGCAGCCAAGCTGTTATCTAGCAAAAAAATACGAAAGAGCAAGACACATGCACACCAAAAGAAAAGACATCCACGTTTGACAAATGTCTGTCTGATCATATTTACATTAATCTCAGCACGAAAAGAAAAGTTGCACAAAGTACAGTATATAAAATCCACAATGAGAAAGCAGCAAAAGTTAAACATATTTTACGTTTAGTGCCTTTGTGAGTGACTGTTAGCATCCTCCTCTCACTGGAAGACATCAGTAGCTTTGTTCAGAGTGTTTTTAAAGGCAGGATCATTTTATTTGCACTCTCGAGGAGCCAATCTAGTGGATGCAAACAAAGATATAGGTCGTGAGAACACACTGAAAGACTCATCACACATTCATTAGACTGTCTGTTGCAGATTTTTATCATAGACAAGTAGGCTGCATTCAGATTTCAGGTGTTAAATGTTTCAAGCTACAGAGTTAAATGCAAGTTTTCACAGATCTCATTGCTAAATCATCCTGACTGCTCTGAAAGATAGTTCGAGGCTCAGTAGGAAGGCTGAGATTTGAATCCAAAAGCCTGACACAGTCTGAAGATAATGTGTGCTGACTGTCCAAGGTGACCAGTCCTATTTTCTGCGGACCACTGCAGACTTCTCACAGCGCTGAAAACCTGTCGTCACGGTCAAAACAGGGTTATAATTGGGCTCTAAATCGTGTGATGTGTTCCAAGCTTCAAACAGAAAATGTATGCTTGAACAAATCTTAGTGACACATTTTCGTTTCTCCTGAGGTACTCGCAGGGAACAGTTAAGCAGCAGTGACAGACAAACATTGACAGCACCACAATCTTGCAGAAATAAACAGAAATACAAAATTGATGCATATATTTGGTTTGCCAATAACGGACTGTCAGGGAAATGTTTACCTTTTGTGTGTTTGTTAGTTAGCAGGATATTAAAAAAAAAACTGACAACAGATTTCAGTGACATTTGGTGGAAAGTTAGGCCAAGGAACAACTGATTAGTTTTTGGTGCATCTCCAGATCCAATACTGCCACAAAGTCCCTCTACAAAGCACTTTAAGTTTTGGCACGTAACTCCTGAACTCTGAGGTGTTGAAGCAAAGTTGAATTTTTTTTTCCTGGATCGCCTGTTTTTAGACAAATGTTCAGTGTCAGCCCTGGCTAAACAGATTTTTGCTGTTTATCTTTTTTATTTCTGGAAGGCAGTTTTCTCACCAATTCTTCTATAAGTTTTGTCCAGTCTTCACAACATTTGGTACACAGACATTTGAATGAGTCCCCACAAAGTTATTTCATTGGTTAACCTCAAAATGCCACATAAAGTTGTAGTTTTCTTGTTGACACAAACTGCCATAACTCTTTAAAACTTTATGCAAATACCAGCTAATTTACATGTACAAATTAATCTATGCGCGTATCACCTCAGAGCATAACTTGTACAATTCTTTCTTATAAAAAGTCCTAATATTCCTGAACATCTCCAAAAATCATAGCCTTGATCAAATCAACATAACTGTCTGTGATTGCGTTCACACAGACATGAATTATTCGTTATGATAGTGTTTTTGGATTATCTCCTTTATGTGTCTGAATATCTTAACACCATATTCTGTTTTCAGGAACTCAGATAAGACCTTATCCTATTCATGGGACTTTCTCTGAAAAAAACAAAAACAAAAAGCAATTATTGAGTGCTGCCAACTATCTGCACAGATGTGGCTTCAGTCAAGTGACGTAACAGACATATATACAATCAGGGTGCCCAGTGGCTTTGTGGGTAGAGCAGGCATCCCATATATGGAAGCAATGTCCTTGCTGCAGCGGCTGCAGGTTCACTTCCATCCTGCTGCCCTTTGTTGCATGTCATCACCTCTCTCCCCACTTCACGCTTAAACTATGCTATCAAATGAAGGCAAAAAGCCCAAAAAATGAATTTTAAAAAAGAAATATAAACAATGGCATCAGCAACAGCAGTCTAACCTCTGGAGCGATGAAGAAACACAGTTTTTGGTAACGAAAAAGGCCGTGCATCTTCATCCACTACGTCCTGTATGCTGTGGCAGTGACAGGCTGACACCCTTCAAAGTAGAAAATGTTGTTGTAAGACAAGCATCGCTCCTTTCAGGAATAACACTGGGCAAGTAGCTAAGTGTATGTGTGTGTGTGTGTCTGCATGACAGACAGAGAGAGAAAGAGAGAGGCGTAGATGCACTCCGAGCAGACAGCCGTCAGCGATGAAAGCAGAGAAAAAATTAGCTGTTGTCAAGTGGAAGTAAAAGTACAGTTTAGTTTAGAGTTCTTCAACATTTTTCAGGCTGAGGACCCCTTTGCTGAAAGAGAGATGGAGCAGGGCCCCCCTACTATATATAATGTGTATAACTGAGTTACACTTCAGATGCTTCTTGGCTTCTCTCAGCTGCACTGGCCTGTAGCTGTTCAGTCAGCAGCCATGGTAGCATGGCTAGGTGCATTAGCCTCACCCTCTGCACCTTCACCACTGCTTTCTAAGGGGGAGGGTGTGTCAGAGTCTCTTAAGTGAAAAAGTTGCAAAACGATCCATTGTGCCTCACAGGAATGTCCATACACGTGACATACTGCTAACAATGCAGCTTATTTACCCTTTGCTAAGTCCCACCCCCGGGCACAGACTGGCCAATCATAACGTAGCATTGTGCCGGCTCAGACCAGGGTCTGACAATAACACAGCTGTGCTCCATTGACTCTAATGCAATTGTTTAAGATTGCCTTCATTTTCAGGCTGGTTTTGTGGATTTGGAGCTAAATGTTGTGCCTGGGGCACGTCGTGTATTAATGATACTCGTTACCTGGAGAGGTTGGAAAAAGATATACGTTTCTTCCCTGTTCCAAAACCTAAATCAGACCCTAAAAAGTGTAGGGTTAGCTAGCTAGCTACTGAAGATAAAGCCTACTGAATGTACACACATGCTGCTTTTGCTTTGTAATGATTATGACAGTGAAAAAAAGACCAACCCTGCTGTACAGGAACCAGTGAAGGGAAGCAGGGAAACTTTGCTGATATTGAACCAGCTCTGTGTCATCACAGTGTGTCCAGATGAACGTTGTATGACTTCCCCTGGAGTTCCCTGCCTGTCCAGCGGTGGAGGTCCGGGTGCTGGCAGCGGCACGGGTGCAAAGCCAAACATCTGCACACACAGTGATGCCACACAGCTGGTTCAATATTAGCAAAGTTTCCCTTTATATTCATTGTCTTCTGTGGCGATCAGCAGTGATGTGGTGGTTCACTTTACACTGTGATCTGTAGCCTATAGTTCGGCTTTAACTTCTTCTTTAACCTGTTGTTGCTGCTGAGTCAGTTTGACATCCTGGATATATCCTTCAAACACAGACTGTAGACCCCTCTGTCTGCTTCTCTCTGGAATTACTCTTTCATTTGTACAAACATATAAAGATATTTCTTCAGGGAGTGCAGTTAGTTACAGTGAGGGCTCCATGCTTACTCTGACAGTATGTCGGATCATCACAAAGGGGCGGGGCTTAGCGAAAGGTCATTTGCCAACATGCTGTGTACTGTAAACTAAATAGGTTTTACAAATAGGCCAATTTATCTTTGCTAATAATATGTTGGATATAGTTTATGTGTAAAAAATATAACAGGCGCCTGCACAAATACACTGCAGTAATCAGTAACCCGGTTACTAGTATTTATCATGTATACAGGGAATATAAATAACCTGATTTCTCCGTGCTCATATAAACATTATACCCCAAATATGATCTTAACTGGGATAAGCCTCAAATTCATTTCTATGTTAACATTCTCTGCGTTGTGTTGATAGGCTCCAGATCAAGGTTTTTGGGCCGGATGGCGGGTATGTAAAGCTCGGGACATTGCAGGCTTTGCATCCCAAGTCCCATGTGTGGTAAGGATTAGGCGACATTGGCAGCCAACACATCCAGTCTTACACTCCAAGTCCCTGTTGACTTTTTAAATATGTAACCAAGATCACAATCTTTCACTATTCTTAGTGCTTTGAGCATTTACACATAAACTAATTATGCTTCAGTTGCTACAAGTAAATATTGCAGTATAACAAATAAAAGGCATCGTCGCTGAACCACATTTTGTGACTTGGCAGATACATTCATTAAAACTGTTTCCAAATTATGCTGATAAAAAAGAAAACATGATCTGGGCAGCATTATTTCTGGAAACATATTTGCTTTTGCAAATTAGGACTACATGAACATCATTGTTAGAGGACGTGGTTGGATCAGGCTTTTTAGTCGTATTATATATGTCAGAATGCTCAGATCTGGGAAACACTTTTAACCACCATAGATGTCTAATGTCAAAGCACGGCAGCTCTGTTACTCCACCCTCAAAAGAAAAGTACTCATCCTCAAAATCCATCTCAGAACTGTTGGCAGTTTGCCAAATATCATCCCTGAAGCCGACTCTGCTGGTCAACCTCCCTGTACTCAGCTGTTCTTCTGATATTATGTTATCGACCGTCGCCTTCAGTGTTCTTGATTGAACTGCAACTGTGCCCCCCATCACTCATCCAGTCTACTTTTCTGCTCAATGTTCCGCGTTGACACAGCAGACATGATCTGAGACTCTGATACCATTCATCCTGATACCAGTCCACTGGTGTGTAAACTGGTGTTAGTCAGCGTAGCAGCACGCCGGAGTTAGACCGGCATTTGCCCGTCCGAGGACAGTGGAAAGCTTCTGTGATGGATGGCAGCGGTGAATTCAGCAGGGGAAACATTTACATGCAAATAATAGCATCTGTCTGCTGGCTACTCACGCATGAGATGCACGGGCACGCAAATTCATGCACATATGCAAACATCAGACAGCATGCAGAAACAAACGAGGACACACACAAGGAAAAAAATGCGGAAATAATACACACAAGCACGCACACAACAGAGGTAATGAGATGATGTATGAGAGCTCTTAAGCTGCAATCCAGAGCCTCCTCTACTTCACTCTCCACTGGGCTTTCTGTACAAGAGTGTGTGTCTGTGTTTCTCTGTTTCTGCCTCTCTTCTGTTTTCCAGTCTCCCTCTCATAGTGTCAGTAAGATATGATTGGAGTGCTCAGAGCTGATGTGTTTGGTAATACCAGATCAGACAAGGCACAAAGGAAAGATGGAAGCTGCTTTTGACAGTTTGCTTCGTGTTTGAAATCAGAGGATTACTGACGGAAGAAAACTTTATTTCTATGTTTTGTTTCATTTTTTTCACCAGGATGTTGAATCTGTTGAGAAAATAATTATAGGATTACAGGTTGAAACATTGTTTGTACCTTTCTAAATGCCTTGGCACCACCAGACAGAAGAATTCTGTTTGTTGAGGGTAGGGGAAAAAATGCAGTGGTTCCCAACCTGGGGTCAGGTCATTAGATGTATCTGAGGAGACATCAGATGATTAATCGCTAATGGGACAGGAAATAAATAAATCTATGCTACTAAAATTAAGATTTGGAATTAGAAATTAAAATTGTGCCTCTTTAGGCATCCAAAAGTTGAGGTCAGACAGTCAGATGAAGCAGTCTGAGTGTTTTAAAGGAGAAAATAACTCCTTGGTTGAAGTGCTCTCAATTTGTGGAAATTCATGTGATGAGCTGTTGCAAGTAGACATACTTCATGATGAGGGGCCAGTAGCCCAAAAAGCTGTGAATCACTTTGCTACACCACCACTGTAGTGAACAGCTGGCCTTAAGCAGGGGTCATTATATAACGAAGAACAAGAATAGTCTCGTCTTGGGTTGGATTTTGCAGTTAAAAATGTTTGAGTGCTGTTGAAGCATGACGCTGGTACTCCCTTGCTGCTTCACCAACTTTTTTTAACATGATGAAATTACATTACTCGAACAAGCAATCTGAACTGCCTCTCAATGTGATGCCACAACTGTAAAAACCACTGATACTCTTCACAAATTTATGGACTGCCTCAGGTTTGTATACTGAAGATATGAGCTTTAGATAAGCTGTTTAAAGATGGTAGTTTGTCATGTCGACTTTAGCCCCATTTCCACCAAACACTTTCGGTATGGGACCATTGGAACCAAATGTAACCTTTTAGACATGGTACCTAGACCCTAGGTCTGCTTGGTGTGTCCACCACAAACGAGTGACCATCCGCTACTGACCAATCAACGGACTGCAGTGTTTCTAGCTCCACTTTTTAGTACCAGATCTGTGTGCTAGGTACCCCAACAGAGGTGTGACCAAAAATGGGGACAGTAAAGAACGATTCCATTGGTACCGTTCACAAGTTTTCACAGTGGAAACAGAAAAAAAGCATAGTGGACTGCTTGGTGGAAATGGGGCTTTTGTTGTCACAGTCAGATCCATCTTGGTCTTAGGACCAATTTTTGAAGGTCTCGGGTCTCCTCTCTGCATTGACTGCATTTTTGCTTAGTCTTGAGTCAGTCTCAAAGAGGACTCAGGATTCTTATTTCAAGACAGGTCAAGACCACAACCTTGGGGATATCACTGAATCGCCTGTGCCCACAAGGAGCATTGAATTAAGACAGTTAAATTGACTTTAGCTCCTTAGTGTTTGTTTGCTTTTGTTCATAGAAAACAAAGAAAAATTCCTACACACAAAATTAACCTATGCAAAAATCTTTGTTTGTCTTCTGTGGGTATTTTCATGGGAATGTGGATCTTTCACATCAGTTTAAGGAGCGTCTGTGGTTTGCATGTTTCACATTCTATCAGTGTGTCATGTAGTTTGGGATTTGCACGTCTGGTCTTGGTCTTGAATCTGTCTCAGAACCCGTCAAGGTTTTGGTCGTCTTGGTTTCAATACTCTCTAATCTTGGTCCTGACTTATTCTCAGTTTAGGTAGTCTTGACTACAATGCTATGTCAAGTAAGTATTGTTATTTGTATACACTCACCAGCCAGTATATTAGGTACACCTGTTCAACTGCTCGCTAACACAAATAGCTATCAGCTAATCACGTCGCAGCAACTCAATGCATTTAGGCATGTAGGCATGTAGACATGGTCAAGACGACTTGCTGAAGTTCAAACTGAGCATCAGAACAAGGCTTTGACATTACAGAAAGGAGGGGGAGGACTACTGCAAGTTTATAGAATCACCAAACACACAGCCAATTACCTCTTGTGTTTACTGCAGTTAGTGGGTCCATCTTTTTACCTTTTCACCAATTTTCTCCAAACAGTCTTAACAATTAAGTCCCAAAGTGATGTCACCTTCTCTGAGCTGCTTTCAGGATATTTACTATAACGCTTACAGGAGGATGCTAAGATGGGACCGCTGGGGCTACCTCAGTGTTTTCCCAGTGATCCTATGAACCTTGACATTTGGATGAACACTACACAATGGCTGAATTTTCCTTCTGTGGAAAGAAAAAAA
Source organism: Epinephelus lanceolatus (assembly GCF_041903045.1). Taxonomy (NCBI): domain Eukaryota; kingdom Metazoa; phylum Chordata; class Actinopteri; order Perciformes; family Serranidae; genus Epinephelus; species Epinephelus lanceolatus. Next base: position 23,439,481 of record NC_135736.1, read on the forward strand.
TCAGATGAGCCTGCAGAAACAAATCAAGTGAATGGTTTTATGTAAATTTTTATGGTGGCATGACCTTGTCTAAGGCCAGCCATTATAAATGTAGTGTACACCAACACATGCATTTGCACATATCTGCTATCTCCTCCCTTCTCTCACACACATACATAAACAAACAGTAATGCATGCGTGTATGCAAATACGCCCCAAATACAAACATCTAGGTTTCTATAATTCTGGTATATACAACCACGCACAAACTTGCAGTGACAGAAAACCACACACACTCTTCAGTTTCTGTATTAAACCTCCTCAAATGGATCCTCCGCCTCCTCCACTCTAAACAGCTTGCAGGGAAAGACAGGAGAAGAATTGCAGAGCCCCCGCTCAGGTCTGATGAATAGACTTTTCTGAGAATCATCTTTACCTTCGACCTCTGCTAAACAGCTCTCACAAGGTCTCTTGTCTTTGTCTAGGTGTCTAAATAGTACAGGTGCGTGTGCGTGCACGCCTCTTTTTTTCTGTCTGCAAAGCAATCTCACACATCCACAACCAGCAACCTTCTGTCCAATTACATCTCTCCGTGCTAACTGTGTATCATTCCAGTAGATGTTTTCTCCTCTCTCTGCTTTGCATATAAATTGCTAAATATGGTTTCATGATATCTGTCAAACCCAAGTACTCAGACGCTGGAAACAGACACCGACGATGGAGCAACAGAGCATAAAAAGACTACAACAAGACAAAGAATAAACACACATGCTACCGTGTGTGTGTGTGTGTGTGTGTGTGTGTGTGTGTGTGTGTGTGTGTGTGTGTGTGATGCTGCAGCAGCAGCGACTGCGATTCCAACATAAAGTGCTTGTATAACAAATCTCCAAGTGGCATGGTAACGACCTGTGATCGACAGTCCACCATGTGTGCCCACCATTCACCTTTTCACTGATTTGTACAATAAAAGGTCTACTTAACAGAAATCTAACTTTCAACAAGAGGAACAAAAATAGATGCCTAATAAAGATTGAGAAGGTGGTCTTTACGTAAGTGGATTCATCAGTGAATTACAGGCTTGTTGGGGAAAAGGTCACCATCTGCATGTAGGTACAGTGTCTGTGTTTCAGTGTTCTTATAGCAGAACCAATGACTTTTAATCTTTTGTGGCTGTTTTCGGAGCAGGAGACAGGACATAACTTGACAAAAATAATAAATGCTGACATACTAGACAAATTCATTGTGGCGTGTCTGTTCCACCTATCCTTTTCTGATTGTTCTACATTTTTAATTTAGTAAGATTTTAATCATAGACTGTATAAAGAAGTTGACATAGCCGATGTAACTTCACTCATTGGTTTGTGAACTACTGTTTTGAAGTTTGGCATAATGGCTGTCGCCATCTTGGTATTTTGGAGCCAGAAGTGACCAAATATGGATGAGAGGGTGGAGCTGTGGGGAAGCACGGAGTAGATCTGATTGAGAAGCCAAGGGTGCCACTGTGGTAGCAACTTGTTAATCACTTCCTAAAGCCAAAAACAGGCAGAAATAATGAACAAGCAGGGCTGAACACAGAGCAGACAATTTGGCAAATAGCAATGAGGAAACAGGTGAGTGTATTGCTTCATTAACATCATATCGATCAGACCATAACTAGGAGCAGCTAAGTGGCAAAGCCTTTCATCAGTCTCTGACTTTTGATTCTGAGTCAATTAGATCCAAATAAAATCTATCACTGATACAAAGACAACTGAGTCTGCTAACTTAAGAGGCCTTGAATATTGTTTAATTTCAACTTTAAAGGGCCAGTGTGTAAAATGGGTTGAAAACAGTGACATCAGTGGTCAAATTCTAGATTGCAGGGCTCACTCGCTCACCCCTCCCATCGGGTAAATGACGGTGGCCTCGTAGGGACAAAAAGCCTTGCGCACGAGTTTTTCAGGAGTAGGTCTATCTAGCGACGAGGTGAATGTTTATTTAGAAATCTAAACCATGTTACAATATTGTAATGGATCCCTCACGAGCAGGAGACCAGAGGAGCGTTTGGGAAAAAGGCCCATTTATTTGAGCACTCCAGAAACTCCGGTAACACTCCAGGGGGTAAAAGACTCCGTCCCAAACTCTGACTCTTCTAGCGTAACAGACACACTTCATAACTTTACACACATACTCGTTTACCATAACGAGTGGGGACCCCCCCTCCCCTCTCTGCTCAATCTCCAGCCCGCACACTGACTGACAGCGTAGCCGGTAAACAGAGCTCAGCTGTTTATTTAGCCTAGCAACATCTCCGGACTATAGTAGCTGCAATGGACGACTTTGAACACGATTTTGAAGAGTTTCTTGTAGCGGACACAGACCCAGAGCCATACCTGTTTGAGCCGGAGCATACAGATGAGGAACTCCATGTGTTTGATGCTGAGCGGGCGAGAAGAGAGGCTGAATGCACAGAATGGGATTCACTATATATATATATAAAAGCATAATTATAAGGCTACGAAAACCAAACGAATTTTATTTTATAGCGATTATACACTTGTATAAACATATTAATGGGTAGAATATTCAGATTCAGATTCAAATTGACAATAAACCATGCCAAATATTACACACTGGCCCTTTAAACCCCCCACAAAAATGCTGTTTATTTCAGAGATGTATCAGGTGCGACTACAAGCTCAACAGTGGCCATAGACACTCATGAGTCAGGTGGAGCAAATTTGCACGTGGGTAAAACGATCAGGTGACTGGAAAGTTAGTTCTGACAAACATGAGAGTGGAATTATTCTTGTCATGATTTTTTCACAAAAAATGTTAAACTAGTCTATTACAGTAGTATTTGTAGGGCTGTTGCGTATTGCAAACACTTTCTTTCTCTCTCTTCTGAACACAATGGACTTGTCTATCTATAGAAAACATGCTCACAGTGGTCCCCTAAAGTATGAAGGTTACAGTAGCTCGGAAAAAAAAGCAATGTAGGTCATTGAATTTCATGAATTTACTGTTTATCAGACCACAAATAAGACAAGACAAAAATAGTGCACTCTACAGTCCCTCTGCCAGCAGCAGCGCTGGGTCTAAGGGTGTTTTGGTAAGGGTTTGGTTTGAATCAATCGATCTCAAGTTCGTTTGCCCCCTAAGTGCGGTTCGTTTGAGATCTATGAATTGTTTTCCCCTAAAATGTGGGCGGGACTTATTTGCACTCTGTCTCTGTAGTCATCACAACAATAGAGACTCTATGAGCCCTTTTCTACTGCCGGAATTTAACAAAAGTTTTGATTTTGTTTCCACTGTTCTCTGCCCACTGTCCAGGTGAGTTCCTGGAACAAAATATCAGCACTGCTCAGGAGGTGATAATGAATCACCTAAAGGTACTTTCACAGTTTGCCATCATTACTGTCAATCAGGACTGGTGGAGTAGATGAGTCATCAGAGCAGATCAATGATGACTCACGTCAAGCACAATAACAGTATCCACTGTTTTAGTACTTCATTTAAAGTAGGACAAGAAGTACTTTAAAAAGAGACAATGCAACTTGCTGAACAGCACCCACTGTGGCCAAAATGTGTCACTCAATACCATAAGAGACGAGAGTCAGTGAGTCAGTAAGCAGACTCTGATATTGCTTATAAGAGACATTGCTATCTCAAGTCTACCATAGCTCGAATGATGTCACCCATTGGTTTGTGGAGTTTGGCATTTGGGCCATCAAGAAGAGCAGTCAACTTTACTGGCATATGTTGGCCTATTTCAAACTTACTGTTTTTAAGTTAGGTTATTGAAAAAATTGTCTACCATCAACCAAGCAACTTTTTTAAGCTGAACAATTGCTTTGATAACTTTCAGTCAGGTTTATGGCCCCATTACAGCACTGAGACTGCACTCATAAAGGTAATAAACGACATTCACCTGAACACTGACTCAGGCAAAGTCTCTGTTTTAGTGCTGTTGGATTTAAGTGCTGCCTTTGACACAGTGGACCACACCATTTTGTTACAATGACTAGAAAACTGGGTTGGACTCTCTGGAAATGTCCTAAAATGGTTCAAGTCATATCTTCATGACAGGAAGTACTTTGTCTCGACTGGTAAGTACATGTATAAGTCAGAGCAGATGGTTGTGACATAAAAGTGCCTTGCCCTCGCTATCATTGGATGAGAGGGCGGAGCTAAAGTCAAAGTCTTAATAAAATGTGAACAGATGGATCATATAAAAATTTATGCCCATACAGTTGTCATGAAATTAGACATTAGCAAGAGACCAAAACTGTTTTTTGTTCCAGGTTGCAAACATGTTCATTTCTACGGGTGTAACGATATATCGATCTGGATCTATATTTCAATTTGATATCATCAATGCAAAGTGAAAATAATGATATATCGTCATATTGTCAAGATACGCCTGATTTTTGAAATTCCCATGGCACATCTGCTTTGTCATTTCCCTCCAAGTGCACCTCTTGCCTAAACATTCAGACAGCGCTAGCAGCAGATAATGGTGAGTAGCCAAGAAAAAGACAATGAGGATATTTACTGATATCATCTCATATCGATGGCAGGTCCCTGAATTGAACAGAAAAGGTGTTTGTCACTTCCATGGTGGCTTCATTTTTCAGCCCCGGAGGTTGCATCCACTACTTATTGCTTATAAAGGGGTGAGATGATGAGATGGGCCTGAAACATGTCACTGAATGTTCACCGAATGATGATGAAGCCCATCTGACATCACCGCAACCTGTTTGGAGGTGATTGGGCATTGAACAGACTCTGGAGAGGATCCATCTTGGGCTCGACTTAGCACAACTTTGGTGTGTTTAAACTGGTAATGGAAATACAACCACCAAATGTTTGGATTTGCTGTGGCCAAAACTGCCATTGGAAAAGCTGTATTTGAGTTTACTCTGCATGCATTGAGCTGGCTACAGACGGAAACTGGCCGTCTGTTTGTCTGTCGGTACGTCTACTCACCACACTTCTGTTTCTCTCTGTTTATGTTTTAATTAGTTAATTAGTGCTGGAACATCATGATGACTGTTGTCAGGCAGCTTCAGGCTTTATTTGTAAACACCACCCTGAGGACTCCACAAACCACAAACACACACACGTACATGCATATACACACATTAAAATGTACGCTCACACACATAAGCATCAAATTAACATTTAGAAAGAAAAATACCAACACAAACAGGACAAGAGAGCATGGTACTGAGCCAAACTCTTCAAAGACAACTTCTGACAGAATTCTTCATGAGTCAGAATAAAACAGCAAGAAAATGAAGAAAAACAAGAAAACATTATTCCCCCTCTCCCTCCGTGTGTGTGTGTGTGTGTGTGTGTGTGTATCAGCCCTGGCTTTTATGTCTACAATGATGTCAACAGTAAATAGCAGGGAGATTATTCTTTCAATTTTCTGTGATCAGCCGCTTAATTATTGAAGCATATGTTTGTGAGACTTGTCTATGTGTCCTCTTTTTTTGACTCAAGGAGCACTTAAGATTTAGTCTTTTGGAGTGAACACTCAATTGTGTGTGTGTGTGTGTGTGTGTGTGTGTGTGTGTTCTCCACTTATGAAATGGCTAGCAATTTCATTTTTTGAAAGACGCATTAAATGCTTAAGAATTAACTGTCATTAGTGATCAAAAAGAATATTAAAAAGCAGCATGTTAACAATGACACAGAATGGCAGGCGAACTTTAATGGTAGGGTCAAACACTAGAAAGAGACGAACAAACAACTCGTGATTTAAACGAGTAATGGAATGATTAAAGCCAAATTCAGCCTTGAAAATTAACCTCGGGGCACACTACACACAAAGAGTAACCACAAAAATTGAAACACCTGCCACATACCAGCTAAAACTCGTGTGTGTGTGTGTGTGTGTGTGTGTGTGTGTGAACAAACACACAAAATGCATGTGCAATATTTTTCTTCAGATTTATAAAATTTGCCTGGTTCTGTTTTAATCTCAGTAACTGTGGGAGTGGGTGCACATGCACAGCTTCAGCAAACTCTCTGCTGCTGCCACCATGGATGGATACCAGACCTAAGATGGCACCTATTCAGTCCAGCCTCTGTGTTACTTCCAGGTAACACGGCCCACTGAATATGTGCAGTAGTAATTATCACATCATACCTCTGGCCCAGCTGAGCTATGTGAACGAGCAAACTGTATTCTGGACATGGATGTAGCTGGATGCAGAGCCGTCAGTCAGCCTCGCAAAAGGGGTAATTAAATACACATGAAGTTAATATAATCACAATTTAATGATCAGTGCTTGTTCCAGCAACTGTTCACATGAATAGAGGTAAAGTGAGCTTTTGTGGTGGGCTATAATTTTGCCACACTGACAGTTTAAGCCATAAAATAAATTAATGTGATTATTGCAAACGGATAATAGGTTTGGCAAACTTCAGTCATTAGTGCAGATTGAATTAATTTTCACATCCAAGTTACATGACTTAGAAAATTAAAACACCCTGAAGAAAACCTATACAGGAGGTATTTTAATCAGGAGAGACAGGAGAGTGGAATAAAGATAATATTAGAATATACAGAATATGAGTGTACAGATTAACAGATGATGTGTGCTGATTAACTTTGGTGCTTGGACACCAGAGGGAGGTATTTGTGATTGAGGGACATCTGGAAGTAAACAAGTGTTGAAGAAGAGTCCACTTGCAAGATAAATGCGACACTTTCATTAACATCTGCCAGCAAACAACACAAAAATACCTAAGAGCTTTATTGTGGCGGGATGTGCTACCAAAATAGCAAAGAATCCATAACTAAGTTTTCACAGCTGCCGAACCGAAAACTGAGCTTCTAAGCAATAAGATGAGATGTGAGGCATTAGCAGGAAGATGTGGGAAAACTGTGGGATCCTGATGCTCAGTGTGCTGATGTGCAGCAAGCATTTTGTTAATTTGGCCAAGCAAACTGTAGAGGTGGAAGCTAACTAAGCTATTTAACACCTGGTTTTTATCTTAGCATTGATTTGATAAAATTGTTGTAAATATCAAAGTATCTCACTACTGGCCGTTGCAACCTGGTTTCACTCCGAAGTCGTCGGAATCCGGTGCTTGGGCAGTGACTTGGGGTGTCAGACACTGACGAAAAAGCCATCCTTAAGAGTTGGCCAGTCACCATTATAGTTTAACGGCGCTTGGTGGTGTCAGGGGGAAATATGGCGAGACAAGAACTAAAGTTAAGGCGATGAAACTTCGAGTAGGGTAAGTGGGAGGGGTGGTGGATGGGTTCAACAAACACATTGTTCAGGTCCCAAAAGTTTCTAAAGCCAAACCCTGTTCTTTTCTCCTAAACCAAACCACAGGGTTTTGTTGCCTAAATCCAACCACCTGTGTTAGTTGTTCGGGGAAAAAAAACCCATCAATTTGCGTTGTTGTACTGATGATAGTGTGTTTATTTTGAAAGAACACAATGCATGTAATACGCAGAACTTGACATGGCGTCACAGAACGTCAACAACCAACACAACCGGGGTACCTTTCACATTGTATGTGAAAGTGGAAGGTCCATGATCAAACGTCGATATGTGATGAGGTCAGAATGAGAATGTGCTGGCTGTTCAGTGGGATCATTTCTCCAAGAAATAGTCTCTATATACAGACTCTACATACAGTGAACGTAGAGTCTGTAGGCAAACCCCTGAGATCTTGCCTCCGGAAGAAGAGCGGAAGAGCCCTGGTTTCCGGTTATAGGCTGTTTGTAGTCCGCGTGATATTGACCAATCACGTTTGAGCCGGCTGCAGTTGTTGCCAGGTTAAACGGTCCATGCAGTGAACTAACGAGGCGGAACATAATTGGTGTCACTGCAAACTCTGAATCCATCACAATGGTTCAGCATATTTACTTATATATAAACTGAAGTCGGAAACGGAAATTCGCCTCCTCCGCCCAAATCAAACCAGAATGCCAAAAAATCGGGGGTCTGCCTCCAGAGGCTGTATCGCCGTCTGCCGGAAGTCAGACGCCGAATACAGCCGATGGGTTCCGAGAATGTCCAAGATAAGCAATGTAACGAGAGGGGCCACTGAGATAAGCTGACAATAAGGAGTTGTCAGTGTCCTTTAAGACATAAGGCACTAAAATAATCCTTTTTCCCTCCAGTGGGCGTGGTTTTCAGAGTATGAAGTGCTGATGTTTCACACATTCATACACACAAAAACAAATCAAGGTTTTGGGATGTTGAGGCGGCACAAAGATGATTGAATCAGCTTTCTACGATAACACAGGTGGATAACAGTGGCAGATAGTTTGTAAAGTAAAGTAGCTTTTACAGTCTAAAAAGAGAAATGTGCACCATAGCTGTGTCTTTTACAAAGTGATGATTTCATGGCTTCCAGTCTTTTACAACTCCCCTCAGCAAACTTATCACACGAGCAGCAGGGGTCCTCCTCTTGATATAATATCACAGTCCTCTGTTTGTTTGTTTGACTCTCCTGATAAAAACTGAAGGAGTACCAATCTACATTTAATCTACAGCATTTCTTTCCAACATTTGAGCCTATAACCTCTTAAAACATGCCTTTAAAGTGCACCCTGTGAGTTTAGATTTTAATTACAGTGCCTCTATAAAAATACTTGTCTAAATACATTCAGTATGCAGGGAGCAATGCCATATTTTGTAGCTCGAGCATGTGGAGGTGGTAAAGGAACAGCAGTGTGAATGCAATGTTTATCATTCATTTACATAAAGAACAAAGGAAATAAAACAATTTGAGTGGGCTGTGGTCATAATAATGCTAATAGGAATGGATTTTTCCATAAGCAACAATATGAAACAATCAGTAAAACAAAAGTAGCTGTGTAAACTGCTATATGTAGACACAATCCTACATCAGCTGTATCTATTTACAGGTTAGAAGACATATCATTCCTCCTGTCACACTGTAGCAGATGTTATAAATCATAGCATATGTCAAGACAGTGACAAACACCACAGATGTCAGTCAAACCCTGCTTCTGCCCTTCAGTCATTTGAGTCAAGTCAAAACAGAACATCCCATCAAATGATTACAGCTGTGATTAACTCATAACTTGTGAGTTCTTGCCTCGAGTCACTGGCTATTGATCTTTTAAAAGTTATTATATTTATATAGTCTTTGTTTTATTCCACTTGTGTTACACATCTAAATTTGAAGGCTGACATGGGTGCACAAATTATGACTGCTTATTTTTCAAATGTTACAAACAAAAAATAAAGATAATGAAAACAGAAATACATTTTATCTTAGACGCTTTGGTGAGAATTTTTCTGACAATACACTGATTTGGCCATAACACTGAAAAACACTCTTTTTTGGATTTACTAATATGTGTTTTAAAGGCACCATGTGGAGTTTTCAATCACTGGTAGGGCAACTGATTGAAAGTTTTTTATGAGTGGGTCCCGTTTTGTCTGCATTGTGCACACATGTAAGTTTCCTACAGTGTGATTACACATTCCTGCCGCTGGTTGTCAGTAGTAACACAAAAGGAAACATATAATGTGCCGACAAAAGTGAGGACAGAAAAGACTGCTAGCAAGCAAACATGAATGTAAACAATGCATGATTTATGATATTCCAAAAGAGATCAGCTTTATAAATGTTTTATGGAGGAAGGAAATGTACTCAACAAGTTTGTTCGACGTGAAGGATACACACAGAGCACCTTGGTGAAAAACACTGAATGCAAGCATAATTTTTTTTTTTTTTTTTCCCCCCAACAAAAGAAAGCTCCACAGGGCACCTTTAAAGTGCTCTCACAGCATCGTTTTCTGCCGCAGCAGGCAGCTGTTTTGGGTGGAAAAAGCTCTACAACCCACTGTTCACTACCTGGACAGCATCAGACAGCAGACACAGTTAGTGAATAGCTGATGAACACACCAAATGGACTTAAATTGGCCAGGAGGCCAGAAACACAATCTAAATGAATAAAATTGCTCCATCACAGCTGGATGTCTAAATCATAGACTTTATAAGAGAAGTGGATGTAGCCACCATTGCATTACCCATTGGATTGTGGAGTACTGTTCTAGAGTTTCGATTTGGCGTTTTGGCCATTGCTATCTTGTTTTTTCTTTCTCTCTTTTTTTTTGTTTGTTTTTTGGCACCAGATGTGACCATATTTGGATCAGACGGTGGATCTGTGGAGGAGCGAGTGCTGGAACAAACCGAGTACCCGAGGATATCACCATGGTAGCTACTTGTCAATCACAAGGTAGCCACGCTCTAAAGCATTTATTGTCTATTTAGTCTAAATTGGACCATAATTTACAAAATTAACATCATGCTGTATTGAAGAAGGCTTAAAACTAGAGACTATAAACACATTATAAAAAATATTTACTGAGGTAAGATATCAAGAGAGCAGTTTAGTCATTTTTCTCAGACTTCTACACAATCAGACTTTTTTTTTTTTGCAACCTGTGGAGTCGCCCCCTGCTGGCCATGAGAACGAATTTTTCAAGTTTAGGACACCTCCCATTGGCTTTACTTTTCAGACTCGGAGACAACCCCTTGGTCTAAATAAGCAACTGTTTGCCAGTGAGTTCAGCATTATGTGTTAATGTCATATTCACAACTTGTCTCTGCTGCCCCCAAGTGGTCAAATAAATCAGTTTTTGCAGGTTTAAGTAAAATTGATGGGACATTTACCAGTCCGGTCAGCAGGAAAAAATTTGGCATCATACATTTATGGAAAACATTTGTACGTTTAATACGTATCACATCAACATTTCAAAAGTGATGTAGTATATGAGTCATCTTTATCATGGGGTGGTGGAGGGGATGGTGGATGGTGTGACATGTATGTGAGACACCCAACATGCTGCAGACCACTGTTTGAAACCAACAAATAACAATACCGGTCAGCATTGCTGTGTTTCCATCAGCGATGGTGCCATGCAAAGGGTTAGACCAAAACATTATCTTTTCCTTACACTAACCATGAGGTTTTTGTGCCTAAACCTAACCACACGTTTTGTTGAAATGTAAAAAACCATTAAGATTCAACATATCCACTACTAGTAAAGTGCAACCATATACGTGGTTTGCAACAACGTACAGTGCCAACCTTTATTCTGGAGATTGGCTTGATGTTTACATGGACGAAAGTCACCAATAAGTGACGAAGAATGAGCATACTTTCCTTGTGTATGCAGCATACGTGTAATTGATAGATGACATGTTGTGTGTTTGAATGTAATCAGTAACACTCAACATATAAAGAAGAAAAATGTCACTACAAAGACCATTTAGTAACTCTCGGTCATATCACATGATCTTCACTAGCAGCTGGCAAAGGAGTTTCTCAGCTGTCATCTGAACAGAAATCTGAAAAAGTATAATTCCATGACAACTGTACATTTGCTGATGAAGATCATGTGATATGATGAAACAATGTTTGTTATCAAGTGACTGCAAAACACACATTGGTGTGCATGGTGCCTTGGGGAAACTGTAGCCCCTTTTACACTGCCAGATTTTCAGTGAATGTTGGGCCGTTTTGCGGGCACGCTGCGAGCGTTTAGACACACAGAGCCGGATTGGCGAGTTGATCTTAGGTGTCCAGTTTTCCGCCACGTAGGGGTAAACATATTGGTGAAACCTTTTGGTTTAAAAAGAACGAGGCGCCCCTCCACCACGGGAGGGGCTGTTGATGACTTGTGGAAGGAGCTGTTGATGACGCTGCACGTGCGACCCACTGGCAGTGGATAAACAGGAAACAGCTGATAGCAGGAATGAGCAGCTAGTAGCAAGAGGGAAACACAAACCTGACAGACACTGTAAAGATGAGCAACTGGGGAGACAAGGAATTGCGCGCCCTCCTTGCCCTCGCAAACGAAGAGGCCATTAACTGTGAAATGACGGGAACGGTGAAGGACGGGCCAATTTATGAGAGAATCGCCAAAGGACTGACCAACCGCGGCTTCCCTCAGATTACGTCACTGTTTATGTCACATGCTGAGCTACATGTTTTGTTTCTTGCTCACGCCCCCCATTGCCCCGAAAAAGGCACATTCTGTATGAACAAAAGTAGGCAGGCGGCATTTTGCTGCACTCCCCGATTTTGTTTTTATACTGCCAATGCTGAAAGAAGACTGATTGGGCTTTTCTGCAAATTTGCACAATTCCTATTTAAAAAGGGCTACTATCAGTCTTTCTCTGAGCATCAAGGCTTTGTTGCATGTGAGACAGCTGGTGTGTTACTGTGCGCAAGTTGTAAATGTTTTACATTTTTAATACCTTTAAATTGTGGATGGTCATGACTGTCCCGCATGCACGTCTGGAGAGTTGAGATTACCAGAGAAGATAATCATTTAAGACCAGCCAGAATTTGGGTCGCTTGTGTGATTATCAGGATGCAAACTGAGTTCAAGATCAACCTGATGATCTCAAAGCGTGTGACAGCATAATAGAGATAGGTATAGAGACGGCCTTTGCAGCTTCAGCAACTTTACTTCAGTGCAAACTTATTTGTAGTTATTGGTCAAAAGTAACTGTTGCATGGTTATTTTACTTCTTGAATAAAATGTGTTTAAGTTTTAAATGAATGCATTTTTGATGTTAGTGCAATTCTGTTTCTCTGAGTTCTCATGTTTGAAGTTATCACCACTGACATTCTTGTGTCTTAGGTGTTTATTTATGAATGTGTGTGTATGTAGTCAGTTTGGCGACAGAAAATGTGTCTTTATTTGGAGATAAAGACACACCAATAACAGACATGTGGGTCACGGACGGGTGTGTTTTGGTTGTCGCTGGTTACTCGGACAGCTGCATTGTGTGTGTTCAGTCATGCAGGAAAGCTGAAGCCTTTGCGGGGCAGACAGGGGAAAGAGGTCATACATGCGTTTATATGTGGCACATAGTTCCACACAAACAGGCGCACACACCCACACTGAATACCTCAACAATGCACACAATGAATGCTCTTAAAAGTCTTATTAAAGTGGAATATTAGGCTGTCAGAGAGGAAAAGTAAAAACTGATTTGTTCAGCTCTCTCAAAAATGAAAATGTCAGAGCTGTTAATGAAAACAAATACCGTCACATTGCATCCATACAAATATACTGACACATTACTGAGTATTTAGAGAGTAAAACACACACATGTATACGCACACAGAGGAGCCATCAGTCAGCCACATTAGTTCTTCATTGTTCTTTCCCTGCTAATGTGTGTGAGAACAACTTTCATGGTGAACAGTGGGGGCTAAATTAAAATTTGCATAAATTCTGTTATTTGTGCAAAATGTCATTTGGAATAACACACCCCACCTCCTCATGAAAAACTGGTATACACTGGTTTATGCCACTGGTATCATACATATCAGGTACTGTGGTTGAGCTTCTTCTGTTGGAAATATCCAGTTTAACATCAACAATAGACGTTCAGTTAAAAAGTCACTGAAAACAGAGTCATTTAAGGTTTTGCTCTAATGTTCCTTTTGTTTGTGTTTTTGTGATTGATGTCCCTTAATTGTTGTGTCTTAATTGTTGTTAAGTGTCCACAGGCTGTGGAAACAAATTTCCTCTACAGAGGACAGTCAATTATCTATTATGTTGTTATTATTTCAACCTTCAAATATTCATGAGAAAACATCAATAAAATGAGGAATGCCTCCAGATCTTAAGATCCAACGTTTGTCTTATTTTGGGTACATTTGGATCAATTATTGATGGTGTAATTATCTCAGGTGATTTCACTCATTTGACTGACAACTTGATTTGTTGCTGCAGCCTGGGGCTGAATGTAGCTCTATGGAAAGATATTTGATAGATATTTGTGGAGTCTCATTCCCAGGTCGTCAATATCAATGTTTTTGGTTGGTGTGCGCCAGACTACCAACCCAGAGCATCAGTACATGATGACCTGGAAATGAGACTCAACAATCAAAAGTCTCTCTACAGAGGTGCCAACAGCACGGTTACAGTAATATAAAGATATTTTGTGTGTTAGATGCCTGACGATCGTCTATTACAGGAATATTTTCAATAAACTTCCTGCTGACATTTTATGGGAATTCAAACTTTCATTTTCATGACGTAACGCTCCTACATATTTATCTAGGTCTGCAGTAGACAGTCCTTAGAAAGGTACCCTGTGATTTTTGACCATTAGTGACACTATGGGGAGGTGTTTTCATGACTGCTTCTCCAGTGTTTGTATCACACACACGTAAGTGCGTGGAGGCAACCAGACACACATTCCAGTGGTAGGAACTTTAATGTTATTTCATTAATGGCCAGTTGATGGTGGTAATGTGCAAAGAGGTGAAGCAATACTCCAACAAAGGCAGGGAAGAGGCAGACTGCTCGCAAGTCCTAAAACTCGGAAATGACTTGTTTGCATGTTTGCATTCCCAGTTCCCCTGTCTCAAAGTCAATTGAGTTTTTGGACAGGTTTTTGGTTAGATGCCTGAAATAAGGTCTGTGGTTAACATAAGCTTAAAAGACTTTCATGTTTTGTTCTATGACATAAAATATGCCTGTAAATACCCCACTCATGAATTCTGGAGCTTTTATGTGTATTAAAAAAGGCGGTTGCTAACAAGTGGCTAAATGAGACTGCAGAACGTCATCACACCAAACATAGGTTTACAGCCTCATTGCGGTGGTGCCGTTAGGTCATGCAACTGTAGTGTAGTTGATTTATAGCCTAATGTTAGCTTTTTACTTCTGGAGATTGCATTTAGGTTTCAAAAATCATAGCAGCGGTGATCATTTCATCAGTATCGGCTGATATTGGCTTTAAAGTGGTCTATCAGAATCGGCCAACATGATTTTTCTATTTTGCACAATGTATGAATATAACATACATTGCAAAGTATTGTATTTCATGTCTCCATCAGCTGGTGGCCGATCGGGATAACCATATGCATGCATAGTATGATGTCAATTCCACTACAGAGGAGACCTGATGATCACTAAAATTAGTTGGGAAAAAAGTGGATATAGCGATATTGGCATCGGTTATCAGTCAAATTAGTCGTTACATATCAGCATATTGGATATCGGCAAAAAATCCAGTACCGTGCATCCCGAATTTGTGAAGATTATGTTGCTGAATAAAACATGTAAGTATCATAAACTTGCTACAGAGTTTATTTTCTGCAATAATACAAACTCAATGGAAAAATCCTGTTGGTTTTTTGACGAGGGAACCAGGGTGACACCAACTTCTGGTGTCGGCCTACAGAAAAATGTCATGCCTGCCACACTCTATGGTATATCCTCCTGAGACCCGACCTTTTTAAGTATGCATTTTTTAATTCCTCCTAGCTATTTGGGATCAATAGGACCTGATAAGTACGAAAAACTAAACATGACATGTTCAAAGATAATTAAGTCCCAATGTCCTCAAACAGGACAACAATAAAGTCTCAATGTCTTCAAACGAGTACTTCCTAATTAACGATGTCTTAATTTGTTACTGTTGCTAAAATTGGTCAAATGTATCAAACCACAAACATTATTAATCTCAAAGGAACAAGTTCCAACCATAAAATGTGATCAGGTTTTGGTCCTTGTCCACTTTTGTGTCGGGATCAGCTGCAGACTGACTTGGCAGAGATGGCTGCCATCTTGTTTTTACAAAGATTAATGTATTGTGCTCTTGCTACCACTAGATGGCACAAATAAGTGTCCATGAATGAGGACAACAAGTCTAAGTTAAGCAGAATGAAGTATAAGATCAAGTAAACCCAAAAAATGTCCTTATATGAGGACACAGGGTCTCAGGAGGATATAATATTCATAACTGAATAGAGCTGGTCCTCTTCCACGGAGTCCGCCATGTTGTAGCCAAGAACAAACAAACCAAACACTGGCTCTAGATAGGGCCATTCGCACTTTCGCATTAGCCACTGTACTTCTCTCCACGCACACATGGGAGAAGTTTCAGTTGATTGCAATCTGCAAACTCGCGGCTAGATGCCACTAAATCCTACACACTATATCTTTAAGTTTGGTCGAGTTTAGACAATTCAAAATTGATTTTATTAAAAATGTCCTCAATTTTCCTTTATTTTTATCTCTTGATGTGGACCCTGTCCCAAGAAGACTAGCTACATTGTGAAAGCAATAGGGATCTAAATGAAAAATAAAGAATAAAAACAGAGACTTACGCACTGCAAAAAGATCCACACACTCACTCATTCAAATATCAGACAAACACACCCTCACATAGAGCGTCTGATAGCTGAGTTGTAATCCAGGATTAGTCAGATTAAGATCTATACCTCTGCCTATGTGTGTTAAACGATTAAAGCCAGACAGGCCTATTTACCGAGAAGAAAAGATGATGAAATCAACAGGCTCATCCTGGAGTGACAGCTGTAAGAGACAGAGTGTGGAGAAGAGCAAATTATTTGTTCGCGCGTTAAAAGTCTCTTGTTCTTTGATGCAAAACTGGTGTTTGCTCTTCTCATGAGAGAGGGGAGGAGGAGGAGGGGGGTGAGGAGGAGGAGGAGGAGGAGTGGAGACAGAAACATAATGGAAATAAAGAAAAAGATGGCAGAGAAGAAGGAAGAGCGTTCTGTGTGGTGCCTGATAGAACCTGGATGAATGACAAAGAGTTGTAATTAATAAACTCAAAGGATAATCAGGAGCCAGCATGCACACGTACTTGGACATGCAGGCTTTGCTCGCTCTGTCTCTCGCTGTCACACACACCCACCCACACACACACACACACACACACACACACACACACACTGAGGTGGAGTATATCGCTCCACACAGTCGACAACAAGAGGCTGCCATGGCGTGATGGAGTAGCTGAGAACAAATATAAAGCGAGGAGGCGCCTAATGAAGATTTTAAATGAGGAAATTCCTGTGAAAATATGATAACCCTCCCTCCTCACCCACTGTGTCCCCTCCCCTCTCCCTCCCCTCTCTAATGCCAGTGCTTCTTCATCCCCTGCTTTCCCTCCTCCTCTGTGTGTCCTACACACCATAAACACTGCATTATTTTAATTAGGATTTGTACACTCCAACACTTTAATTTTCTCTGCCTTATTTCCCCCAGAAATCTCTGTTTTATTAGTTATCAAACCATTCCAGGCCAAACTCATAATTACACTCAGTCCCAGAGGGGAATGTGTGCAAGTGTGCGCTTGTTTGGGTTTATCTAAACCTGTGAGGACTTGTGAGGGAACCTAACAGCGCACAATCTTTGCTGATCCTCGTAGAGAAAGAAGCTGATTTTAGAGATAAAGACATATGGCTTCAGGTTAATTTAACAAGGTGAAATGTAAGATTGTTGAAAGGGTAATGAATGAATGTAAGGCAATACTAAAATGTTCTCAAAAGTATACCAAAACCAGCATGTGTGTGTGTGTGTGTGTGTGTGTGTGCAAGAGGAGGTTTTTCCTCTTTATAAATTCATTGTTTAGCTAAATCTTAGAGCGAAGGGTTATGTTATTTACCTGTGGTAATTGGTTTTCCCAAATGGCAGTTTTCCTCATTACACACAGACAGAAAACACACAGAGACATACACATTGATGCACGTACACACTCACACAGTAATGAAGGGTAAGACAACGAAGATGATGCTATTTCAGATAGCGGAGGCACAAAGTCAACACACATACAGCAACACACTCACATGGACAAATTATGGATGTGTGTGTGTGTGTTTGTGTGTGTGTAGCGAGCAGTGTTTTAGTGACAGAGTGATGATCTTGGGGCAGAAGAGCGAAGTGAGAACTAATCAAACACACAGGCTCACCCACAGTGTCTCTACATCCATTAAGCAAAAAATCCTGATCTCTTTGCTTACTAAATATTAACTGATGGAAAAATGGAAGAAAACGTTTTGTGTGTGTGTGATTGTGTCTGAGGAAGCAGCTGTTCCATCTGTCACTCTCTGAGGAGAAAATATGACTGTCATTTGTCAGTCTCACCTTCTGTGTCTCCCTCATGTGTCTTTCCACCCATTTATCTCGTGTTTATTCACCGCTCTGTGATCCACGTCCTCCTCTCCATGTGTCGCCACACCTTGCTCCATGACTTGTGCCCCAAATCATGCTGTGGCGACCTGAAGGTTACAAAAATAATATTCTTAGCTTTCTGTTTTAGCTAAGAAATTCTGAGAGACATGGGGTGACGTCTTCAGTCCATCCACGAGGTGTCGAACAGTCAGAGGACAAGCTGAGGCTGATTCGTGTACTTGTGTTTGAAACTGTCTCTATTAAGCCATGTTTAATGTGTGTTTTGAATCATCTAAACTTTACAGCACTTCACAGAAACCTCCGCCGCCAACTAGTGCTTTGGAGGTGTAAGTGCAGAGTGACACAGACACACCACCGCACAAGTATAAAAGCTCACAACAGCGTGGGCGACGTGCATAGGGTCTGCTGCACAAGTATAAATCCTGCTACACCAGGTGTTTTTTGTGCCTAAACCTGAGCACATGTTAATCAGGGTGTTGCTGAAACATTTCTGCTACATATTATCGAACAAACACACACTTTAAACAAATGTCTTTTTGCTGTTAATGCAACATTAATGGAAATATTTCTCATTTCAGATTTCAGAATATTTCTTTTCTCCTCTTCTGTGCAGTAAGTGTAGCAGTACACGTTCCTCCAAAGACAGTATGTTTGTTAACTACTGTGGTCATGAAAGTGCACTGATTAGCCCTATATCTGACTGGTGTTTGTTACCTCCACCGTGGTCACATATTTGTGCCAGCTAAGCCAGGCGTTGTCATGTGTTCAAATGCTTGCATGGACCATGTTTCCGTCTTTAGTGTGATTCCTACAGGTGTGTTTGACATTCAGCAAACCTTCAATCTGCATTCAGAGACATAGTAAAGCTAACCAGACTGGCTCACTGTTAAAGAAAAAAAAACAGGAAGGAGCATTATAAAAGAGCACAATGCCCCCAGTCCAAGCTGTTCCTTTAAAAGCCCATCATGTATGAGGTCCATAATTAAGGCCCATTTAATATTAAAGACCCTGCACACCAGGTGTTTTCAGTTCGTCTGGCCGATTAGACCTCTGCCCGGGTTGAAGGTTGATGGAGCTATGCATTTAAGCTACCCCTTTCTGAGGTGAAATTTGTGCTCTATAGTACCCTAAAACCTCCCACAATGCAAGAAAAGGACTCAATGGCATGTGCCTGACAATCTGTCAAAAATCCCACAATACAATGTGACGCATTTATAGTTGTGAGAATTACAATCATACAACTCTACACCTGTGAGTGCTGATGCAAAATAAAGATGATCCATCCATGTCCAAAATCTTAATGTATTGCTCCCTACAGAGTGAACAAGGAAATGATTTACTTTACTTTCTGTTGACCGTAATCACAATCACATAATCACAGGACATAATATTTCATCTCATTTTGCTTTAGTTGTTCAGTTGTTTGTTTACTAAATCAGCATAAACGCAACTTCAGTATGGATTTCTCTGAACGAGGCACAGTTAAGTGGCTTCTTTCATTGATAGCAACTGCTACAACAGTGATTCAGTCAAATATGGACATAACTTCATTCATCTGTGTGGTTTTCAGTTCACACATCTGTGAATAATGAGATCTACTGCAATTGAGTCATGTGCGCTCTGATGAAGATCTGATAGACTGAAAGCTCAGAATCAAGTGAAACACTGCATGTGCAAATCAGATGTATAAATCATTGCTGGTTGGTACTTCCTGAGGATCAGTGAATGGTTTGATGAATTCGAGCATGTTTGTAAGACTTACTGGTAAAGGGTTGGCTTTGCGGTAGCCAGCAAACACCGAGCCAAAGCCTCCTGCTCCGATCAGACCGAGCTGTCGGTACTTGTCCCTGATGACGGCTATAAACACACACAAAGACATTGTTTTACTTTTTATTCTAATATATTTTGTAACCCCTGCCCATCCTAAATTTGAACTAAGTCTACTTTTTTATTCTTTAGCCTGAAGGAATCCTTTATTTTATTTATTTCACACTATCAGCTTAATTCTGCTTGTGTTCTTTATGGAGGGCAGCTCATAGATATCTCCTGTTTGATGTCACCTCCATTATATTCAACGCTGGATTGAGATGCACTTGACTCAGAAGCATTGGAGTCACTAGTGCTGTACTCTGAGGCACTTGAGTCACTAGTGCTCGACTCAGGCAAAGCCAGTTCTGCCTTGAGATCTTACCTGATCTTTTTTTCAGGTGGTCCGGCATCAGCACTGGCCTTTTCGCTTTCTCCTCTGTCTCTATTCAGTGTAGTTGGTGAGGTGACTATTCCTCATCCTTTTTTTTGGGCATCTCTCCATTGTCAGTAACCCTCCTCTTTCTCACACCGGCTTCCATCAGCACAGTGTTGCAGAGGACAGCAGTGTTGGCAATGTTGCCTTTGCCCTTTCTACTCTGTGTCCCCCACATCTTGAGATCCATCAGTTCGTTTTCTGCAAATGAGGAAAACCCAGTGAGCGACTTTTCTTGACTGCATGCAAGTGTATTTAGTTACTAATAATGAAGCACCAGCTTGATATGCAAGATGATCTAAGACTTATGACATGATTGAACCTAGTTCAAGTGATGGAGGTGACAGATTATTGATTACTGACTGCAAAGAGATAACAAGTGACGTGAGCAAAGGAAATTAGCATATTAAAAGACCTAATGTCAAAGATTTCAGCCCCAAGTGCCAAATATTGCTCTGTTTGAATGCAAAGACGTTAACAGGCAGATGAAGCCAGCAATGTTACTGATTTCATGTCTGTAAAGAATTATATTGTGAACTTAACTCAGATTTAATTCCCCATCTGCTGGATACAAACAGTGGAATCTATGTTGAAGATAATTTGAAAAATAAATTTACAAGGTTCTGCCTGAAGTCACAATGACTGCACTTTAAACGATGGAAGGATATCGGATCCTCAAACTCAATGTCAAATTCAACTTAGCTTTTAACTCAAATGTTCTTAAATCATTATTCATATTAAAAGAGTCTGAACTGTCTGAAAGTTGGAACATAACAATGCTGAGTTTTGACTGGTACTGTATATATGGCCTGACAGAAATGTCTGTTTGAAATAATGTTGACGCTTTCGTGATTAATTAAAGCTATCAAACAGTAAATTACATTAAATTTCTATCAAGTCAAACCACAGAACCACACTGCAGTTAATTTCTGATGATTTGAAAAACACAACAACTCTATGAGATGTAACTCGATGCACTTCTCACTAGCCTGGATCGTTTGCAGAGGACACAGTGATTAAATTGGCTGTATTCTTACAAGACATGGTTCTCTCGAAGTTTCTCAGAAGATTATTGGAAAACACAAATATCCGTGGATATCTGAAAAACATGTTTTGAGAATGTGTCTGGTCTGGTATTTATAGGAAGAACAAAGAAATATGCAAATTAGCGTTCTGTCCAAATATGATTTGTTTATTTTCAGTTTTTTTTTAATGTATATTTCCCCAGCTGAATAATTTAATCCTGTGTGCAGGGTATGATGTTTCACCGTCTACCACAGTACACATCACTGACCACTCTTACTGCGAGACCACAGTGTTAATACCTGAACCACTATGCTGTCCAGTGTCAACCCAATACTTTACAATACCCTCTTTTCATTTCTCAGTCAGCACATCTTCAGTTTCTTACCTCACTTCCTCCTCTCAGGTCTTAAACACGTATTTAACAAGATGAGACATCCATGCTAATGAGCCCTCATTTTAAAGCATCTGTTAAATATGATGTGTGGCACAGCTGCATCATCTGTTCACAGTTTTGTTAAAGCCTACCACTGCATTTTATGACCACTGTCAGATCAGCATAACAGTGTCCACGACTACTTATATATTCATCTTTAATTCAATTTACAATGTGGCTTAATGTGACATAGCTTGGCACTTAGCACTTAGCAAGTCATCAAGTACCTGACAGTATATAAGGTACAGGTACCTCCCTTTTTCATCACACCAACAACTAATGGTTGTGGCTGCAGACAGAGAGAGTGAAAAAATCAAATAGCTAAATGTAGAAAGCTATAGCATGCACCCTATGGAAGTGGCATAGATGCCGTTCGCAGTGCTGGAAAGCAAAAATGCATCATGCCACCCTGCTCCAGCATGAGGGACACATGACTGCTTTTTTTTTAATGGAGGGAGCTTATTTGATTGGCAAAGACAAAAGGGTGAAAGACCAACCAAAGGTAACTGGAGGATAATGCTGACATGGACACATGCTTTTATCAGGGTCTTACACATACAGCATGTTTTTCCGTAAAGGATAGACAATTGTGTTTTTAATTCTGACAACACATTTTACTGTGCAAATCTTGCTGGCTTGAGGGTTAACCCATGTCCACTTTAACAGCTTTTATTCTTTCTGTAGGCTGAAAATCACCAGCACCCATTTATAAATGTCTCAACAGCACTGTTCCCATGCTACACATTTATTCCGATGGGGAAAAAGACCTCCTGCATCACGTCCACCTCAGCTGTGACTCCTTGGAGGCCTTGATGTGGTGTCTGTCACCTGAGAAGAGACAGGCCTGGGTACACCACAAAACTGAATTGATGACTGTGAAAATGGTTCATCAGACAGTGTGGTGTCTCAGGCCTTTTTAAGTTTCCAGAGCCACTGTCTGCAGGCTGGTACTCAAGGGAGTTGGGAAGATCGCTGCTCTGTAGCATGAGGTGGTTAAATTGCCTGCTGCTCCAGAGTGAGATTGGGCAGTGCTTCCAGCAGCCAACAGCTCTGTCTTTTTGAGTTTGGTGCAATCGACAGGTGCCATAGGTGTCAAGACCCCTTCCGGACCCAGTGGCCATGACTGTATTAACCAGAAGCTCGTGCCATCCAAAAAACTGTGGGCATTATGTGATTGTAAGGGCCGGTCCTTCCACACCTGGGTACCAGGATATCCTGGGTCTGTGCGTGACACCAGTGTTCTGAAGAAGAGTAGTATGTGTAAAGAGGCTCTGCACCCTCCTCCAGGATATTTCATCGAGGGGGATAGTAGCTACCCTTGCATTGACCAGTCTATTGCGATCAATGTTCCCATAGTCATCACTGTGTCAAGCGTCCTCCACAATATTTGACTGCAGGGGACCTTATCAAGCTCACTGAAGAGATTGAGGAGATGGAAATGCCTTCAACTAGTCCAGTAAGAGAGGAACAAAACGGACATGGCAGACTGTAGGACCAACTCTCGGCTCCTGACCATGACCTTGTGGTGCTGAATGAGTGCGCTTATGTATTACCTCCACCAAGGAGGTTATGTTTTCACCGGCGTTGGTCTGTTTGTCTGCAAAATAACTCTAAAAGTTCTGAACGGATTTTGATGAAATTTCCAGGAAAGGTTGATAATGTGACAAGGAACAGATGATACAATTTTGGTGGTGATTGGTTGAAGCCAAGTGGATAAAATAATAAATTGGCGGGAAATCCGAGCTGCTTGGCGGAGGTCTGTGCTCTCCGAGTGCTCTAGTTGTGTTAATTATACCCAGTTAATATTTTCATTACTCTGATCCTTTTGTTGATTCAAGTAAATTCCCATTTAAGTTTGAGAACCCTTTTATTTAGAACCCTTACTTTTGGTACGTGTCCACAGAGGCATTTTTGGATGCGAGGGGTTTCGCCTCTTCCCAGCTGGATGGGACGCTTGATGGGTGTACCACTAGGCATGTGGGCTGTCTGCTCCTGGATTTCAAACCAACTTGTTAATAAACATTCTCTTATATTACGAAATTAGCTTACTGAAAACTAAAAAAAAGTTGAGGCAAGAAATACCCCGTCAAATTGCTGAATCTGACGACATTTTAGGTCAATAACAGTTTAAGTTTTTCAGGAGTTTCCAGAGGAGGCGAATCACACTGGATGCCCTCCATTTGCATAAAGCAGCCTTGATTCTTACCTCAACAGTAACACTATCTATGAAGACAATACTCATAAACACAAAATGCTTCCTGATGCACTCTATCAACAGTCATCAAACATTATAGATGCATTATAGGAGCTCTGGCGCAAGTTCAGTCAGGAAGACAATACTTTTCATGCTCAGGTTGACTAGTTATAAACTAGAGGTTGACTGATGGGGCTTATGATTCTTTATGAATATGCATACTCACCGACACACACCTCAACTAACCTCAACTCTTAGAATGTTATAACAGTCCATGCAGCATCATCTGTTATCACTGTATGTGAGTAAAGGTACATATTGATGCATCTATAATAACGTATGCATCATCATAACGTTTCATTGTTGGTGTTAAGTGTGATGCATTTTTGTATTTAAAAGAATCTATGTTGCATCATGGGTGGTTAATGTCTTTCATACACCAGAATACTTCGAAAAGACTTAGAAAAGACTTTTAAAAGACTAAAGTCTGAAACCCTCACATATAATATAGACAATGTGTCATGAGTCTGAGAGTTTTTAGTCACAGAATCAGTTTTGCAAAGACTGGGGACTTGCAAGGTCATAATTTTTAAGATTGTTTGCTTCAAAGAGGGAAAAAAGTAGACAGAAATTGTTGCAGCCCTCGTTCATGTGAATTTTCCCAGTCGGGAGCTCATCTTTGAATTACTTAGACAATATTTTCATGCAGGGTAAAATTAGCAGTTTATTTCATACAACTAAATCCATATAGGCCTACCATTTATATACTTTATTTAGGGATGCATTTAGAGCCATCAGTATACTAATTGTAAAAGGTTATATCAATTTAAATACATTTCATACAGCTCAAATAGGCAAATGTCAATGTCAATTGTGGTCGCTGTATGCAATGATTGGTCAGGCACTCACATAACTATTCCTGTCACTTTCCTACAATTGACTGTAACATCATCATTAAAGAAAGGGGCTGTCTGAAAACTATGTGGTGGTGTGCTCATCTGATGATTCACCACAAGTGGACTTTTAAACACATAATTTTCTGGAGTGGGGCAGGGAGATTCCATCACGAGGAGTGTGTTCAGTCCATTTCTCACTCTCCTTCTCAGTGTGGTCGTTCAGAGCAGGTGTAAATTCTTTTGCCTTCAGATATGGGCACCTCATTGTATGACAGTTTCTTAGGAGCATATTGATGCTTTGAGAATTATGAAGGTGGACACTGTCCCGCCCTAACAGGTGCAACAAAACTAACAAGACTGATGGAGATTTTAAACAAACACAGTCTGTGAATGTCTACAGTCCTTAAAATAGGTCTAATCAATCAAATGAAGTGGAAACTCCTGTGTGTCATGGCTTTAAATCCAGCTCTATTCTTTAGTCTTTTCTTTCACTTTTTGTCCCCGATCTCGCACCGCTGTGTCCCATCTTAGGCAGTGGGGAAAATGAGGCTTTTCTGCTTTCCTAAGCTCCTTTTTTTTCGGGTTCCAGTCTGTTAATCAATCCACTCCATCCAGTCTTTTCTTTCACTGACTCCCTAATGGTGGAAAAACTATCTTCTCCCACCAGTCAGATCTGCAGAGTGACTCTCCATTTCCATTACAAGTAATTTCCAAAGAAACACTTGACATCACCATCTACCCACCGAATCACATTTTCTTTGTTCTCCCTTTTCATTTACTTTCTTTAATAAATCCTTCGTGTTTCTTCTCCAAACACTTTACTCTTTTAACATTACTACTGTAGAGCCACAAAGAAAATGGCAAGGTTACAGCACAAGGCTCTAACCTTGCATTCCTGATTTTAACTTGCTTATTATTGCAGTCATACAGGAGCCGAAGCTCAGCCTACTGTGCCATCCGGGCTAATTCATTCTGAATAAGAGTGCCAGCTAAATGCCTCAAGTGTAAAATGGAAAACGCTGGCCTGCAGACAGCGGAAATGCTGGTGGGTGGCGAGGTGTTGAAAGACAGCGTTCACATGTATTAATGCAAGGAGCCAGGCAGAGCTTTGGCCTTACTGTGAGCAATCAATGGACCCACACCTGGAAAAGTATTCAGGGGTTAGTTTAGATGTTTGGATCATAAGTTATACTATCAACAATGTATATCATCTGTGTGGTGATTGGCAACAGGCATGAGTTAGTGAGATTTTGTAGCTGCTGCATCAAAATACAGCTGCAACTAATGATTTATTTTAGAATGATCAAGTCCACTTTGCAGATTCATCAATTAATCATTTATTTAAAAAAGGCCTGTGAAAACCCATTTAATATGCCATTCAACTAATGTTAATATAGGCGTTAGTGGTGGAATAAGTAGGGTACATCACAGTGTAAAAATACTCTGCTTCAAGTAAAATTCCTGCATTCACAATGTTACTCAAGTAAAAGTATAGAAACTTTTAAGGCCAAGGTCGCAATGATGTCATTTCATAAGCTGGAGACAAAACACTACTCTCCACCACAGGGCTGTAGGCTACATAGGAGTCCTAAAAAGTCATCTTGTTGTGTTATTGGAGCCAGCAATAGAAGGAGTCATGGCTCAAAACTTTATCACATACCAGCCGCTACTGCCCATCATCAAAATCAAAGACTGTGGTTAAATGTGATAAGACGAAAGGACTGGACGGAGGCGATCATCAAAAATGCTCACATGTGCAGCGCACACTTCATGTCAGGTTAGGGAAAAAGTATTTACTGTTGTAGGGATGAATAACGTTATGTGTATGAAGGGTTATCATGTCCTAATCAGAAATTGGGGCGGTATTAAGAGGAATATTGGATTTCTCTCTGTAATGCTAACTTTTTAGCGCATTAGCTAACTTTTTGATAGCAAAACAAAATGGAAGGAATTCTTTAAGTGTCGTCCTCCTTTGTAAGATTGGCATAGTAATCAACCACAAAGCTTCCTGTGACATTATCCATCCACTGAATGAGAGCCTACGGGTCGGCCAGTCTGGTCTCATTGGTAAATGTTTACTTATTCCAGTAACATTCCCGATCCCAAAGAGCGAGTGAACTGACATGGTGCATTCGTAAATTCAGTCTGATGCTCTACACTAAAATGAGAGTCTTGTTTGTGGAAGAAACAGAGCGTTATATACATGAATTAACAAACAGTTAAGTTAATCACACATTCACTCCGCTCGGCACTCTGCTGCTCCGTCTCCTCAGAGTATACTCTGCCACTCTGAGAGTGTGGTGCTCTGGATAACCAAACAGTACAGTCAGACAGTGCTCCAAATTTATAAACGGTCCAGTTTGTGTCAGAGTGCACTCCAGCACTAAATTCCCAAACACACCCTATTCAGAGAGAGTTGTATCTTCTTCCTCCACTGTTGAAAACAAGCCAACAGAACTTGCTAGCTAGCGTTAGTTAATGCCAGTGGAGGATTGTTTTGCCTCCAGCTAAGCCCCGCCCACCAAGAAACATCATACTGTTTGCTAACAGTAAAAGGGTCTATTAGCATGAAGCTATACCTAAAGTACAAAAAGTAGTTCAGTGTGGAGAGCGGCAGAGTGCACTTAAACTACATTGAATGTAGTTTTACTTCCCGCCTTAGGAGAAATAAGGACCTACAGAATAAATCAGCAGAAGTTGTTTTGCTGTGCTCATAGGCTTCTCAGAGCTTTCTCACCTCTGAGAAAATATAAAATACACAGAGTTGAGACTTTCTGAAATGCATGTGCAAGTTCATTTTTAAGCCACACTTTCATTAAGATCTTACTGTTATCTCAAGAGCTGATTATTTTAAATAAACATCAGTTCAGTGAGAGAGGAAGATCTTAAATTACGATCAGGCTGGGACAAGAGGAAGGCTATTTCTCAGGAGCTGAATTTAAGAAGTATAAGAAAATGGTCAAAATCTCATTCTGATGTTATACTGAGCTCAGTTAGGAGAAAGAGGCTGGACAAAGGAGAGCTCTTATTTTGAATTTTCCTTTCCTCTGGGTATTTATGTATTAATGTATTCATAACTTTAATGTTGCAGATGGTAAAGGTGGAGCTCATTTTAATTACCTTACATGCTGCTGGGTAATTTAGACCAGTGGTTCCCAAATGGTCCAGCCACAGGGTCCAGATTTCTCCTTAGTTATTAGGTCAAGGTCCACACAGTTTAATATACTCAGCATCATACTTGTGTTTGGCCATGTTGTGGAGATAGTTTGCTGTCTCTGTCAAATAGCTGTCCATTAGGCTGCGTTCAGACTGCAGGCAAATCTGATTCAAATCTGATTCCTTCTCAAATCCGATTTTTGACTGCTGACTGTCCACACTGTTTTTAGCAAGTGTCCAAATCGGATTTGGCTCTGTTCAGACTGGGCCACATTATTGACCAATCTGACAGGTTGCTGTGGCAACGACGTCGGAGCGGAGGCGTCATCTAGCGTGTATTGTGTAATGTCATATAAGGAGCTGTTCAGACTCAGACACATCTGTCCAAATGTGATTTGAAACTACCTCCCAAAGGCATAAACGTCGGAACTAGGGGTGCGGGGGGTGCAGCCGATGTCTCGACCCTGCTTAAAATCTTCATCAGTAGGTCAACTGAGAGAAGGTCCACTTTTGGAAATGCATGAAAGTCCTGAGTCAGGAGCGCAGACTTTTCTTTTTTTCATTCAAGTTTACAAATAATGCTGTTATGTTCCTTAAATGGCTTGATTTAGTTATCAAAGTTTCATTTTCTTAACAATAAAGATGCCGTGTTCATCCATTCTAGTTCTCTTATAACTGCATGTCATTATAAAATAACTTAAAATTATTAAAATATTAACCGAATATATTCGGTTACCGAATATATTCGGCTGAATATTGCAAAAAAACACACATTTGGTATTCAGTGGAACAAGTTAAAAGCAAGGCCGAATAATAGCAGCGTTTTGATAACGCAATCAAACGGCATGCCGTGACAAGCGGAGTAAAATGTCGGCAGTGTGGCGATCCGCCCGTCACCGGACTCGCATTTGCGACTAAAAATAGTTTTGAGCCAGTAAAATAGGCTTAAATCATTCAGCACGCTGTGCGAGCAGCCTACAGATTTCAACCAGCAGCAGAAACGAAAGGCGAATCCCACCGATTGTGGGTTGAACGGGGGTCACAGACACAGACAGTAATGTATTCCTTTCAAAGCGGCCATCGGCTTACCGGCGACAGAGAAGTTGGTTCCAATAATATCCTCTTCTTGGTGTCATGACTGCCCAGAAGTACCTGAACAGCCGAGCCAGCCGAACACAGGGATGTGACGTGTCAGAGGAGAAACGAGCCGTTCACATTTCTCTCTTTCTGGCAGTAACAGCCCACAAACCTCACCGCACTTTAGGGACTGTTCATTACTTATGAAGGGACTTGTCAGGGGAGGAGGGTGGCTGGTTGATTTTTATTTTATTTATTTATTTTATTTTGATCCCCCCTATGTTAATCACTTATTGATGCTGTTTTTGAAGTATGAATAAGTCAATAAGTAATTTATTCCAGTGAAATATCATTGATGTATTATAGAAAAGTGATTTATCTTTTCATAAATGACAAAAGGCACATCTGCCTCATTTTCGCTGTGGTATCGTGATACTACTCAGAACCACCGTGCCGTGACAACACTAATCTGGAGGGAGTTCATCTGCAAAAACTAATGAAAAACTAAACAATGATATTCGGTATTCGGTACTCGGTATTCGGCCAAGCGTTTAATAATATTCGGCTTCGGCTTCGGCTTCGACCACAAATTTTCATTTCGGTGCATCCCTACTTAAAATCAAATCCTTAATCATTGATGAGTGTGTGTGCTTCCCCCGCCCCTCCCAACAAAAATCCTGCCCCCCCTCTCAGAAAATAGTTCCGACGTCCATGCCCAAAGGTGGTTTCAATCTGGTTTGCAAAAATCGAATTTCATGTCATTTATGACTGTTCAGACTTCATAAGAGCCATCTGGTTCCAATCTAGATTGGCTAAAAATCGGATTTTGGCTGGCAGTCTGAACAAGGCCTTAGTCACTCACTCTGCAGCAGGAAACGGCACTTCAAAATAAAAGCTCTGTGGCATAAATTTACTGCATTTAAAGATAAAGTGTGTTTTTTACAAACAACATGTTTGCAAGTCACTTGCGTTCCATTCAGAATGGACCCGCGACCCGCTTTTGGACCATGACCCACCAGGTGGGAACCACTGGTTTAAACCATAGTGATACATCATAATTTAGTACTTGATTGTATGTTGTAATCATAATCTCAATCATCAAAGTAACCAAAGCTGACAAATAAAGGTGGTGGAGTAAAAGTGCAACATTTGCCACTGAGATGTGGCATAGAAGTATAAATATAAAATGGTAATATTCAAGTACGAGCACCTCAAAATTGTGCAGAAAAATACTGATTGACTACTTTCTAACTCTAGACAATAATTATTTAATGATAACATTTGTGAAGTTAGATTTTTCTTCCCAATACTAACACCAATTACTAAGAACTGCTTTTACAGTTAAAATCACAATTCATAATTAATCTGTAAAAAAACAAAACAAATTTTGAGGTACAAATTTCAATTTTCAATGATTATGACATGTTTTTTTGTATGTAAATAAGATTCCAGCATGCATAGAAAAGCACTGCAATACAGGTTGTTTATCAAACAACCAATCAAACAATCAGTCCCTGCCCCTCACAATGTCATTTAGGTGACTTGATTAGTCCAACCAACAGTCCAAAACCCAAAGATATTCAGAGTGAAATGAAACAGATACAAGCAGGGAATCCTCACATTTCAGAAACTGGAACTAAAAAATGTTTGATATGTTTGCTTGATAAATAAACACTGAAAAATTTGTGTTGACTAATTAATAATCATTTCAACACTGAATCAAACCTCTCAGTTAGACATAATTTCATGAGACATCAAAGTGTGGGATTTTTGTCTTGTAGTTTTGGCCACTGTGGGGGGTTTTTTTTTTTTTTTTGCTGATCTGGAAACATTGCTACAATTAAGTCGGATGGTACAAGAAACACAAGTGGTCAGGAGATCAAATCATTCAAATTAAACATTTAATTAAAACGGTTCAACTCAATATTCAGTTGTAACTTAACTGATTTGTTTCATTCTCACAGCTGTCACAGCAACAGGCAACTGTTTTGGTGAAAAAGCTCCAGAAATCCACAATTATCGACAAGCTGATAAATAAAATGGAGCATTTAGCAGCTTAGGAGCCAGATATTTCCTTTGGGAGTTGGTAGACACCAAGAACAGAACTAAAAGAGACTGAATATTGGACATACATTTGTCTGGTGACAGAAACATGACTCCAAATACAATGGTAGTGTTGCTCTGTAACTACTCAATGTGTCAGTGAGCAACCGTCTGCTAACTAGTTTGCAAACGGACCATGAAAGGTGATATGATAATGTTGTGTTCACAATGGGTTTCTGCTGACACCAAACAGGCCCAAAAATCAGTACAGGTTTAATGCTGATCTCAACTGGTTTGCTTGTTTCTGTCATGAATGGCAGCCTAACTCATTTGACAACTCGTCTACACTTCCACTGGTATTATATCCAATTCTGTTTTCACTGTTTCACAGTTTGCTCCCACTGAAGACTTCAAAGGCCAGTCCTTTGTTTTAAACACTGGAATATTATTGGATATGATTTTAGCTCGCTGCATACCTTCATGTGTCATGAGGGCAGAGGAGAAAGTGCAACAGAATTATTGGTAATATTTCCTCACTGCACTGGAGTCAGTACTCCAACTGCTTGTTTTGTGCCCCATTTACCTTCTTTTTATAATGATATTCCCGTGTGCCAAAATCTCTGCAATTAAACAATAGCAGTACATGTTTTGGACACCTGGGGTCAAAGGGACATATGAGTTTATTTATGCTCAACATTAGATAGGGAGACAGAGACAAAGATGGATGGAGCCTTCTCTCTGTACTCTGCGTTGTGAATGTTTCCTGAAAGTTTACGGATACCGATGAAATGGAACAGTACCTCTGGAGATCGTGGAAGCAGTGATACAAAGTTCACGTAAGATACAACCATAGCAGACGACAAAGAAATTTAAATAATGGCTGAATGGAATTTATCAGTAATATAGTGAAAAGAATTCTCTGTCCACATGTCGCAATTTATACATGTCCTCCATCATTGTCTTGTTTGTTTGTTGCCCTCTAGTGCTAACCAGTCAATGTATCTCTACCAACAATAAAGACACATGAAGTATGAGGGCAGTGACATTTACAACATTTGGAACCGACATATCTGTTTTCGTTTGTAAAGGGGGAATATAAATGAGCCTTAAGTATCACATGTTAACTTGCAGAGATCTAAATGGTCAGGCTCCGTTATATCTTAGAGAGCTCATAGTACCCTATTATCCCACCAGAACACTGCGCTCTGAGAATGCAGGGTTACTCGTGGTCCCTAAAGTTACCAAAAGTAGATCAGGAGCCAGAGCCTTCAGCTATCAGGCTCCTCTCCTGTAGAATCATTTTCCTGTTGCGGTCTGGGAGACAGACACCATCTCCACATTCAAGACTAGACTCAAAGGCCCTGACACACCAAGCCGATGGTTGACCGTCGACCAAAGTTGAGCTGGCGGTGAGCGTCTGTCGGCCTAGTTTTTGCGTTCCGCACCGTCGGCGGCTTTACGGCCAATTGAGCATGTTGAATTGGCGGCAAGAGCTAGAATCATTAGAATCCAAACGGAGAGCTGGGGCTGGCTGGGAGCGGCTAGCGGAGCATTAGCCGCAGCATTGACTGGAGGGAAGTACAGCCAGATAGCCTCCACTAGTCTCTGAGCTAGCCCCGGCTCTCCGTTTGGGTCCAACCGGAGCACCGAGCCCTGGTTTGTTATTCAGGTTAAAGTGGGAAGAAGCAGCGGGTTTATCGGGCAGCTGAGTGAAGTGGAGCCTGCAGAGGAAACACCGGGACCGTCTGGATGTAATAGTCCGTGGAGGTGCCGCAGTGCTCGGCTGCACAGATAGGAAACCCCTCGGCTGTCAGGATGTACCACTCTCTCACTCCGCTCCCTCTCACGCAGGCGCAGAACGTACGTGCCACTTGGCCGTTGGATGTAGTCTGTGTAGTGCGTTCAAATGTAACTGACACAGGGCAACGTGAGGCGACGTACAAGATGGAACAGTTGCTTTCGTTGCCGCTAGTTCTTTGATGTCGGTTTGGTGTGTCCGCACCTTAAGACTTTCCTCTTTGATAAAGCTTATAGTTAGGGCCGGCTCAGGCTTGCCTTGTACCAGCCCCTAGTTAGGCTGACTTAGGCCTAGTCTGCTGGAGGACCTCCTATAATACACCGAGCACCTTCTCTCTCTCTCTCTCTCTCTCTCTCTCTCCCTCCCTTTTGCTAACACTCATGTCCTGTTACTGCGTGTCACTAACTCGGCTTCTTCTCCGGAGCCTTTGTGCTCCACTGTCTTGCATGTGTAAAATCCCCTGCTAGATGATGATCGACGTCACTGCACGCCACTCCTACTCTGCCTGAGAGACGTGTGTGCGCACGCAACTTGTGCAATTAAAAACTTTTCAACTGAGTCAACAGCTCATCACCCTCACTCGGCTTCTCAGTTCTGCAATGATTGTTCCTTTGTTGCAGCAGTGTACGTTGTTGACAATGTAAGTTATCATAGATGTGAAAGTTCATGGCGCTAGGGTGTTGATGTCAGTACCGCAGGGTAGATGCTAACGATAATTAGCATGCTATTAGCTTACCTGAAGAGGTGCTTGTCTGGGGAAATGACTAGATGTAATCCAGTCTATATGCTACTAATTGTTACCCCTAAGTTGCAGCGTATTTATCTAATCACCTGTGCTGTTAAGTTGTATTACTATTATACTGCTATGACTGCTATGTATAGCGTACTCCCTAACTCAGTAGCGGACCGAAGAAACTCCGACACTCTAGCTCGGTCACATTTCTTTTATGTAATTGAGACCATGTAAGTCCCAATTTAATGGCACTGTTTAGTAATTATTATTATTATTGTTATTCTGTTGCAGATCACAAAACACACATATGCAGGCTTATTATGTTTGCAATAAACAGTTCGTCTGAAGGAGAGAAGTTGCTGCGTTTTCTCTGACCGGAAAATTAGGCCAGTTGTGCACAGCCAGACTACATCCAACCACACTGTTGTCTACATCGCAGGTTAACTTATATCGCAGTGGTGCCTGGATAGTGTGACGTGTGTGGTTGTGCTGCTGCCTGCCAGATGCCTCCTGCTGCTGCTGTTATCATTAGTCATACTTATACTTCTATACTATCACGACATCTATTGCACGTCTGTCCGTCCTGGAAGAGGGATCCCTCCTCAGTTGCTCTTCCTGAGGTTTCTACTGTTTTTTTTCCCCCGTTAAAGGTTTTTTTGGGGAGTTTTTCCTTATCTGCTGTGAGGGTCCAAAAGACAGAGGGATGTTGTATGCTGTAAAGCCCTGTGAGGCAAATTCTGATTTGTGATATTGGGCTTTATAAATAAAATTGAATTGAATTTTAACTTATGAGAACTTGCCAGTAAACAGCCGTCTATTTCTGACAAGCCGTCTGGTATAGCCTTGGTCCACATGGTCCACACTTAAATGTTTGAAAACCTAGCTTTTTATATGCGTTTTGATTTTTCATCCAAATGCAAACTGCACTTCATCTCACCAAAAAATGTGCCTTTTGTAAAACTCTGTTCAGGGTGAAGATTTTCAGAAACTCTGTTTGAAGTGCTTGCTGAATTTTTGGCTTGTAACCTAAGAGGGTGCATTGTTATTTCCTTTGAGAAGTCTTGCAAATAAAGCAGCGTTTCGTGCAATGTCAGATGCAACCAGAAAATAACTGGTTCTAACCTTGCTAACAGGACTTTTAGATAAATATACAGTTACTCCTCCACTATATTAATGAATAGAGGAGTCAGAATGTGCTATACGGTAACTACGTCAGGTAGCCTTCCTGTAATTGCTTTTTATCAGACTTCTTCTTCTTTCTCTTCTTTGTGTGGCTGTAGGATTGGGGTTGTAAAACTGCATCTTGGCTTCAATTGCAATCCAATCACCAGAATAAATGTTGGCATCTACTACAATATTATGTAGGGGATATGTTAAAATTTAAAATGTGGTTATGTTTAGGCACAAAAAACATTTGGTAATGGTTAGGAGAAGGTCATGTTTTGGCTTAAGACACTGCTTCTGGTAACACAATCCTGGCAGGACATGCAGCAACTTTTCAGTTGAAAACAGCTGCTTTATGTGGCACTGTCCTGCCAGGAAACACCGCTATGTCATGGGAAAAAAAAAAAAAACTGCTGCTTTTTGTGGCACTATCCACAGTGGAAACACAGAGAAGGGTGGTTAAACATTACCCATGTTTGGTGTGCTAAAAAGCCGCTGGAAACACAACAGTGACTCACTTAAAAAGAATCAGATTAGTCGCTTGTTTGTCTCAAACTCTGGTCTGCAGCTTGGCAGGTGCCACGCCATCAACAACCCCCTTCACCTCAAGATGACAAAGTCAGCTCAACTAGCATGTCACTATGGTAACGTTGATATTATATAAATGAACTGAATAAATGCCAAGTATTTGTGGTTTGCAGGAACATACAATGCCAACATTTTATTCTGCCAGCTGGACTGACAATTGTGTTGCATTTTCATTTGGACAGAGAGTGATGAAGCAAAGTTGATAGTTAAAGTTGATAGCAAAGAGGGAAAAACTCAGTTTTCAAACATGCCTGTGTCTGTGTGTACTAAGCCATAAAAATGTCAATTGAAGCTGCTTCACCTTGATGTGTACTGTGTTATTTTTACAGATAGGAAAGGTGGCTACTATGAATCCCAGGTTGTAATAAACCAGAATTTTTCTTTAAAATTGCAAAAGCAGTCAAATTCACACCCAAACAAAAGTTGCAAATCCTCTAAACCGACTGCCACTCAGCCCACTGGGTCTCATCTTTCTGACACGGAGCAGTGAGAGCAGCTCTGCCATTAGAGAGGGAAGAAGAGAAGCATGTTGCGCTGACTGGAGTGTGGGCCTGTCAGTCATCGCTAACAGCTGCATTTGGCATTTCAGTCAGGTACAAAAGGTGTGTTTGGTGCCAAAGTACCTCAAGTCAGACAGGCATCCAGACAGTGTGCCTGAATAACAATATTTCATCAGAGTAAAGTGGGAATAACAGGGGAGAGGACGAGGGGGGGTAAACACAGTTCAGGATGGAGCTGCATCCGTGTTGTTACGACTTTAGAGGCAACATATGTACATCTTCAAGGTTCTCCTCCGCCATCTGTTCTCTGGCTGTAGTGACTCTTGCCTTATTCACACACTAACACACACATACACACACATATTCTTACCTCTCAACATGCCCTTCCAGATTCATTAGCATATAAATAACTCATACAGACAAAAAACACACACCAAGGCAATGGTGCTATCACACAGATGCCTTTCCAGTAGTGTTAAAAGGTGAATGTAGAATATTAGTGGGTATAAGCAGACTCCGGTGGTGTCCATTAGTGTGTGTGTGTGTGTGTGTGTGTGTGTGTGTGTTGTTCCAAGTCTGATGAAAAGGCTTTTAGGCTAATTACATGAGAAGAGTTTGTTGCTATCTAGATGAATTTTAATCTTGCGCTTACATCTCCCTCTCGCTCTTCCTCATACACGTAAATAATATTATGTGCATACACACACTGCACTGTTCAACAGACTGCCGCTGCTGTTAGATTTCTAAATTAGGAGGTAATTTTAATAGATTAACTTGTTCATTTGTGTGCGTGTGTGTGTGTCTGTCTGTGTGTGAGTGCTGTCACGTCTCCCCCAACATTAAACTCTATGATGAAGTCAATCAAGAACATGATGTCCTGAGCGTGACTTACACAGCCTCCTCTTGGTTAGCTGCTGATACCTCGCTTGCTGACCGTGCATTTCATTTCACAGCTTTCACTTCCTTTTCTGTTTTGACTGAGGGTTAAGAAGGAAGAATTTTTTAGGGGAGGCAGAGCCTTCTTTTTTGTTTTCAAAGCTGATCTAACAGCGCCCTCTGTCCAGAGAAAGTTAGAACTGCAACAGGACGTCGTCTTGTTATTTGACATCTAAAAAAAAACTGTTGATCTCTGGATTATAAAGGAGCAATGTCAAATCAGATCAGCTGTATTTAATCCAAAAGTATACATTTCTCTCAGAAGGCTTTCACAAAACACACACACAAAACCTTTGGGGGGAAAAAGGACCACAGGGAGGGAAGCAGAAGAGGGATCTCACCTTCAGGACAGACAAATTCAAATAAAAACTGCATCACATTGGCGTAGACTTTAGAGGGATAGGGTGGCCATGCAGGGGACACATCCCCCTCAATATTTAGAAGAGGTGCACTGCCCTCCCTCTATCCAAGACGGGACAACAGAGGAGATACCCGCACACCAATGCAGCTGGGATGGACAGCCACAAAAAAGTTCACAGCTGACATCAGTGTAAAAATGTATTTACTTACTTGGGACGTCCATGCACAAAAAAGGGTGCACAAAGTGCAAAAAATAAAAAGTAAATCAAAATGGCAGCAAACATTTCGCTCCTCAACTATCATCAGTGCTACTGACATGAGTGCTTCCCTCTATCTACCCAATAAAAACATGAAAGTCGCAGAGCACCTTTATTTTGACAGAGATGAAACAATTTACACCATAAACTGATGCAGGAAAAACACAAATTAGTAACTTATGCCAACAAAAAGGTCTAAAAAATCACCAGAATGCAGAAAATTAAGTGTTTGACACTCAAAATTTTCTGGCAGAGGACCCCCAACCCCCCTGTTTCAAATCTGCCCCTCCAATATTGGAGCAAAACCAAACAAGCGAGATACAACATACTAATGAGTTAATATTTGGCTTTTATGAATTATATAAGTTTAAAGCAATATGTTTAAGTGGTTGGAGTAAAGATTGTGGATCAGAGAAGCAGCTTCCAGGTGGTGTAAAAGCATTAGTAACTACTTTTTTTGTGTGACTGACATACTTGATGATTCAAAAGTTTCCAATGAATTTGACGACACAATTTTACTTTCCTGTGAAGAGTTATTTGAGCCTGCGCTCATCTCATCACACTTAAAACAGGTCCGTAAATTGATTCCACGTTTAATTTGATAATTTTGTGCTTCAGGTTTGATGATTCTGTTTATTTTTCCAGTATTTCAAGTACATGCATTTAACAAATTCTTGATTTTTTTTGGGCCCTATTTCCTCATACTTTGCCAGCTTAAACACAAATGCATCACCCTGTTACTTGCTATTTTAATAATTGAGTAATTCATTTATTTCCAAAATGTTTTCCTGCTTGTGCTTTCAGAAAACACTCAGCATTCCTCGTGCTCTGGCCCTGTACAAGTTTCTCTTAACAAAATTCGAGTAAAATAATTTGATTCAGACAGTTTAAGACTGAGAGGAGTTTTATAGTTATATATTTAATTAACTTTATATTCTCTTGTTTTGCACAGAGAGGCACATAATAAGATTTTTTTTATGCCACAGTAAGAAAGGGTTTAAATAATAAAATTATTGATGGCTGAATTCCAATTATCTGCTTTAGCTGTCAAATAAAGGATTTTAAAAGATGAAAGCTGTCATGGGGCCGTCATTTTCCATTTATTTGACAGAATAAATATTTTACACGGTAAAATTGTATTTGCTTTAAAGTAAACTCTGGTGTCACAAACAGCTTTTGCAGAAATGTATCCGTCAATTTAATGCTGTCATTTTTAATTACAACAGGCTCGATTAGGCTGAACCTAAAGGCTATTAATATACCCAATGTTTGGGGAATTTAAAACTTCCATACTTTGTCAATTTACTAAATCAATCATATATTTAATGGTTTCAAAACCTTCAATTCATCAAACTTTTTTTTTTTTTTTTACTGTTTTTTACTGTGAAATCAGTTTGCGATAAATTAAGAAAGGAGAAAATAAATAGGTGGAATATCTAATATATTCAGTGCAATATTACACCCCAAACCCATTTGGATTAATTTTTAATAAGTGAATAATTGTTATTCAGAGACTGTGTTCACTCTAACTTTGATAGCATCTGCTTTCTTGGCTTTAGCAACTACTGAGCATCTTTTTGGATTTAATTAATTCCTTCACATCTCTGTAAAAAAAATAAAGGATTTAATATGAAGTGACTAAACTGAGATGTTTCGTAGAGGACAGCGTCATATGGGCTGATGTTTAAGTGGCGTTTAAATTAAATCATGACAATTTAAATTAATATGACAAAGTACAAGTAAAATTGCAAGAAAAACTGAAACAAAGATAAGTTTCTCTTGATGTCGGAGGAACTGAATTGCTGATTAGTTCACATTGCTCAGCATCAGCTCGTCCAAATGGATTCTCTCTGGTGGGCCTCACTACTCACAACTTTCCACCTCCATGTCTGCTGCCTCATCCAGCTGGCCGGCTTCTGCTGGGTCCACTTCCCTTGGCTCACAGTCACCATCTTGGTAACAGCAGACAGTTGGTGGGCAGAAAGGAGTCTGCTGGAGTACTCGAGGTCTGCGGACCCAACTGGCGTTTGTGAGGCAGATTATTCTTGTAGTGAAACTGGCCGTGAAAAACAGCCTGGATCCTGTGGCTGATTAGTTTCTCTGGCAGGGAGGCTGTCAGGCAGAGGGTCTCCTGTTGCCTTGGCTGAGTGAGAGGCTTAAGTTTCCCAGGGACACGGACTGGTTTGTACAGGCATGGATGCTTTGGCTTGTCCGGCTGTTTGACCGAGAGGAAGAGAAAGCGTGGCGATATTGTGATGATGAAAGAGACACTGGTTGAGGAACTAGCCTTAAGACAAAATGACTCTCATTTTAACCCGACTTTGAAACTATTGTACTTTTCAGCCCTTATTAAACTAAGATCCACTTTGCCTTGAGCCTTGATCACACTCAGTTACACACATTCACACCTGAAAATTGCCAAGTACATCCCCCTTCTGATGTGCAGGCTTGTAATGAAGGTCTTAGTCATTAACTCTATTGATACAAATTAGGTCTCAATTCTTGTCCTCCTAGACCTGAATGCAGCATTTCATGTGATTGTCAATGATATCTTAATCAATCATCTTGAAAACCTGGCTAGTCTTTCTGACTGTGTGTTGAACTTGTTCAGAGCAAACGTTAAAGGGAGAACGTTTTACATCAGTCTTGGAGATCATGTGTCTTAGGGTGCATTCACACCAGGATAATCCGGGGGACTCGGTTCGATTGGGCGGGGAATGCCAGAAAACTTCACACCTTCATTTGGTTCGGTTCACTTTCACACTGCACTTAAAGCGGACCAAACCGCCTGGAAAACGTCATGCAGTTACAACAGCTGCTCGTTTGGGGGCCCAAAGCGACCACTGACCAGGAAGAAAAAAAGCATGAGGAAGAAGAAAGCCTGGCTCATCGATTGGCCAGGACCAAAAACGGACACCCATCTCCTTCAGCTGGCTTGGTCACCACAAAAACAATGGAGCAACATCAAATTTATGCAGTCTGGAGTAAGTGCCTGCACCTGCTCACTACTCCACGTCTGCCCACAAGACATTTTCCAACCTCTTCTTTTTTTACCTCTGCTTCTCCCGGTTCACGCTGTTGGCTTTGTTTGTTGTTTTACCCAAAATGCACTGCCCTCTATGTCACTTACTCTCTTTGGTTCACTTCCTTTCTTTGGTTCGCTGGATAGTCCATTTGTGTTTCCCACTGTGAGCGAACCACACCAGGGTTCACTTGCAAGTGAACTGAGACTCCCAGTTTTCAAGCGGACCAGGGTTCACTTGGTCCGCACCATAGTTCAAATGAGTGTTCACACCACTCCAAACTAACCGCACGATCCGTGGAAGCGGACCAGGGTTCGTTTAAAGTGGACCAAATAGCACCAGTGTGAATGCGTCCTAAGAGAGATGACATCTGGTTTGGGTTTGCACAAGGGAGCTGCCTTGGTCCATTGCTATTCTCACAATACATGACACCACTTAGTGATACTGTTAAAGAGCAAAATATACGATTCCAGTATGCAGATGACATACGAATGTACATCTCTGCTGAGCCATCTTTTGGCAATAAATAAATGGATGGGGAATCATTTTTAGAGTCAGGACCAAACTGGAATCCTACTTGTTGGCCCTAAAAATAGAGAAATGCTGTTTAATACTTGGGGAAAATAACTCCCTGGATTAAATCTGAGGTTACAAGTCTTGGTGCAATCCTAGATTTAGATCAAAGCTTCAAGTCCCACATTAACAAGGTGATGAAAACATCATTATTCTACCTCAGCAACATTGCTTATATGTCCATTTCTAGGTTAAAAGAAAAAAGATAAATCAATTCATGCTTTTATTTTAAGCCAACTCAACTACTGTTATGCACTTTTTACTGGCCTCCCGAAAAAAAGAGATTTTGGCTTATTCAAAGCTCTGCAGCTCGGCTTTTAACCAACACCAAGAGGAGAGAGCACAGCAGTCCAGCTTTAGCTGCTCCGCATAACTTTGAAACTTTACTTCAAGGTCCTCCTCCTTGTATGCAAAGCCCTAAATGGGCAAGGACAGAGCTATATTGTTAACTCACTTGTTAACTATTTGCCTTCAAGAACACTGCGATCATCTGCTTCTGGTTTATCAGGGGTTCCCAGCAACAACTGAAAATAATCGGGGATGCAGCCTTCCTCAGTTGAAGCTCAAAGTTATGGAAGACACTACCTATAGATAGCAGAGAAGCCAGCTCGCTGTTCACTCTGGCCTTCAATTAGCCTCAGAGGGCTTTACAGTATACAACATCCCTCTGTCCTTGGACCCTCACAGTGAATAAGGAGAAACGCTGTATTTTATCATTTATGATTTATGGTTTTGCTGATATTGAGTTGAGCTCATAACTGTTAATATTAAGTGTACTCTTTGTTGTACATTGAATAGATTATATAGATTGGGCTGTCTGACACAGGGCCATGCCTGACCAATTTGGCACCCTTGGCAAGATATTTGCTGGCGCCCCCCGACTCACGGTTCGGTTCAAACCTCGGTTTTCAAAAACTACTGAAGAAACATTTCAAAAACTTCCCAAAAAAATGTCTGGATTTTATTAATTATTAAACAAATGTTGCATTGCGATAAAGAACATGAACATTACTTAAGTTATATTAACTTACAGTTCACAATAAATAAATAAAAACTTGTTAATCTCTTAACAGTCTATATTCTCTAAATAATCTTATTTCTTCACTGGCAGTTTGTGTGTGGGAGGGAGATGCACTTGAGGCTGCATCACTTGGTGCTGAGGTGGATGAGGTGGCTGCAGTTACATTAGTAGGCCCAGGATTTGCAGAGGTGGGGCACAAATACTTCAGAAGTGCATCTAAAAAGAGGAGATACATATATTTGACAAACTGGGCTTTTACAATATATTAATCAAATAGCTGTTGATTGTGAAACCATCATGGAATGACCATAATAGCACCTAACATTACAGCCTGCCTTGATCTAATGACATTTTAAACACAGCAAACAGCCAAAATATAAAAAATGCAACTGTAACATCACAAATCTGAAAATTGGAAAACATAAATATACAGTATATGAATATATGCCTAGTTGGTAAACAGTGAGTGGTTTGTGCAGCAGCACATTAAACATTAAAAGAAAAGATAGGCCAATATATTAAATTATGTTGCTTATTCACTCTAAGATGGGAGCAACATTAACTTACATTAACTCTAACTGAATGCTGAAAGTATTCCTAAAACAAGTGGCTAATGAAGTCGCAGTAACATTGACGTTATGTAGTAACGTTAGTAGCCTAACCGCTAAATATTAGCAGCTAATGAGCTGACGTTAGCTTGCAAGTGCTTCAGTAACTGTAACTTATGTTGTGTTTCTACCATTTTAAATGAAGTGTTTCATCACATCACATCATTACCTCGGTCTCATTCATGTTTCTCCTCCTCTTCTTTTCTTTGTTTTTGTACGGCACCCCAGAGGGCTTTTGCCTCTTCATGACGATGGCACCCGACTGTCAGTTTGTCATCACATTACAGAAGAAGACGGCAGGTAGCGGGGGAAGGGGGGCGCGGTTAGGGACTGTGGTGCTGCCTGCCAGAGAGGCAGAAGGATGCCAGGCAGGCAGAAATTTAAATTAGAAATATTATTTCATTATTATTTAAAGACGTATGTCTATATGTACTGTTGTTATTTTGTAGTGTATTCTTGTCTAATTTTTGAATAGAATGGGGAAAAAAAAAAAAAAAACCTCACTCCCTGGCGCCCTCTGGCATGTTGGCGCTTATAGCATTTGCCTAACCTGCCCTATGGGCGGCACGGCCCTGGTCTGACATACGTGACAAATATACTAACAGTGTACTAACTATAGAAATATGCATAGAATAGGTGTGGGCCAAAAATATAATGGAAAAGTTGAGAAGTAATTTCATTGCAAAAGTTAATGTTTTAATGATTCAAATAGTGCACAAATAAGATAAATGCTTTGGATTCATTGAAGATAAAATGGATAAAAATGAAGTGCACACAGGACTATGAGGAGTTTTATAAAAACACAGTGGTTAGACGCCTCATTCCCCAAATTTAATCAATATCTATTAAGTGCATTTTTCTGCCTGAGACATAACTGTGAGAATTATTGGACTGGAGAACAAACAGAAAGCAATTTAGAGCTACTGAAGTAGCCTCCAACAAATTTCAGCCCAAGGCTGAAGTAATTCAACCAAAGGATTTCAAGCTCATAAATTTAACAAGATGTTATTTCGACAAAATACTTTGAAGGTGATAAATACATTTCTTTGTGTACAATACAAGTACAATACATCTTCTTTAATTCAGTCCAACATGCTTCCAGTTATGGTAAAATATGACTGCTGCAAGACCTTGCATAGTGCTCATTAGTGCTTCATGTTAACCATTCTGTCATCTAGTTGCCAGATTTTCTCTCTCAGTGGATGTTGGGTGTCTTTGATCCAACCTGTTTCAACAACCTGCAGCAGTTTTACACCACAGACAGATACTGCAGACCACACACTCATTTTAAAGCTCTTTGCAGGCAGGATAAGTAAGAAAAATGTTGTTGATGGATGTGTTTGCACAGAATTACACAGCTCTTAAAGGTACAGCATGAACATTACTGGGGTGAGGAGGGAAGGCTGAATCTTTTGTTTCACTGTTCTTTTAAGAAGCAAGACTGCCAACAGCGTTATTGATATATTATTTAGAGTTTCAATCTCTTGATGTTTTTAAAACTATAACACCCTACTTCCAAATGTCTCAAAAAGATAAAGCTCATATAAAAACTACATTTCAGTCAGGAGAGACCAGGTGAATGAAGTAAAAATGGTTGTTAATACAGATTAGAAGTGTGCTGATTAACTGATGATTTGATAATTATGAACTGACAAAAAGTCTTTGGAGCTTGGACTCCCGAGGGAGATTTGCAATCGGGCAGCATCTGAGCAACAACAAAATAAATCCCCTATAGAGTCCAGACGCTGGTGGTCGAGACTTTAGGCTGATGAGGCTGATTAATCTGCG
Source organism: Epinephelus lanceolatus (assembly GCF_041903045.1). Classification (NCBI taxonomy): domain Eukaryota; kingdom Metazoa; phylum Chordata; class Actinopteri; order Perciformes; family Serranidae; genus Epinephelus; species Epinephelus lanceolatus. The sequence continues at coordinate 23,483,839 of NC_135736.1, forward strand.
AAGACTCTGCGGTGATGGGGAGGTGGAGGGTGCGCACAACTGCAGCATGAAAGAAGTACGAGCAGAAAGAGAACCGTATTTAAAACAAGAAGCAGGAAGATGACAGGCCAACAGAGAAAGTGTGTTGCTATGCTATTGGTTCACTGTGACTGAACAGCTGATGTCTCAGTTGATAGCCCCCGATAATGACAGAAAGAAATGAGTGAGCATGCATGCAAGGAGTGAATGGTAGATGTTGTGTGAAATATTTTAAACACGTAAGCATGCACTAGTATCATCTCCCTGACTGAACTTTCACTAGAGCTTCACATACATTTAGACAGTATTTATTTAGCACTTCTGTGTATCATATTTGCTGATCTGGAATCTAAATCTTAGTCTTGACTTTTGATCAGATCAGCAGCTTTGTTTTATTCTTTGTTAAATGTTTTATTTGGACTTTGCTTTCATGATTGTTTTAATGTTTTATTTGGCCCCTTTCTTAATGTGTGAAGCCCAGGAACAATAGCTACTGCTATGACAGAAGCTAACTGGGATCCAAAGATATGGCCTAAACAAACCAACAAATTTAAAAAACTCCACCTCCTATCACCTCCACTCATTTGATCAGTAAAAAAAATGGTTAAATGCATCTCTCACTGCTGCTAACCCCAGTTAAAGGTCTAGTGTGTAGAATTTAGTGGCATCTAGTGGTGAGGTTGCAGAACTGAAACTTAAAACGTGTATTTGTACCCTCATGAAAAACATGAAAGTGGCAGGGGACTTTCACTTTGACAAAATTAAGGAAATTTCCACTGTTGGAAAAGGTATAAAAGGTACAAATAAGCAGATACAATTTCAACAGAATTAAGGAAAATTAAATTTTTGACTCTCAAAATTTCCTTTGGAACCCCAGAACCCCCCGACCATGTTGAAGTGAAACCTACACCCATGACAACAGCGGCCAACACCAAAACACAAGAACGAGAAAATGTGAATGGCCTTATCTAGAACCATTGTTTGATTTGTCCCTCCTGGGATACTGTAGAGCAACATGACAAAATCGATGGGAGAGAACTTGACATTATTTGGCTCCACCTGTGGGTTCTGCCTCGGCCCCTACACTTTACATTGTAATGACATCAGATTTTTTAGTTGCTTTTGACAGCTGGAGGAAAGTTTTACAAATATAAAACCTCCATGGATCAAAATTCCATATTAGACATAGCTACAATTGACCCTGTTTGCAGTTCGAGGTGGCCTGTCAACAGTTTTAGGCCCTGATCACACAGAGAGCCTTTAAGCAGCTGGATGCGCCTTTTTGTAATTGTTTTTAATGAGAATTAGATTTTTTGCTCGCAGTTTTTGTGTTGCAAAAAAACATTTCTGTACTTTTTTCTGGAGCGCTCTGAAATCCTTGAGTCAAATAAACTTCAACATAAAGTAGAAAAACACCTGGCGTCTTTTTTTCATCATCTTTTTTCCCATTGTCCAGTCAGATGTTTTGATAGGCGGGCCTTCTGTGGTGGTCATGGCAACAAGTTTAGTAAACAATGGAGGAAAAACTGGCGGTAGCGGTTGCTGGATACCCAGAGCTATGCGGCCCGGCGATGGACAGCAGGTTGTCAAACGGCCCCTGAGTTATCTTAAAATATGCCTGGAAACCGCCATCATCGAGGTGAAGCTCCTGGACCAACTCCCTGTGATCCACTGTCATTTTTAGGGTCTCATGCCCCCACACAGATCTCTGTTTCCCTGTGCCCAACAAGCCTCTCACCCTCAGCCAGAGCTACAGCAAGAACCCTCTGCTTGTCCATTTTAGGAACTAGTTATTAATTACTGTAACATAAAAAAATAAAAACAGTAGATTAATGACGGGAATAAAAAGACGCAGCAAATTTTTTTTTTTTTTAGTTATTGTTTTTACTAGTGCCATTCAATTTTTAAAAAGGGCAGTGCGACCCGCAAAACACTTTCTGAACAAATCTCTTTTATAATGGTGGTGGTCTATGAGGAAACGCTTTTTGGGCTGCTGCAATACTGCGAGTGATCCTGGGAAAAAAAATTGACAGCAAGGCCAACCAGTGTTCCTGTGGGCCTGGAGAGGACATAACGATTCTTGTTTTCTCATTTAATTACAAACTAATGAAAACATAGTTAGGACTTTTAGGCTACCATTTCTGTCAGTAGATGCTCCTACATCCTACACACTGGACCTTTAAGTTGCTTTCAGTCAGGAGTTGCCTCAGGGTGTCAGTCCCTCTTTAATGTGTCCGCGTGCGCCCCCTGACGGTGATCCCCGGTACAGCACCGGCGCCCTCCTCTCCTCAGTCTGACCGTCCGTCCCACCGCCGCCCGCAGGAGCTGCTCTCACTCCGCTGCCCAAGTTCACAAACCGCTGGCTGTGTGTGAGTGTGGAGAGGTTGTCCCCGTGTGTGTGTGTGTCTTCTTACTATTGTTTTGCTTCAGATGGACAGACTGACTTCTGATCAACTTTATATCTGTCCTCAGACCAGGATTCAAACATTTAACTTGTTTTTAACATTTCTGGATCATAGCCGGTTTTGTTTCCTCTCTGTCCGGATTGATTTTTGTTGATGGCGCGGTCTAACCAAGATGGACACGGATTGTCTGCCGGTTGGAGAGTAGATAACGTTTTCACCCATTAAATCTAAATGTAGACTTTGTTTAATTATCCTCTGTAAAGCTTTTATTCACCAGGTGGATGTAACCGGACCGGGTCATTTCCACCCCAGAGGTCACATCCTATAATGAACATTCTCCCACTGAAGTTTCGGTGAACTCTTCCCACGACTCGCCATGTCGGGAGTGGTCCGTACCCTGAGCCGCTGCCTGCTCCCGGCCGAGGCCAGCCGGGACCCGGGCAGCAGCAAGGAGGGGAGCCGGGAGAGGGACGCGGCGCAGGAGCGGGAGGCGCGGCGCAGAAGCCGGGAGATAGACGCGATGCTCGCCCGAGAGAGGAGAGCCGTCCGGCGGCTGGTCAAGATCCTCCTGCTCGGGGCCGGGGAGAGCGGAAAGTCCACATTCCTCAAACAGATGCGCATCATTAACGGGCAAGAGTTTGATAAAAAGGCACTTCTGGATTTCCGGGACACTATCTATGAGAATATACTGAAGGTAAGCACAAGGTTTCATGGGAACTAAACAGCCTGGGGCCTTCAGGCAAAGTTTACAGCCCCTCAGAGCAAAGTTTAAACCACCACACTTATGATTTGAACTGTGAACTCCTGCTTTTGTCTTTTTGTTTCTTATTTAAATGCATGTTTGTTGAGAACTCCATTTCAAACAAATAAAGATTAACTGAAGGATGTGTGAGGAACATTTAGGAGACGAGAAAAGTAGTCGATTAATCAGCCTGTGGAGATATATTGACTAGAGCTGAAACAATTAGCCAATTATTAGATTAATTCTGCATTTAAGTCATTTTTCAAGGAAACATTGTCAAACCTTCACCATTTCCAGCTTCTCAAATATGAATATTTGGTGTTTTTTTAATCATTTATAATGGAAAATGTAATAAATTTGAGTTTTTGGCTCAAAATGATGGGCTCTGGGAAACTGTGACAGGCATTTTTCACTCCCTCTGACATTTTAGAGCCCAAAAGATTGTTGATTAATTGAGGAAATAGTCCGCAGATTAATCATTAGTAGAAATAATCAGTATTTGCAGCTCTAATATTGACATTTTCATCCTACAGTTAAGGCTCCCACTCACAAGCAGATATTCAAACACACAGAGAGGTTTGTTGACATAGTACATATTTTTATCCTGAAGTGTGTGTGTGTGTGTGTGTGTGTGTGTGTGTGTGTGTGTGTGTGTGCGTGCGTGCGCGCGCTGCCCCCTTTGTTTGCTGTCATGGCTGGGCCTCCTTCACCAGCTAACAATACCAGACTATTCCTGAGGGATGAGCACATCCGCCCCGAGTGCCACAAAGCCCAGACAAGGATGATAAGAGCCTGCACTTCTACACAGCCGAGGCAGTATACAATACCCTCCCCTCAATACCAGCATACAGTGGTGGCGCTGTCTCGGGCCACATCATGAACAGGACCCCACCCCCACCTTACCACCACTCGACCTCCTGAAAAGCACGCAATGCATGATGTGTAGGAGGGCAAGAAGGCAAAAATTGCAAATGAATGTTTTAGACAATAAAGGGCATCTTCTCCAGCACAGCATGATGCCTGGGTTACCTTGACCCACCATGTCTCATAACATAAGACACAATGTTACTGATAGGGTTGCAGATAACAGTTATTTTGACTGACGATTAATATATCTCTATCTAAATTTCCCAGTGAATCCAAAAATCATTTAGTCTATTAACTGTCACAAAATGGTGACAAACGTCCAAAGTGATGTCCTCTAATGACCTGTTTTGTCCAACCAACAGTCCAAAATCCAAAAGTATTCCGTTAACATTAAAATAAAATAAGGAAGGAAAATCAGCAAACAAAGGTCAGATTATTTCTATGACTCATTAACTGGTAGATTATTTTCTTGACAAATTATTTCCACCAGATGTAAGCCTGAGGAAGTGTGCACATGTGTGTGAGAGTGTGTATCTGTCTGTCCACAGCTAATCTCACAAACTACTGGACCAATCAGCCTAATATTTTGTGCTCAGCTTTATGACTGTATGCTGTATGTATGTAAAGACCTCTAGTGGTTGATAGGAGTGGGGAAAAATTTGATACAGCATTGTATCATGATATTTGTGATTGATGATTAAGTCAGTTGTTTTTGTATCTTCACTGCCATCTTAACTGTGAGGTAGTTGGGAGGGACAATTCCACCAGTTGTAGCTGCGCGGGATGCTTTGCTGCCTGGCAGAGACCGGCCCTCTACTGAGTGCACCTATCTAGTTGATGCTTATTTGGACCATGAACATATCTGAAATTTTGAAAAGTTTCCATCACAGTTTCCCAGAGACCCAGTTATTGTTTCAGCACTTATGATTAGGTAATATGAAATGGCATAAAACATACATCATAAACAATTTATTGTCCACCACAGAGAAGATACAGGAATCAGTAGCAAGAAACAACATGTCCCAGTTGCACATTGACCGTAAATTATAATGGGCGTTAAAATGACTTAGAAATACAACATTTACCATGAGCACATAATTGCCAGTGTTTCATGACACCATAAACTGAGGATGAGTCCCTCAGTAAAGCTCAGAACAGTGAGTGTATTCAGAGGGATGATGCCCGAACACTGGTGTCAGGATCAGCCTCACCTGTTGGGTGCAGAGGACCGCCTCCCATCATGGGAACCTAATGATGGAGCACGAGAACAAAGCTGAAAGAGAACACACAGATGTGTAGCACAATTAGGATTATAAAAAATAAACAATAAAGAGGTGGAGTTCAGGTGCGGTCCCGCTGCTTCAGTCTCAGTAATTACACCTCCACCAGCAGATAAATCTCTGACTTAATCCTTGTCAAAGTTGACTTATTCATTTCTCATGAATTAAAGTGAAACTAAGGAAACTACTGGTCCTTAAGTAACTCTGTTAAGTCTCGAAATCAAGTGTAGGTTTGCTGAACAGCTATCACTGATTTAAAAAGCTGCACCTCTTGGTTAGAAAAGAACGTAAAGAATCCTTTGTCTTTTATCCACTTTATAAATAGAGCACACAATGGTTTAAAGTTTGTCATGATCAGTTTTTACCTTTTTATCAGTACTTCTTAACCAAGTGTTTCCCCAACAACTGTGTTCAAGGCGGAGACCAGTGCAGAAGATGGGGCGGACATTAAAGCAGGAAGGGAGCCACCTTGTAATTACACAATAGTGATAAATGAAACAGAGCTTTTTTCAGTCCCAGCCAGCTGCCACCGTAGGCGACTGCTAATAATACCACAGACCACGTCATGACTGTGAGGATAGAAGTCCGGTTCAGGTTTTCATGTTTTTCTAGCCCCATGTGGTGAGATAATCCTGAGGGCCAGTGACACATAAGACAAATACAGAGAGACGGTCTTTTGTCTCTCTAGCTCTCCTTTTTTTTTTAAAATTCTAGACTCAACTTAATCTGTAACTTTTCATGTGAACAACCAGTTGCAATACTTTGAGTGAGTCCCCCCACCAACGACGAATGGCTTTTCACTCCACCTTTGTGTGTGGCTGCTTGGATCAAGTATAAACTATATTATCATGTGTCTGGTCATGTGTGTATTTGTCTGTCCGCAGCTCTCAAAAACTACTGGACCAATGAGCCTCATATTTTGTGTGCACGTATATGACTGCTTCTTTAAGGATCTCTCATGGTTGCAGTGATTCATAATTCTTAAGAAGTCTGTTTTATTTTTTTTATTTTTTTTTTATTTAATTTTTTTTAAGATATTCCCTTGGCCATTTTTTGCCTTTAATGGACAGGACAGTCAAGTGTGAAAGGGGGAGAGAGAGAGGGGATGACACGCAGCAAAGGGCCACAGGCCGGACCCGAACCCCGGCCGCCGCGGCAACAGCCCCGCACATGGGGCGCCCGCTCCACCACCAAGCCACCGATGCCCCGAGAAGTCTGTTTTATTGAATGTTTTGTGCCATCACTGACTGCTGACTCCTCACCCCTCTTAACCAGCCACACAACAAACCTTACCCTAGTCTGTCGCAGGCCACATTTTGTCCCTCGTCATGGTTCAAAAACTGACATTCATAGAAAAGTTTGGTTTTATTTTGAAGGGGCGCATCGGCACATTAATTCCATACTGATACGTTCCACTAATGTTAGGCATGATATGAGATTAGTTAGTCCCTGTGTTTGTCATCTTCGCTACCATCTTGACTGGAAGGGAGCTGGGAGGGACAATACTATTGGGCCCAGCTCTTCATAGTCCGTTTGTGACCTGGTTTTGTTCCGTCCTCTGAACAGTGTCATACCACACTGGAGTGTTTTGCCTCCCTGATTTTGTAGACTTGCAGATTTTGTTGATTTGGTCATTTTTCCTTGATTCCCTTTATGGCTGTATTAATTATGTTTATTATTATTATCTCCTACTTTGTTGTACCCTGGAAATCCAGAGTTCTCGTGAGAGCGCAATTTGAATTTGCTCAGCGAGTCACCTAAATCTTTCTAGATTTGGGTCTGGATTTCCAGGCTAACTTTGTTGTGCTGTAGCCTACAGACAAAGTTAATGCAGTGAAAAGTCCAGTTATGAACAACATGGATCAAAGATTTGTGGCTGTGTTTTAGTTATTTAAAATACACACATCCTCATAATTACATTGTAGGTTATCTATATTTCACATACAGTCTGTTAGTAGGATAAAATCGATCTGCTCTGTGCAACACACTGCAGCTCTGTCAAAAATAGACAAGGCGTGTATCTTTATTAGCTTCCGGGACGCTTCTGAGACTCACTGCTGCCCGTCTGCTGAAAAGAATTTCCTAGAGTGGCTGCAGTCACTCCACTGATTGCACTTTCCTGTCATATACTTGACTCACTTTTGATTTGAAACACTTTGTGGTTTGAGTTTACATCCTATGAACCACTTTTGTTTTAGTACAGCCGACAGTTGAGAGACAGAGGCTGCATCTTTAAAAGCATGCAGTCCACATAGGTGTGTCCTTCAGAGAAAACTTACTGCCTCACTGAAACCAGAACTAATGTAGCTTATATTTGTGCAGTCCTTATCATCTCGTAAAAGTTATTATCACCCATAAGTCCTCCGCAAACAGACAACAAAATTTAAATACCAGTGTTAAATTAGGATAAAGGCAAATTATAGTGGAGTTTACAACAGCGGTTGTGAAACTGGATAATAGTCCACCAGAGTAAAGGTTAAGGCATTTATATAACACCCATTTATCTGTAAAGTAACACAGCCAAAAAGAGGAAAGAAGAAAAAGACTGTTTATGCACAACTTTCACCATATACAGAGTCATTGTATTCTTCTTTTCTTTTGATCAGTCTAGTAGTCCAAGTGGCATATTTATTAAGAAGTGATGACAACTTGGATGCAAATATCTGCTCAACTATGTAAGTCAATTAGGATCACAGATGGCTGCATTTCTTGCCAATAATATGGAGGGGTATTTGAAATCTGACAACTTGTTATAGTTTTGTTGTATTTGGTGTAGAAATGCAAACATGATGACACACTTACTGACTTCTCACTGACAGACAGATGTTCCAACACGCAGGCATACAGGAAAAGATATGGAGACATGATTATAGACACTACAAATGCAGAGTTGAGTGAACTGATAAAAATGTCGATGATGATTACACAGGCAATAATCATGAGTGGATGTGACTCAGGGTTCACTCACAGTGACTCTTCAGCATGCTGCTGTTGGATCTGTACGTCGTGTCAGATTGCGGTTACATGTGTGTCTTTGTGTTTAACACCAGTTTTATTAGTCTTACTCATTCTGTAAAAACAAAACCATCAGTACTGAAAAGAAAAGTTTTAAGCGAGGGATCAGGCTTAAAAACACACCAGTTAGTCACAAAGGAGCATCACAGTCAGACTGCACACACACACACGCACATAGCAGAAGGATGAGCGATGATTTCTACAAACTGTCACATCGTCTTTTCTTCTTTTTCACACCCACACCTCCTGTCGCACACCCATCTATCTGAGGAGGGGGAATCTCTCTTTGAACTTTGTTGTCTGAGATTTCTTCCAGATTTTTTTCCACGCTCTCTTTTTTTTTCAGAGGATTTTGAGCTGGGTTGGCAGCTGTTCACGTTGTGGGCCTGTAAAGCCTCATTGAGTGCAATATTAAGCTGTGCAAATAAACTTGACCAGACTTGACTATTGCACAAGGGTTAGGTGGTCGTGACTCACTGACACACACAGATATACTCACATCCGTTAACCTGCTGTGACCTTTGAAACGCCTCAGAGTTTACCAATATTATTTGCTGCTGAGTCCTCTGTTGATTCAATCAATACATAACACAAACACTTTAAAAATACAGCAGAGTCTGAACTTTGAGACGCTGTGGAAGATGCCTCTCATTAAGGTAAATAATAAGCCAAAAACATGTAAGCAAAGAAAAAATGTGACAGGTAAACAAGCAACAAAACAAACAGATAAAATACTAGAAGTAGTCAGTCACAAATAAAAATTGTTGTGCATAATAGACTTTATATTTTTGATTCACTGCCAAACAAACTGCTGAATTGGAGCAATTAAAAGTAATGGATTCAAGAAAAGTGTCATAAATTAAAGAAGGAGACACAAAACATTAAGTCGTCTATCTGTCTGTGTGTGTATTGCTTAGTTTGATCACTCAGGAGGAGACCTCCCACTCAGATCAGTCCACACGCCTCTCCTCAGAAAACCACCAGCAGCCACACATGCTTATGTTTGAGTGTGTATGTGTGTGTTGGACACATGTGCCTCCCTCTTAAAGTTACTCCATGTTTACCAGTAACACTAGACTCCATGTTGACGTTTTTCCCAGGAAGCACCACATGCAGTAGGAGTTTTTTTTTCCTCCGTGTGGTCAGGAAATATTTGTACAATATTGCTGACATTAGAAAAAGCAGCTGTTACGCTGCTTCACCACATTCTGGCTCATGTGTTCACGCTCTGACTGTGTGTTTCTGCAGGGCATGCGGGTGCTGGTGGACGCCCGGGATAAACTGGGCATCAGCTGGCAGAGCTGCGAGAACGAGAAGCAGGGCATGCTGGTGATGTCGTGGGAAGGACGAGTGGGCGGCTCGGGGGTCGAGCCAAGTGAGTTTCAGCTGTATGTGATGGCACTGAGCGCGCTCTGGGCGGACGCTGGCATACAGGAGGCCTACGCACGACGGTCTGAGTTCCAGCTGGTGAGTAGATTAGCCCTGTAACACACAGTTCAGCCCTCTCAATCATCTTCAGGTTGTTATTCAGTTCGTTCCAAGTCTTTATTGAGGCTATGTAGTGTTTACACTGTTGCACTACTCCATCAAACTTGAGGCAAGTCTTGAGGCTTCTATTGAGGTTCTTGAATGAAGATTTGAGTGTTTATTGGCATATTTGATCATGTCATCACCCTGAAAAAACAAAATTCTTAAAACAAAATCCTCAATTTGAAAAATGTTAATCATCTAATTAAATGAGTTACTCTTTTTTAATTATTAAAGGTCCAGTGTGTAGGATTTAGGAGGATATATTGGCAGAAATTAAATATAATTTAATAAGCATGTTTTCATTAGTGTATAATCACCTGAAAATAAGAGTCTTTTTTTTTTTTTGTAACCTTAGAACACAGGGAGCAGATCCTCTTTCATTGAGTGCACCATGTCACACTGCCATGTTTCTACAGTAGCCCAGAACGGACAAACCAAACACTGGCTCTAGATAGGTCCATTTGTGTTTTTTGTGTCGGCCACCATCGTTAGCAGCCCCTCCACATCACGTGCATCGGAAAAACACTGATTCTTTAATGTGAAACTGCTTTATTGAGATAAGGTAAGGTAAGGTAAGGTAATTTTTAATTCGTCCCACATGTGGACATTTCTGATATTACAGTAGCAGAATGAGATTGCAAACAGGAAGGATCAGTAGAAAAAAATAAAATACAAAGCCATATATAAGTAGGTAAAATAAGTAAACTGTAACAAAACAAAAGAGCAGTATAATAATCAAACAGTATTAAAACACAAAGCCATATAATAAGAAAGCATCAGAAAGAAGCAGAACATAATAAAGAGACAGACTGAATGACTGATTTTACATTATTGATCAGTGGAAGAATAGATATTGCACAATTTAACAATACTGATGTTGCATCTGAGTCATTGATTGTTAGCAGCAAAAATAAAAGCAAGATATAATAATAACTTATTCAGTGTTTTCCTGGGTATAAATCACCAGGTCTGTTTGGGAGAGGGACAGACCTCTGTGGACAATTTAGCTCCTGGTAAAAACCTCCTGAACAACAAACAGAAAGATTCTCACTGGGAGAAGTTTCAGCTGGTTGCAGTCTGTAATCCTCACTGCTAAATGCAACTAAATCCTCCTAAATTTTACACACTGTTCCTTTAAATCAACTTTCTTAAATGAATTAATATAATATAAGGTGCTGTTAAATTGCTGATAGACTGCCGATTAATACAGGTGCCTGACTCTCTTTGTGTGCGACAATTTATCTGCAGTGAAAATGTATTTTAAAGGCTTTGTAGGCATTGTATATCCAATATGTGCGCTATTGTTCAACATACATTTGTGTAAATAAACAGTTGTTTGTATCTTTTCGGATGCACAGCGCTGTAATAACCACGTCATTTCCTCAGAGCCTCCTTGCCGATTCGAGATGTCTAACCAACCTCAGCTCTACCATCTATTTAAAAATAATTTCATAGCTTATTAATTACAGCCGGCAAAGTGAAATCTTACATACTTACACTTAAGTTAAAGCTTTATTGACATTACATGGCTGTCGTGATCGCTGTCCATTATGAATGTTGTCCTCTACCACACTGTATTGTTGCATACTGGAATATTTAATCAGAAATAGCATGCAGTTCACGTACTGTAGGTTTCATACTACACATACTAAACATTCTCAGATACTGTTTTAGCATACTAAATAGTATGTACGTATTGAATGCAAACAGTCATGCAAAAACTAGACTTTGAATGTCAGTGAATGTTATAAATGAAGCTCTAAACTATTCAGTACAGCCCTACTTGTGCATGAATTCTGCACATGTACCCAAAATTCAGATTGACTTATTTGGTCTGTTTGGAAATTTCAGGATCCTCTAGTAGATTTTATAACGACATTCAGCAGGGATTGAATGATGTTTTGATGGCACAGAAACAGTTTTAATGATGGCTGCTTGTGAAAGATGGATGATTGTGACAGTTTAAAGATAAGATTCCCCCTGGGCACCTTGGTAGCTCCCTTGGTGGAGTGCATACCATTAAGACTCAGGCCTTGTTGCTGCAGCCTGGGTTCGATTCCAGGCCTCTGCTGCATGTCATCTCTCCTCTCCCCTGCCTTTCTCCTCAGCTTTCACTGTCAAATAATGACAAAAATGTTCTCTCCACCTTTTTTTTTTATAATTCAGTCTCATATTTAGGATTGATAAATGACAAACATGGTATTGTGGCTCCATTGCAAAAGTTGAAGCCATTTCCGACACCAGGACGAAACAATTTAACAATGTCAGACTATCCTTTAAGACTTTAAATAGTCCGTCAACTACTCATGCAGCAGTCTGAAAGTCGCTCTAGAGAAAACGTCCCAAACTCATTCAGTATGTCAAAAATAACCTGTTACTGTACGCCAAATCTTCCCATGACTGTCCGAATAAAAAACCAGCCTCCAGTACATTTACTTACCAGAAGTCATGATCAGTCAGAGATTACTCACTGGCTGATGCCTCACATTTTATGTGTCTCATAGCGAGAGTATCCAGTGAGAAATCCATTTGATTATCAGTGGGAAAATGTTTTTATTTATTTATATAATTCTTTTCTGTGTCAGTGTGGTGGCAAAGTATTAAGTTAAAGTCAATTCTCCATTAGAGCAACACCAGATAACATCCTGGAGCTGAATACAGCTCAGGACCTTAGTCGCCCATCAATACTCTCCAGACAGTGCTTCTGTCTCACTCGACTGTGAGCCGTCACATTGAGGAATAATGCCACATGAAATAACCTCTAATAAAAAAAGAAACTTGCACTGTGCACGTTTACCGGTTTTGTACCCCCAGTTCCATAAATATTTCCACATCACTTCAGTGACGTCAGTAGTCTGGAGTCGCAGATATCTGCACAGTAACTGATTTACCACAGCCAGTAGACACAAAGCTAATAATAACTGACAAGCTCGAAACTTCAGTAACTGGATAATATCAGAAATGTTTTTTACCTGTCAGCTGGAGAAAGAAGTCACAGCGAAGGAGCACTGCAGCGAGCAAAGCCTCTGAAAGTATTTATTGTTTTTTTTTTACTGCATAACTTACCTCGCTCATGTTTTGGTGTTTGGAGACATTCCAAAGATGTAATTATTTTTCTCTTGACTGGAAATGGAGTCGGTGAAGTGGAGCCCTGTGGAGTTTCATCTGCCACGCTACACTGCACCGAACACAATCTGAAACGGCTCGTAGGCTGCAGTGTAATTCCTTTTCCCTTTTAACCATAATATATTAAAAGCATACTGATCAAAAACATCGGGTTGCACTCATCACTGATCCTCGTATTGCTGTATAACCAGCCACATTGGATAAATGGAAAATAAGGTAGTTTTTATTTTTTATTTCTTCAAAACAGGCACCCAAATATCAGAGTGACCTGAAAGCCTCAAAATCATCATCAAAATTTACATAAGGTGACATGTTTTTCATTTTATTTCTGCAGGATATAATTTAGGGAAACTACCTGTCAGACAGGACAAAGTTTTGAAGGCTTGTCTCTGCTGCCCTGCCATTTTGTAATTTAGGCCAGTAAGACATTTAAACCTCAGCCTTAAAGCTGTTCAAATCAATATTTTGAATATATATTTATTTACAATGGATGTGTGTTGTGGAGTGACAAACCTACAGATTGTTTCACCATAGAAATAGAATGAGAGTAGAGCAGACATTCCCAATCAAATCAATGTAGCAGGATGGTCAAAGCAGCGGACATTTTTATGTATCATTGTCATTGTAACCGTTGAAGCGGCCTTCCTTAGGTACATACCTTTGTATAAAGAAACCAACTTGAGGCAGGTTGTGAATTCACTGAAGTGAGGCTTTGCAGCAACGAATGAAGTGGAGTAGTCATGTTACTCTTTCAGAACAGCAGTCCGTTGCTTTTAAAAGATTTCCTGTTTCTTTTGTTGCCATTAATTGTATGTTCGTTGAAGCATGACGTACTGTAGCTGCATCCAAAGAACAAGAGAGAGCCACTGCTCAGTGTACAGCTGTTAGGTGGGAGGATAAACAGCTTGTGGATCCACATATTTTTACATCTGACTCGGTGAGTGAAGGGTTTTGTAGGAGCCATGATTTCATTTGGAAAGGAATAGTTGTGTGAGATTTATACGTTTTGGGTTGGTTTATATTTTTATGTTTTTGGTCAGTGTTTTGGGATATTATTATTTATTTATTTTTAGTGATTGCAGTTATTGGGAGAGTCGGGTCACATGTAAATGGCCGCTGACACTCATCATCTAAATGAGCATCTGATCTTCACCTTTATGGGGTTTTTTTGGTTGGAGTGAGAGTGGGTTGCCGTATTTTTTGTTGACCGCACTTTTCTTTTCGCTGTGATCATCCTAATTATAAGTCTGTGCACGTTATATTAAGTTTTGTTGGCGTGTCAGACAAGTTAACTAGGCCCAGCCTCGGCCTTTCAGCAACTTTTAGTTGGTTTCCTTCAGTCGCTACAGGTTTATTTTGACCAAACCTGAGCTGATGGTTGTTGGAACAGTGAACTAACTAACTGGATGACTTACAAAACTAACTAAGATGGGTAAGGTGAGCTTTATTTTATTTCTGTCAAAGTTCGAATGAAGTGTGTTCAACAATGAGCTAACAAGGCAATGCTAGTCTAAGTGTGATGAAAGAGAGAAACTTCGAATAGTGTATGGTTGTATTTTTAAGTTTCATAAGGAAAATAGGTGTCGGAGTAGTCAGAAGAAGAGTTCTCAAACCAATGAGTGTGACACACTTTACAGGCCATTGAAAACAATTTTCTTTTGTTCTAGTCAAATGACCAAATGTTAAATGTCGTTTCTACTTTTTTTAATGTCTTTTTTTATGATTATCACAAAATCTGTTGCTGAGGACAAACACAGTTTTTCTCAGCTCTGCGGAGCTTCGTGGCATTTTTCAGCTCATTGTGTTGGTTTTACAGCTCTTATTTTTACTGTCTTCAGTTCACTTTGACCACCAGGCTCTAAATGCTCACTATACACTGTCTGTCCAGCACCAAACAGCAGACAGAAGAAGACGAAGAAGATATACCTTATTAATCCCTGAGGGGAAATTCATTTTTTTCACTCTGTTGTCATACACACAGGCCCGAAATACACACACATGCACAACGGAGAGATGTCAGAGTTAGAGGGCTGCCTTGGACAGGCGCCCTGAGCAGTTGGGGATTCAGTGCCTTGCTCAAGGGCGCCTCGGCAGTGCCCAGGGGGTGAGCTGGCACTTCTCCAGCCACCACCTGCATGTAGCAGCTTAAGAGTCCAACATTTCCTTCAGGAGTTGGTGGAGACCAAAAACAGAGTTAAAAGAAGAGTGAATACTGGCCAGAAACACAACTGCTTAATTATTATGTGGAAAAATCTCCATGTTTAGAAAGAGTAATATTTAGACCACCTCTGTCTCTGCTGCCTGAAGTGTACCAAACAAACTGAGACTTGTTTGAAGCAGCCACTTACTGTAGTTTAAAGATCATTTAGTGAACAACAGAACAGCTGGAAACCACTTAGTATTACAAGTAACTCTATAAGTGTGTACAAAAGTGCCGTGAAGGGCCAGACAGACTGTTAATGACACTTAACGTTTCAACAGAATGTCATGAATGATCATTAACCATATTGTCAACATAGCGAATGTCTCAAAGCGTCAACAGCTGCTCTTTTTGTCAGTGCAGTTTGTGTCAGCTGTAGCATCTAGTTAACATCGTGCTTTATGAGTAACACAGCAGCTTCACTTTCTGCTGGAGGCTGTGTGTTTGACCTTTTACCTTGTTGCTCATTTATCAGTGACAAAACTATCTGGAGTCAGACAGAAGCCACTTCCGTCCCTCTCTCACTTAACATACTGTAAGTGTGTGTGTGAGATGTCAGTGCGCAGCTCTGGGTCAGACTGCCTTGTCTTATCTGGAGTCGCTGTATGATAAAGCTGGTGTTGTACAGCTGCACAGACTTGCAGACATCATTCTGGCCCAAAGGATAAGGCGGGTGATTTTCTCTATTTTTCTTATTGTCTACAAATTCCATGAAAAGACTAAAACTACTGAGCAAATATTATCTGTGTATCCAAAGTCTGATATATTGTATTCCACTGAGGCACTGGGTGACATGAGCAACAGTAGTTTATTTGGAGTCAATCCCACAAACGCCATCCTGCTGTGTTAAAGAAAAATGTTTGTGTTTGTCAACCGGGGTCATAATTTCAAAATTATGGCATTACTGATGAGTTAGTCATACTGATTTTGCTCTCGACTTCTGTTGTTGAAATTCTGGAAATGTGACTCAAATGAAACAAGCAGCGTGAGCCTCATTACTCTTAATTTTCTCAATTTTCCTCAAATCACAATTAGAAATGGTTTATTGCCAACTGGTGATTTGGTTCATAACAGTAAACACGGTGCAAAAGTATAAAGACAAAATATAAGATAATAAAGGAACAATAGAATATTAAATAAGAATATGCAAATAATAAGTCTATTTTTTAAAATTTACGAAGTAGGGGTGCACTATATCATTTCATTCATGATAATACCAGTATAATTTTCAATATCATATGAAAACTTCATGTCAAGATACTTTGATATTTTGACCTCTTGACATATTGATGTCATACTGTTACCCTCGGCAACAACAAACATGCTTGAAAGCGAAAGTATCACTGATTCCGCGGTGGCACCAAAAAGAGGAGCAGCTTCAGTACTGTGGAATAAACTGTGGCGTACTGAACGTATCATGAACAGCCGCAGACTTCTCAGACTCTTTGAGAGAGTTACCATTCAGAGGGAACTCATTCAGCGGCTCCTCCGGCAGCAGCACATCCTTTTCCCTCTCCTCTCCCAACTTCTGTGTGCACATGGGAGTCGGTATTGTCAAGTCACAACTCCGTCATTTAGCATTTTGCTAAAAGAAGGAAATCACCTGTTGATTTAGATCCCAGGATACATTTTTTGCATTTGGGAGCTGCTTCAATGTGTAATTAGTGGTAGATTTTAGTTTGTTGAACTTTTAATATTGTATACAGAATCTGAATCTCACTCTTAGTTACTGTTGTTGTTTACAAACTAAAGAAATTAGATATCATTTTAGTTTTTACTGAATATTTGAAGGTAAACTGTTGGCAAAAGTTGGCTGACATGTAAAACTATATCACTTATTTTGTTGCAGTTCTATTTTCTTAAATGAATAATACTTTGTTTAAAACTAATTTCTTATATTGTCAAGAAAATCATTATCACAAAAATGAGCTGAACAGGCAGCTGTTAAATGTACTGGGAAGTTTCTGCAGAAATACAGCTGGGCGATATGAAGAAAATCAAATATAACAATAGTTGTAACCAAATACTTCAATATTGATATAGCAACAATACTGTAGGGTTGACTATGCTGACTGTGCTTTCACAAAATATTTACACAATGAGATTTGTGATAAATAATCATCAGTAATGTGGATATAATGACTAAAAGCAAATAATAGAACAGCTACAACAGTCTGGGAGGTTCAGAAAATTACATTACTTTACTGTAATGCAGCCTTTAAGACCAGTGCTGTGTCTCAAATCGCGTACTTCTGTACTTACACTTAATATTTTGAGTGCATAAGTGCGTTCACGCTGAGAAGTATGGAAAAATGCAGTGCACTATGAGTACTTGGATGGTGCACTCAAAACGGTCAAAAAGTTGAGTGTGGAACTATGGACACTTCTCGCCATGGTCGCCATCTTGGCTACGTAGCGGAAGGGGAGGGACCATTTTTCAAACAGGAAATGGCGGCCGAGGACTGTGTGACCGCGAACATCGCTGCATTGTACAAATACATGTGTTTTTTGCACTAAGAACCACTATACTGTTGTCGGGTATAAGCCAGCAGTATGTTTATTGGGTTAATTTAGCGGTCTGTAATGATTTGGTACCGCGAACGATAATGTGAATGCTAATGCTAGTTTGCTAACTAGCTAATTTGCAGTCGTCATGTCCAGTAAGCGCATAACGGCCGTGTTTGGTTTGAGACAACACTACCCTGTCGAAATTCGCGCACTACGCCAATAAGTACATAGTGCACATAGTATACTGCATAGAAGTATACTAATGGAAGTATGTGATTTGAGACACAGCACAGGAAAACATAACATAAACATATCCAAAATCTAAGACGATATCTTGTCTCATATCATAATATCAATACAATATCTACATATTGCTCAGCTCTCCCCAGAAGTACATCTTTCTGCAGTTACCCAGCATTACAGCTAAACCAGGAGCGACATTCTGTGATAACTTTAATATGATGTATGTAAAATGCAACCTCCTCCGGAAAACCTAAGGAAGCAAAGTGCAGTTTTCTCTGATATACACAAACAAAACTGCAAACCCAACACTTTTGTTTTTGCTCCCATTATTCACAAGCTGAAATAGAACATTTAAGACTTTTTCTATGCACACGAAACTCTTGTTTCTCTAAAATTTTTGTTCACAAATTAGTTTAAATTCATGTTAGCGAGTACTCCTCCTTTTGTAGAAGAAAGAGCAATGCCCTCCAGCCAGTTATTTTCAAATCAAGATCTTTTTTATTGTGTGTTTTTTTTACATTGTAGCACCAGTCCAAACACGTCCAACAGAAGATACAAAAAGAAAGAAAACTTAACCCCACCCCATACCAGACATGCACATATCCATTATACATAGCCAGATATCCAGAAAAGGAAAATAAACAACACAAATAAATTGAAATTATGGATTGGTTACATTTTCATGCTGTCAGCTTCCATATCCTCTGCAAAGGCTAGAAAAGGCTTCAAAATAGTATGAAATTTCCAAGTAAAACCTTTGACAGTATATCTAATCTTCTCCAATGTAAGATTTTACGTCTTCCCTGATCCATTGACTGTAAGTTGGTGTAATATGGTGTCTCCGTTTGAACAATATCAATCTCTTGGCCAGAAGAGAGCAGAGGGCCAACATGCTGGTTTCCTGACGACAGAGAGGAGCGTCTACCGGCGCCACACCAAACAGCGATGGCTCCACTGTTTTTCCAAATATTTTAGAGAAGCTCTCAAAGATTAGTAAAGCCTTGAACACGTCCAAAATGTGTGCAACTGAGCGACTGGAGCCTGCCTGCATCGATGACATGTGGGATCTCTGTCAGCTTTAATCTTAGAGAGTCCAAGACATGTTGAAGAGAACATTCCCTGTGTTATTTTTTGCCAAGTTTCCTTTGAAATCGGTTCATCTTAGTCTGTTTCCAATTTGTTTTTAAGTATGTTGAAACGTGTCAAATTGTGCGTGTTCAGTAGTTTGTGAATTTCTCACAGTGTGTTTTGTGACTGATTTAGAGTTGTGTTTAAACCAGTTTTGCTGGAGTCATGTTTCCTGAATCTATACAGTGGAGGTGGCAAGTGCAAAGTTAGCATGACTCATAGTCAAAAATGTCATAATGATGAGAATAAGATGTAGTTTAAACAAATGTAGGAGATCCCTTGAGGCTCTGTGGCTGAAAAAGCCCCCAAAATGCAGTCTTTGCTTCTGTCAGAAAACTAGGGACTCACTTAGCTTGTATCACTCAGCTTGTTTTCAGAAATGAAAGTATATATTTGTAACTCTCTCTAAACATTTACAACTTCAGTAGGAACCAGTGTGCTCGAGTGTCACTGACAGGGTAGAGACGCTGGAAAGTATTAAGACATTGGCTCGCGCTGTTGTTGGTTTTGGTATTTTCATGGGGTTTGTTGACAATAAGAGAAACACAGAAGGACGCCAGCCGTATGCTTTTCAAAGTAAGAAAAACCAAAATGTCTACTGCGGAGTAAATGTGCTGAGTTAGACGCTCTCCACCTCCCCCCTTTCTCTCCGCTCTCTGAGAGGTTTTCCGGGGATACCACAGTCAGCTTTTCCCAGGCACGGCTGGAGCAGGGCCACGGGCTGACGGGGGGGAGAGAGAGGGAGGAAAGCGAGAGGAAGAAAGAAAGGGAGTGGAAAGTACAGAAGAGCAGCAGCGAGGGAGAAGTGGAGATAGTGAGAGAAAAAAACAAACCAAAAGCAGGGATTTTGTTTACTTGTTCTGTGTTCCCACCACACCCAGATAACGCGTAGTTTGATATAGGACATAAACACCAAAAACCTCCTCTGCTTGACACAAACAAGGCTGTATATCACGCTGTGACAGTGATCTGCTGCTGTTGTCTTCAGCGGCGCAGACATCCTGAATAAAGGAGGCATGAGTTCAGACTGTATACTGTGTGTCGGGAACTTTGAAGCCCTGCTAAGATGTAAAGAGCCTATAAAACACAGGCACACACACACCATATGGCCGACTATATGAGGTTTCATCCTGCAAGACTCAGCTGCTGCTGCGCTGCATGAATTAATACTGTATGTATAGTGTGTAACTTTATCTACAAGTGTTTACAGAGTGGAAAAATCTTTTTTCTGTGTGTCCCCACATCTGGATTTGGGTGTTGTGTTTCCTTTTCTACCGTTCTGCCAAGCATCCTCGTGTGTGTGTGTGTGGGTGTATGCCGATGAGTGTGATGGACCGAACATTGTTCCCATAACAACCAAATATGAATTGTCATATTTACTGATAAAGTTTTTGTCTTTCAGTTTGAGAAGTAAACCATAATTCTGGTTTTATTACATCTTAAGTCTTATTTTCATATTTCCCCCCATCATTTCGATCAGTTTTGACAACACTGCTGTCTGGAAACACAGTAACATCAGTACAACAAAGTGGATCTGAAGTGAAGCCTCATTGCACAGAATGACTGCATGTACGCACAAGTACAGAAGGTCAAAGTTGAACCAGGAAGTTGGTCTGTAATCTGACAGTTGAGTCACAGCTATAACATTTGCCTTCATTTTCTCTTCCAGATAAGTTTGACTAACCTCGATGTTAGTTTAAAGCCTCCCCGACTGTTTGACAGTTCCTGCTTTTTGAGCCGACTTCTTTTAGTGCCGTTGTGTTCCCAGATTTTAGCAATTAACTTGGCAAGTACAGTGATATCATCACTGATGATCATTGCCCAGACTGTGGCAAGACCCACATTGTACTAAACCAGAACTATCCAGTCAAGAGAAATTAAGTAATTGTAATTATATGGTTAATTATGTCATTATCATTTACAATTATAGCTAATATAACACACAATACATGTATGAACAGTGTAGTGCTGAAACAATTAGTTAATTAAAGACATAATAAGCAATTTTTCTACATTAAACTGTCTAAAAAAGTCTTGACCAACATTATATATTTTGTTGAATTGTGTACTTACATTTTCTGAAATGTTTCCAACAACGTTCAAACCCATAGAAATCTTTATTTAATCAAGCACATGGTCCGTGTTATTTGTCGCCGTTGCCTGTCACTGACATCATATCCCCTTTGCAAATGCATCACAGTTGTGGTCGTCTGCCAGAACCTGTCATGAATATCATTTGCCTTGAATCCAGTTTTAAGCCACATATTTTATGATATACTTTTTAGATCTTAATTATTGTTAACTATATGTTTTAATAGGATAAAGGATTATGTGTCATCAACGTCCAGATCTTAGTTATCAGAGAAACAGCAGAGCAAACGTTTGTGGCAGCTCAGCTCCAGCCCCTGCTGTGCTGAACAGCATCAGAGAAACTGTTTTATTCAGTGTTTTTACTAGTTCAAATCACTGGGTCTGCTTCTTTTCAAGAGGAAGATACCTCTTCAGATAATTTGGCTCACGCTTAAAACCTCCTGAATGTCGGTCTTTTAACTTAACAGAGAAAAAGGTGAGCACACATTATCAGGAGCTGGACTCTTGACCATCTGTGACCAGTCAAACAGCTCTGGAGAAACACTGTATCATTAAACTTTTTCATTATTATTATTTAGCGGGGTTTTTTTACTTCACCAGTTTAAATCACCAGGGGTCTTATTTATAAAACAAAAAACAAAAATGGCGTGCACCAAAAAATATTCGACGATTTCTACAAGCGTCCACCTCACCATCTGCGTCACCAATTTCCCATCTCCAAAATGTTCGTAAGCATCAAAGTTTCTCCCATGAAGTCTGTTTTTATAGATCACAACAATTTTGCATGGGAAGCTATGGTGGGAAGTGGCGTACGCCTATTTCAGGCCTGGTTTTGTGCATATGCAACGTTTATAACAAGGCACACTGAAGGAGTCCTAACTGGGAGAAATTGACTGTAATGACGGCACTGCTCTGTCTTTTGTTACTGTTTTGATTTAGACCCCTAGCATTAGTCAGTCATAGTGTTGAGGTTGTAGAGCATTTTATCCAATTTTAAAATTTGCTTATCTTTCAAATCTATAATCAAATTAGTTTTCAACAATTCTAGGGAACAAAAGTCAGATTACATGTTTTTTCTGTTATATTAAGATCCACAATTCAAAGAAAAAAAATACATTGTAAGTTTTCCAGATACATATTAGTTAAATGACTCATCTGATGATAGTTTTGTGTATTATAAACAAACAGGAAATAAAAGACTTAACAAGCTGAACTAACTGCTGATATAAAACTGCTATCAGAGCATACACAACACTTTCGATCATTTATCAAACAAGCAAAAAATACCAAACATTTGGTTCTTGAATCTGATAATTGGCTTTAGAATATATTTAAATGTCGGGCTGTTGTTGGACAAAACAAGCTATCTGAAGACGTCACCTTGGACTATTCACAACATACTCATTTTATTCCCAAGGTAACTTAATATACCATCGTAGTTTGTAGTGACAGGACGGGAGTGGTCAAACAATTGCAGCATAATATACCTGTGACCACACACACACATGCACGCACACACACACGCACACGCTGCAGAATGTGAGCTTATTCAGGTCTTTGCTATAATAAAGCCCCTAATCTGCCCATACACGCCATGAATGGAGACATTCCTCCAGCCTTACTCAACCACACACACACTCACACACAGATCCAGACACACACACACACACACACACACACACACACACACACACACTTGGGCCTACCTACACTATAGCAGTACACAAATTTAAACCCTAAACTTTGCAGTTTTCTGTCAAACTGATTGAACGCAATCAGTGAAAACTCGGTCAAATCCATCTCTGACATGTAACAACCAGGAAACGCGACCCCTGAGCGGGTGAGATGTGACCCCGTGTCCCCCCACCGCTGACCTACAGTGTCACAGTAATAGGAAACACAAAGCCGGGGGACTCTGATTGGTTCAGCTGGACGTGAACAGGAGGAGGGGCTGGTCGGAGGGAAAAGCAGGGAGAGGGGAATTCCCAGAGATGAAGGGATACGCAAATACAGACAGAGACACACACACGCACACACACACACACACACACACACACACACACACAAAGATAATTTCCACAGACGCTTTAACTGCCATCAGCAGAAATGAAACAGCCTGACGCAGTGGAGGCATCAAACTAAATATCAAAATAAATTTATTTTGATTAGACCAAGGACGAGTTTTTCTCTCGTGTAATGCAATCTATAACTGATTAGACTAAAATATAGCTCTGTGTGTGTGTGTGTGTGTGTGTGATGTGCTGAAATGACTTTGTAACTGGGTTCTGTCTGACTCGCTAATCCCTCCCTCCCCCATGTCTCTCCCCACTGTTTTCACACACACAGCTGTTTCCTGTTGAATGTGTGTGTGTTTAAGAGAGAGATGGAGGGAGGAAGAGGGACGCATTTTCAAACTATTGTTGGGAATCATACATGTAAAGAAGTATACCAAAACTAAAGTTTCAGTTTTACCCAGTTTACACACCTAACAGCACAGAAAACCATTGTGTAAATCACGCCGCTGTGCTTCAGAGAACCAAGTGTACCTCTGCTGCTGCTTGAGGACGCCTACTGGTTTCCATTATTTTCCAACAAGTACTGAAATCAATTAACAGCCTCTTAAAACTTTGTTGAGCTGTGTTATCCATTACAGTGAAGATCAGACATTACCACTGAACAACAGTGAAGCAGTGATAGAAACGAACGCAGACTTGATGTCTCAAGTTTCAAGCATCCGCTAATTGATTCTTCATACTGAACAGAAATGAAAGGAAACTGCTGCTTGCAACAGCTAAACTGTGCAGCATGTATTCAGAAACAATCTGCAAAAAACCTTATGTACATGTGATATACAGGTCTTGGCTGGTATGTTCCACCAACTGAAAGAAGATTAGAAACATGTTTGATTTTTATGACTGGAATCAGGAATGTCTGCATCATGTGCTGGGAGAGAACTTCATGTTAGGACACAAAAATTCATGTTCTCGAGGGGATTTCAGAGGCTGCCGTCTGATGCAACTTCAAACTTTCATCCAGTTTGTTGTACACTTCTCGTTCGAGATGTGCTTGTTTCTGATTTTAAAGACTTTTAAACATCTGTGTACGTTGCTGAAAAAAGTTATCACAGTGTGGGATGTAGTGGTGAAGGTAACTCAGTAGATTTGCTTTACTTTACTTGAATATTTCAGTTTTATGCTTCTACTCCACTACATTTCAAAGCGAAAGGGTATTGTGCTTTTTACTTCACTACATATATTTGATATAGTTACAGATTCAGATACAAAACACCAACGCGTTGGTGTTTTTAATGACTCTTGCCCATTAAATAAAGGCTTTTTAATTTTTCCAAACCGACCTGGTTGCCTGGACTTTGATTCTTTATGCCTTCTGATTTTTTAACCCTTCCATGAGCACCGGTGGTTTGAGGGACACCAGCAGCACTCCTGTTATCCTTTTTTTCTAGTCGCTAACTTTGTCTGCCTGCTATTTGGTGTGGGACATGTAGGGCACAGTGGGTTTATCAGAGCTTTTCCATGAAAAGCAACTGTTGCTGCTGGAAACAAGTTTGATGAGAGCAAAGTTTGTAGGTCAGAAAAACAAAAATAATGCACTAAAAGACAGGAAGAGAGAGGGAAACTATAGAGTCACATGTAGCTTTGTAACTACAAGAGAGACTTTCCAAATTAGAAGCTTATGTGGTTAATTTATTGTCTTCCTACAAAGCAGGGTTGCACAACAACTAAATGGGAGTTGTAGTCCCTTCATGCTACACACACACACACACACACACACACACACAGGAAAAACAGTCATTTGATCCGTTGTTTATATAAAAGTATTGATTAGTGCAGCTTTAATGTGAGTTTATAGGACTCACCACATCAGTACACCAAATGTGATTATGAGACAACGCCCTGATAAACTCATGGATCATATAAACCCAATGATCTACTTATTATCCCGTTATGTCACTTGAGTCACTTTAGTTCAGAGACTGTGCTGTCGGTCGAGCCTGTCCATTGAAGGAGCCTCTCAAATCACAAAGGCTTTCATTTATGAAACAGAAGTACAACACAAAACTGGGCACACGGTCGATTCCACACAAAGCTCGGCATTTATCAGAGTGGACATTAGGGAAGGCTACGATCAAATCTCATGTCAAGTCTCAGCTTGTGTACGCAAGTTTGAGTCAGTGTGGACTTAGAGTGCAGCGTGGTAAATCAGGCTGAGGTGGAGAATTGTAATTAGACCATACTCTGACTGTCATCTAAGTATCTGCAGCCACATTTTAATCACCTTAAAAATGTATAGTCACTGCCTGGCTTTGTGGGACTGGCTCCAGGTTGTCGTGCCTGGCTCTATGTGAAACTTTTCTTTTTTTAAAAAAAAAATCACTGACAAACCAAAGCATGTTTATATCATTTATCATTAAAACATAATTAAATAGAAATAAATAAACCCTGCAACAGGAGCCTAAGTGATTAAATTTGTATCAGTGTCTGGGTCAGACACGCATCTCTGTCTCTTCCACTAGCTGTTATTCCCCGAATTGAAGCAGACCTGATATGCGCGGCCACACGCTCCTCGAGTTGGGTCAATTATAATCTTTTATATGAATATTATAACAATATTAATATTATGTAATATATAGGCTATATCATTACTATATGTAGGTCAAGGTTCCAACCTCAAGTTTAGCTGTCCACTGCAACGCTGTTGACCGTAGCAATGATTTCTTTCCATACTGCATTTTTCCGACCTCCTTTGATGCCACTTTTCCTGCAGCCAGATAAAACCAGTTGGTTAAACTGGAGCTGGGACATCAGCATTTCCATTTCTAGCTCCGAGAAGTCTTTCCTCTTGGCCGTATTATGCCTCTTGATGTTGTAAACTCTCAGGGCGAGGCCTCTAAACGGAGAGTATATCGGGGCGGGATATGTTCATGAAGATTGTTTTCATCAGCCACATTTATCAACACCTGATCATTCCTGCGCTGCGATGGTGAGATAAGAACGTTTCATGGATCACACGCAAACCCTGTCATTAGATGATTATAACTCTCAGATCTGGGTTTGTTTGTAGGATAAATTGATAAGAGTATGCCACAAATATGATAATGATGCTGACATGATGATGTTTGGTCATATGGTTTCTGTCATCTGTATCTGATTGGGGAGAAGGCATCGACTGATGTATTATTAAATCAATAAGCACGATATGACAGCTTCCATTGAATGTGAAATAAATAAAGAAGAAATACAAGAACTGAAATTGTTGTAATAATCAGATAAAGTGCTGTAATTTGATTATTTGGGTCTTTTAAGTTGGGGAGTTGCCTGATGTTTTTTTCCTCCTCTTTCTACAGAGTGAGTCAGTCAAATACTTCCTGGATAACTTGGATCGTATTGGTCAACTGGTGAGTCACAGCGACTTGTTAAATCTCATGTGCTTTTTGGATTTCTTCACCTCTTTCACCTTTGTAAGAACACATTGTATCTTCTCTTTTTCAGAACTTCATCCCGAGCAAGCAGGACATTTTGTTCGCGAGGAAGGCGACAAAAGGCATCGTCGAGCACGACTTTATCATCAAGAAGATTCCTTTCAAGATGGTTGACGTCGGAGGGCAGAGGTCCCAGAGGCAGAAGTGGTTTCAGTGTTTCGACGGGATCACGTCAATACTCTTCATGGTGTCATCGTCCGAGTATGATCAGGTAACCTCCAGGCACATTTCTGATCACGTTGCGCTGATGTTAGTCAGACAGTGATCATTAATCTCCTGATTCTTAGAATTACAAAATGGATGAAAAATCATCAGAGAGACATTTGAGATCTACACAAAGCTCTCTTTGTGGTTGGCTGATGAAACTTGATTGTTCCCTCAGTCATGGCTCCGGTTCAAATCAACAGTCATATGATGACGACTGAATCCGTAGTTCGTGCTCAGATAAAACCTGAAATAACCAAAGTGTGTGTGTGTGTGTGTGTGTGTATGTGTGTGATTGCAGGTCTTGATGGAGGATCGAAGGACAAACCGTCTGGTGGAGAGCATGAATATCTTTGAGACGATCGTCAACAACAAGCTCTTCCTCAACGTGTCCATCATCCTCTTCCTCAACAAAACAGACCTGCTGGTGGAAAAGATTCGCACGGTGGACATCCGCAAGAACTTTCCCGAGTTCAGAGGAGACCCGTGCAGGCTAGAGGACGTACAGGTACAAACAAACATACACACACACACACACACACACCAAAAACACAAAGGTTTTCATTGTTGTCACGGTTGTGAGGCAACAAACTTATTCCTCCTGCAAGTTGTTTTGTCGTTCTGCTCCTAATTTTCCTCCTGCTGTTCATAAGCCCAGTGTGCTTTCATACACACACACACCAATATCATGTGAATCAATGTACAATTTTACATACACAGGCTGTCGGTCAGTGCATTTACATGCACAAATGAAATTACATTAAACCAAACAAAGACAGCAACTGTGTGCTCAGTTGGGTGCCCTACCACAAAAATATAAATCAGTTAAAAGTGGAAAAGTGTAGCACAGTACTGAAGCAAACAATCCCTGTAGGATTCACAGTTTATTACATTATCATTGCTGACCTGTTTCAGCCATAGAAATCTCTCTGCGATAGATTTTTGGGATTACCACCTCCTCTGATGAGACCTCCTTTTGCAAAGCCAATAAAACAAAGGATGTTTTGGATTAACAGGCTCAGCATCATGGTCATAATGAAAGCTTTACTTTCACACCATTTTTACAATGATAATTGAATCTTGATGTATGATACAGCGGCAGTATTCTTCTTCTTGTATTCATGTCCGCTTCATTACTAGACTATGATTTCATAGAGTTACCAAGCTGGGTTTTCTGTTTTCTTCCCCTTTACTTGCTCCTTGTGGCCCTCTGAGAGTTTACACCCCAGATCCGTTGCACACCTGTGTTAATGAGGTCATTGCCTTGACTGTCATTTATATAACTGTTTTGCGGTTAACACTATTCATGCTCTGAGGTAGGATTGTGGAAAAGTGTCAGTGTGATATTTTAATAAAATGTGCAGCTCCAGGGTGCCCATTAGCTCAGCTGGTAGAGCAGGCGCCCCACGTATAAAGGGTTTATCCTTGCCACAGCGGCCATGGGCTTGATTCCAACCTACGGCCCTTTGCGGCATGTTGCCCCCCGCCCCCCCCTTTCCCTCCCTACCTTTCACGGTAACAACTGCCCTGTCAGTTAAAGGCAAAAAAACCCTTTTTCTATTATTGAGAAAACCAGGTTACACAAGAAATCGCTGCGCAGAAGGAAGCGTGCATTAGTTAACATTACATCTCAGCTGAGGGGGACACTATTAATGTTTTAAATCTCATGCTGTCACAAACACCTGACTCTCATCCATGAGTAGATGCATGCTTCCTTTATCACAGTGATACGGTTGGCGGGTGTAGTTCAGTAGAGAGACAACATGCAAGTGCTCACACGAAAGTCTGTGGATTATCTTGAGTAACCAGGTCATGATTTCTGGAAAGAGACATTGCTGCTGAAGTTTACACAAGCATCTTTTTGGCGCTTTGAGCACCACAAGCCAAGTGCCATTTAGTTCCATTATATCAGCGTGAAGGCAGACATCTTTACGGCTGTATTTTTTATTTTTGGGTGAACTATCCCTTTAAATGGAGTGTGTTTGGGAAGAGTTGACAGCGCAGTGAGAAGAGAAAAGACAGTCTGCAGTGAGGGAGCACACTGCTTTTCCTTTCAGCATAAATGTGTCTGAATTTTACAAATATTCCAGTGTTCAGTTCTGGAAACTTACTTGGATATTATCATTTATTTGAATTGAAATATTTTGAATATGAGGATGTATATACTTTTAATAATCTTTTCCTTTGATCCTTCCACCCCTCAGTGATTCTTTCTCTGTCTGATGTCTTTGTCATGTAAAAAGCAGATTAGAAACCTGGTTACCCGGTCAACAGATCGATTCTCATTTACATGATGTTAAAAAAATCTGCTCACTGTTGAAAACTGACTGTAACCCTGCTCTGCTCTCTCCAGGCGTTCCTGGTGCAGTCGTTCAGCCGTAAGAGGAGAAACCGGGGAAAGCCGCTCTTCCACCACTTCACCACTGCGGTAGACACAGAAAATATCCGCTTTGTCTTTCACGCCGTCAAGGACACCATCCTGCAGGAAAACCTCAAAGATATCATGCTACAGTGACCTTCACGCTGCAGACGACGGCTTCTCTGACTGTAAACTGTGAAACCGGCCATGAATCCAGGCGTGGAGGACGCCACAGCCCACAAATGCATATTAACACTGACCTGTGGAGCAGTCGGTTGATCCCACAGAGTGGATTTAACTGAACTCTGAACCTGTGGAGCCCTGAATTAACTCTGGATCATGTCGGCCCCCTGTGGAAACTGTGAGGGTCACCGAGGACAAGACCCTGCATTTAACCTGTATAAATGTGTGTGTGCTGGAAAGACAGTCACCTCCTTGTAGCGCTCAAGTGTTGTCGCCTTCATACACAGGTTAGAAAATGTTTATAAAAAGAAAAAAAAAACTAGAGAAAAGCACCAACTACATGACATGAGCACTGAAAGTGTTTTTTTTCTCAGATGTACATATATATATATATATATATATATATATATATATAAATGACTAATGACAACCCTGTCACTAAACCTAAAAGTAAGACTGCTGCTGGTTGAAATATAGACGGATCAAGCTGTGCGAGCAAGACGCAGGAGGGGAAGAAGGAAAGATTAAGGAAGACAGAAAGTTAGGAGCAGGCTGAAGAATGTCTTGTCCTCATGTCCACGTGACGGAGGGAGAGGGGAGAGGGTTTGGGCTCATACTGGTCATATGCTGTGTTATGTGATAAGGTTGCACAAGTGTTCCTGTCAATGAACTTTAACAGAGGGAAGAGGCTCTCTCGTGCTCCCTGTCCTCTCCTGTGCTGCCTTTCTCTCCATCTTTACCTCTCCTCCTCGGCTCGTGTTTATTACTCCCGCCATCATACGAGAGATGAACAGCTGCAGATAACAAGTCTTACCCCTCTCCTCCTGGAACTCTCCTCTCAGGCACAATAGACAGATTGTTCTCCTCTTCCCTCTCCAGCAGAAACAGTACACAGTCAAATTAGAGACTCTTCTTGGTTTAAAGACACTCAGCTCCTGGTCTGCATGAATTATGGTTCATCTCTATCCTAAAGCCTTTCTTCTATTTCCCGCCAACATCCCAGAAGAAGTACCACAATAGCCTCGACTTAACTTGAGGCGTATAATAAGCACCCCTTAACAAGGAGGGTTTGGTGTAAGGTTACTTGTTCCTTTGTCCTGTAAAAGTGATGGGAACAGCAGAGGATGACAGGGTTGTTGAACTGTGAATCACCTTATTCCCATGTTGCTGGTGGCCATTTTGGACTTCTGTAGCAGACAGGGTGGGATGTCTACCTAGAATATTGGCACAAAACAAGTTAAACAAATCAGATTGAACAAAAATAGCAGACGATACTAGGGCTGCCCCCTTAAAGTTGAAGATTCAAATCATCAGTCGGAGACCCCTCAGTCGACTGAGATTCTTCAGGTCTGTTTTTTTGTCAGTCAATGTTTAGTGTACTTCTGGGGATGCTCTCGGGTACAGGAAGCTACAGACCCAGACCCACAGTGAGTCTAAGAGAGACGGAAGCAGCTGCCCGGAGGAGGAGAGGCTTTGCCCGGTCAGGCTCTGAGATAACTTTATCTTCTACCTTCTGCTTAAAGGTGGTGATTTTACAGCTCACACCAACTTAACACAACATAGTCTTGGGCTTTTGTTTGATGTCAAGTGGTGGCGAAATTTGTTGCTGCACATTTCAGATCCATCGTTAGTGGATTTGCCCTGCATTTGCTTGGACGGCTAACTTGGCTTGTTTACTATATTATAAGAACATCACTTCTACCCTGAACGTCTCGCCAACCCCGTTCAAACATTACCAAGTCCGGTATTTTCTACATCAGGACACCTCTGTGTCTTTAATCACATTAATACCAAGTTAAAACCATAGAAACACATCATCATCCATTTTTATAAAGTTGTTTTATTCTCAGTTAACCACTGATTAGGTCTAATGTTGCAACAGTTATTTCAGGGTTCAATTATCCATCCCGCAACTCAAACTACACAAAGAACTCATGGACCAACAAAAACCTCCCAATTTAGAGAGGGGACACAGAATGATACAAAGCGACACACACTAAAAAACAACAACAAAAGAACCCTGACTTTGTTTAATGTGAAAGGGGTCCTATAGTGATGTGAGCCCACAGGGAATCATCACCCGACTCTGCAGTTCCCCTCAACTCCACAGTTTTACAATTTAGCATCTTTCAGCTCATTGTTTTACAGCCAGAAACTTGGTTCACACAAAAACAGGCAACTTTACTCTTTACTCTCCCTGTCCAGCACCAAACAGCAGACAGAGGAAGCTAGCAGCTTACTGATGTGTTGGTGAAGATTCTCAGTCATCGAGGTCACAGTAATTCTAAGTGCTATATCATCTGCAACCAGACTCGCTTTTGAAGACATTTCACCTCTCATCCAAGAGGCTTCAGAACTGAAGAAGCATCTTGAATGGGAGGTGAAATGTCTACAAGAAACTCAAGCAAGTCCCATTGCCCACTATATACACTTATAACAGCTAACTGATGAACACATTGGAGCATCTAGCAGCTAAACAGACAGATATTTCCCTCAGGAGTTGGTCGAGACCAAACCAGAGCTAAAAGGGGAGTGAATATTAGTATTTCATTCATCAGTGGACCAGACACAAGACTGATGGATGCATTTATAAGAAACTGTTTTCTAATAAGTTGGTTATATTAACTTCAAAAGGTGATAATTCACTCAGTGGCCACTTTATTAGGTACACCTGGTGTTTTCAGCACCGTGTTGAATCAATACCAGCAAGAAGTCAGGCTAATCTGGGGCCCAGTATTAAAAAGGTGTACCTAATAAAGTGGCTACTGAGTGGATGTCAAGCCCCAAGAACAGCGCCAGGCTTTATAGCCAATTTGAGATATTGGCCAAACTGTGGAATTGCAACCACCAGGCCCATCAAGTGATGCCATTGGGCCTAAAAAGACTTTTTTCCATAGACTTACATTTTGAAAGAGATGTTTGTAAATCAGCGGATACATTATTTATTTATTTAGTTAGTTTTTGAGCATCTCAGCCACCTCAGGATTCAGTCCATTCAGTCTGATAACATTTAGAGAGTCTAGAAGAGCCTCACAATTAAATCATTTTATTCCCATTCAAGTTAGCAAAGCACTAAACAGGAAGTTAGCCACTCGGCCGATGGAAGTTTCTAGCACGCCTGCTCTATGGGCCCAATGATGCAGAAGCATTGCAGGTAATTTTACACATGGAAGTCGAACTTTTTTGGCTTTATGCGCCACTGAACAACTTTCGTAGGAATGACCGGGGCCTCACCTCTGCCGCCCTCCAGTGGTCAAAAACCAATAACTAATAGATTAATCACTAATGGAAATAATTACTAGTTGCAGCCCTGTTTCACCAGTGAGGGTTAGATGGTAATGTCGGATAAAGGAAAAGTACTGTGCTATGGTTGCTTGCAGATTAATATGCACACTGATTTATGATGGTGGTTAAACTGCTGACCAGAACTCTGTCTGAACTGTTCTGTTATGTGATTTTAATGGATACCTGCCAGCCAGCCAGAAACACGTTCCTTCAAAGCCCTTTCAACCCGTATTATATCCTCTCTTGGATCCCCCAGTTCGGTATCTTTTCTAACATGATTTCAAAAGAAGAATCTATGAGATGAAAAATGTTTATTTGATTCCCAACATTCACATGGTGTGCATTTTGGTACGCAGCAGTAGGACACAGCTGGGCTGCTCCTCCCACCCTGAGTATTGAGTCCAAATGGCCTTGAGGGGAATGAGGCGAATCATGAGCACTTCCACACGCCTTATTATACTGTATTAAACTGTGTAATTTGTATGTATTTGTGTGTGTTTGCATAGTGACTTACGGCCCTTATTTTGTGCATGTTCATACATCTTGTACATAAGAATACTGTAATTATTTGACTGACACTGTGTGTACTGTGGTAACCTTACAATACAAACACCACTCTGTCTAACAGTATCACTGTAACTGTAACGTTGCTGTAACATTTGTCGTTAACTAACCTACCTTTTCCACTCACACAAGTTTTTTATTTTTATTTTGTAAGTGTCGTCATTGCACTGGAAGCGTCCGAGAGAAAACAACCAGAAAGGAAAAACGTCTGGGAAAAATGAAACAAATCAACAGACGGCAGACTTTTAAAAGGCGAGCAGGATGAAGAGAAGGAGGTCTTCTGCTTTTGTTTTCTGTTTCCCAGTGCCTTTGCTCTGTGCTCTGTGGTGAAATACACTGCCGTTTGCTGACATGCTGTTTCTTTATTTGCTCAGTGTTGGCGTCTGTGTGTGTTTGAGTGTGTGTACGTCAAAGCAAGAGGTCAAGACCTTCTGCGTTGGAGAGTGAAAAGTGGTAGAAAGAGTAGAGGAGAGGGAGGGGGGATAGAGGGAGATGGCAGAGGGTTTAAAAAAAATAAAAGAGAGAGAAAATAAACTGAAATGTGTTTTTCTAATGTCCTGGGGCAGTTTTATGAACATGAGAAACCCTCTTGCAAAGCCAGAAAGCAGGGAGCGGATAACTGATGTCATGCTGATGTATAGCCTGGAGGCTAACCGTAGGCTCTCATTCCACATAATGTAATACGAAGCTCATCAGCCAGAGCTATCAGACTGCTGGGCAGAAGAGTGGAGCTGAAGTCGGGCGATATCTCCGTTACCCAGCGGAGTCTGACCTTTGCTTTGGCTTTTAATCAGAGGAGCTCTGATACATAACAGACTGCACGTCTCAGGAGACAGGGTGGGAGCCCAGAAACAACTAGAGCGGAGTTTTAGCGTTGTTTCAGAGACCACTGGTTAACATAGATTTATTTACACAGGAAGTCAGTAGATTGTAATTCAAGGTCTTCACACACCACACACACACTGCAGAAACACATGTGACACCGTATAATACGGCATCTATGCAACCCAAAAAAGACAGAAATGACCCTGTGAGTGCCAACGCTCAGACTGGGGGGGAGGGACAGACAAAGGGAGGAAGAGAGAATACAAGAAAAAGTAAGAGGATAGAGGGAGGGAGGAGGGAGAGAGGTCATGTTTCCTCTGTTGAGCCCACTTCCTGTCCTGATCCCAAAATGGAGAGACTGTAGGAACGACATCCCACTGCCTGTTCCAGTCTCCCCCTCCCTCACACACACACGCACAGGCACACACACATCAGAGAAACCCAAACCAGCCTCCCGCGGTATCCTACAAAGGAGATGAGAGGAAAAAGCAGGGAGCAGAAAAATATATCCCCAGTGGTCTCTGAAACATAAGGAAGCCTTCGTTTATAGAGGCAGAGAGGCGCAGGACATTTTGTCCTCAAGTTGCACTGGACCATGTATGGCCTAGATGTGTGTGTGTTTGTGTGTGTGTTAAATTGAATGTAACTTTGTGCTATACAGTCATTACCAAAACATCAGTGCAGCGTAGCTTAATTCAGTGTGTTTCCCTGACATACATCAATTTTGATGAAAAATGTTTTTTAGCCCTGAAGTGGTTTATTTAATATTTTAGATGTTATATTAATGTGTAGCATTATTGTAACATGTAAATGTAGCCACATTAAATCAAAGTCAACTTTATTAACCCCTTGACAAACACAAATGGCAACTTGCAACATAATCAAATGCTTTTTTTTTTAACTAATTGTACAAATGTTCCTGTGCTACTGAGACAGTGACTGCAGATATTGTTTCTGTGTCGAATGAATCAGTCTTTGGATTTAAACTACATTGTCTCCACACAGAAAACATTATAACAACCAAATATCCAGAATATCCGCAAACATAACAGCAGCACATCACCCGCCTCCAGCAGCACATTTGTGGTTTCGTACCTTTCATTGTGCCTTTCTTAATTCGTACTGGCACGGCTGTTTAAAAGCCATTAGATAAGCCATGCATCTGAAACAATGAGTTGCCACCACAGCCTTTGTTTTCCATTAAAATAACCAATTTATTTTGTGCTTGCTGCAGATATATAAACAACACAAGTAGGTGTGTTTGGGCTTGTTGGTAAGTAACCTTCCCCTCTGTGCTGATCGCTGTAGTCTGACACCTGCAAAGGTGATAGTTGGCAAATGAATTGATCCTGTGACTTCTTATCATCACTTTTCATCTATACTGGGTTATTCGGCTGTTCCAAACTGGATGTACATGTACTAGTTTTCTGAACAGAACAGTTTTTTGGTTAAATTTAATGATGGAGTTGAAAAAAGCCTCAGTTTTCATTCTTGTCATACATGCTGGTTAGTTTAAATTTTGTTTTTTCTTTTAAATGAGACATGTAGAAAAAAAAGTGATTTTGATGAATTATCACTATTTTAAGATCAGATTTGGTTGTTTTTTTCTGACAAAGTCGTCGTGTTCAAGAACCATTGGAAATTTAAAAATCCAACAATAACCTCCTACCTCCTAACCTATAGTTTCGGTCGATGATAAATGGAGTAATTTTGGTGATTTTTAAAGAAAACATGCCTTCCAAACGCACTGGAAGGCATGTTTTCTAATAAAAAATGTTAGTGAAATAAAGTAAATAATTTAAAGTTATATCCCTCCCAATTCAATATAAAAATCATAAGTACCTCCCCAGTGCTAAAAAAAAAATTATTTGACATGCTTCCCCCTTTTTGCATCACTTACTTCCCCCTCACAAGTGACAAACAGTCCCTAACCACCTAGTAATACTCTAGCAACCAGTCAGTAATAACTTCCTACGACCACACACATAACCACCACAAAGACAGTTAGAATCTCCTGGCCAAAAATCTGAGAACACACAGTGAACCACAAACACCAATTCAACAACCTGGTATCTCCAGTCAACTACCTAGAACACCATGGCATCCGCCAAGTAGAAACCATTGACTGCAGAGATGGGAAAAGCTCCACTTAATCACACTGCACAAAAATGAAGTCAAAGTATCCCGGATATGGTGCTGGTGACGTCATTCGGAGCCAGAGTCTGAGCAGTAGGTGTTCACGGTATCAGGTTGGAGCCCTTACACCTACATTTAATGGCTGCTAGCAGTGCCATTGAATGCAGGCACACCAATTGGCACACACAGCTGTCAATCATGTCATCACATCCCCCCCCTTCTTATAGCATCAAATAACTTATTAAACCAAACTCAGCAGAAAAACGAGCATTTGAACAAACACCAGTGGGATAAGAACTGCCTAAAATAACAGAAACCATCTTTGGGAAAAATGTATTTGATGTATACTTTGGGTTTTTAGTTTGGCCCATGTCCCATCTGCTAACATAGAGGGGGCGGGGTTTAAGACCTATACTGCAGCCAGCCATCAGGGGTTGATCGAGATGTTTAGCTCCACTTTTGGGGAGCTGTCATGTCGTCCATCTTTACACAGTCTATAACAAACACTTAGTGACACCCCAGCAACTCAGAATACACTGGCAAGCTAGTGATTTACCAACCATTGAGCAACACCTCACTGTCGTACTCGCCGAAACAGGTTATTTAGCCAGCCAGTTACAGGACATTTAGGATATGTAACCTTTGTGTGTGTAATCTACAGTTTAACAGGTAATTGATTAGTATAATTACATTAGAGGAATAGTAGATATCAGAGGTATTAGAGCCACTGGAACTCTGTTTACTCGTGTAGTTTACAGACCTGAGTGCCTCCACACACACTGATCCGTACAGCTGCGAGTGTGCGTGAATGGGTGAGTTTGTGGTCGGGGGGTTTGAGTGTGTATACTGCTCTGTGTGGGTGTGTGTGTGTGTGTGAGTAAATTTGGTCTCATGACTCTGGTTAAGCTGATGTTTCCCTAAGGCTGTTTTGATTGGACCTACAGCTGAACTCTGATATTTAATAATGAGCCAAGTAGTCTCTCGGTTTCTGCTTCTCCCCACACACACACACACTCTGGGAGCTAACCCAACGATTGAATCATACAGTGAAATATAAACAACTAGTGGTTCATTAGCTGATGATTTGGCCATGACACATCTCTGGACCCCAGGCCGTCACGTCGTTAAACCACTTCTGTTTTGGTTCACACACTGACAGTGGAATTAACTTTGTGATGCCTGGCATCTTATCTGCTCTGCAGGACGTGTTTTCTCCTCTGGTGCAGAGCCTGGAGGGCAGATTGTTTGTTAATCAGCAGAGATGAACACAACAGATAGATGATGGTAAACAAAATTATACATACTTATTTACATAATCTTAAAACTTTTACCTTATGCCTCTTACAATTAAATTAAACTTATAGAAACAGTTTAGAATATACTTCCATGCTTTACAGGAAAGGTGGATGTCTCCCTCTGCTGGTAGAAAAGGAGTAATGCAACATTTTAATCCACTGTGGAGCTCATCTTTTATCTTGTAACTCCAAAACCATCTTAAGTATTTTAGCCTAAGAGATGTGCCGAGCTTTTAACAAAGGCGGGAGTAAGCCACATCCAAGTCTCAAGTTTTAACCTTCAAGTCTAAAGCAAGTCCCAAGTGGTGAGAGTCAAGCAAGTCACAAGACATTCGGATGGTCAACCCCAGTTTCCATATTTAAAACAGTTTGTCACAATGTTCCTCTGTGTTGTTTCCATTGAATAAATCTTTTTTTTTTAATCACTCGTATAACATATCTTAAATGTAGCTTTCTAGCTGATGTTTGACCCGTTAGAAAGCTTATAGGCGAACTAAAAGACACATTCATGTACCTTTCTTTGTGGGTTTCGTAGTGACAGATGAAGTTGTATGTTGTGGTGGATGTGTCACTGACTGAACTGCAGATCTTACTGTTCTCCTCTTACTACCGTCATCGACAACATAATCACTGAATCCAAATTTTATTACTTCTGGACTACTGTAGCCACCTCCAAGATAGCTGCCTCGTGCGTTGGCCTCTGCTGGTCTTCTGCATCCTAGTAGGTCGTCAGGTTTGCACACATTTCTCTAGAAATCACACAATTATGCTTCAAATACAAAACATACAACTCCCAATAGAGGAGAGGGATGATGTCTTTTTGTAGACCGATCTAAATGCTAGATTCGCCCCGGTTCCCTCGTCAAAAAGCCAACAGGATTTTTTTCCATTGGATTTTGGATTATTGCAGAAAATAAGCTCTGTGGGAAACAAAAGTTTATGGTACAAATGAACACCACCACAAGTGTAAATGCAGTCACCAGAAATAGAAAACTAATGTTAGACTGTGAACGAACGACACAGTCACCTGACTGATATCGCCACCACAGCAGGGCGTGATGACGCTCTCTAGCCTCATTTAGCCACTTTTTAGCAACCACCTATTTTGAGACACGTACAAGCTTCAGAATTTACAGATGGGGTATTTACAGATGTATTTTATGTCGTAGAACAAAATGTGAAAGTCTCTTAAGCTTGTGTTAACCACAGACCCTATCACGCCGATTCAGGCATCCAACCAAAAACCTGTTGACTTCGGGATGAAGGAATCGGGACTGCTAAAATGCTAACTCATTTCCAGGTTTTAGGACTCATTCCCCCAGCACTCTATATCTAGATTAATAAAGTAAATAAGTCAAGTCCGTTAGAGTCATCGGTCTCATACCCAAGTCAAGTCTTAAGACGTGAACGCCAAGATAAAGTCAAGTCATGTCTTTATTAATGCTAGCCAAGCAAGTCTCGAGTCCTCAAATCTGTGACTCAAGTCTGACTCAAGTCAATTCATGTGACTCGAGTCCCTGAACCTCTGGCTTTTAGTAATGTTTTGGCACATTTCATTCACCCTTGCACACAGTTAACATATTCAACAAGCCTGTCATATATTCAGATTTGCAGTTTACAGTTGTCAAGTCAAAACAAGAAATGTTTTTTTTCTCGGAATAAACTACAAAAGGCATGAGGACAAAATATAAATATAACATAAACAGTCTGTGACTGAGGATTTCTGGTAACCACAAAGTGACTTGTGTAGTTTGGGATGAATCCAAACACTTCCCAGACACAACATTAATTCCTCAACGAGTTTTCTGGGAAAATATAACCATGCCTGCAGATTGTACACTCGCCAGGTTTTGTGTGAGTCAGTCATAGAGAGCAGCTCAATGTGTGTTTGACACATTCAATTTCCTCTGTTTACATCAGTGAGTGTGTGACCTGTCATCACGCGCAAGTCAGACTATTTTATGATAACACTGAGCAGCCTGATCTCGGTCATTTCGCTGGTATTGTTCAAAATAAATTAGTGGGTTCTGAGTGAATGCATGCATAATACCTGCTGTTATAGTCTTTGACATGTGGCTAATTGTTCATACATTCCCAGGCTGCACTGTCAGGAGGGAAAATACACTCTGATTGTGTTAAAGCTGCTGTTTCATGGTGAGGAGGAAAAAAAAAATCAGATTTTAAATGTCAAGTCTCATGTAGCGTAATTAATGTCTCAGAGTGCATCATTACTAATGCATCATTTACTCTTTAAATTACATGCAAACACCATTATTCTTTCAGATGTCTATCAACACTAGCAGCATGAGGTTTTCCTCTCCACTTGGTTTCAGAATGAAAATAACACAGCTGCAATTAGGTGAGACAACTATACTACACATCTCTGCAATTAAGACTTTTATTTTTAATCTGTCTCCTGTTTTTATCCTGCATGGTTTTATCACATCTAGTCAAGCCTGTAGCGACTCGACTGTAACAAGGCCCGAAACGTCTGAATCTTCTGTTCTGGGTGCAGTAATTTATGCATCTCTCCGTCTCAGTGATATCAGCTGAGGCAAACTGAGGAGGACAGAAATGTTAACCTTTGAGCAGACAGCCATGTCTAAATTAAACATCAAGGGTGAGAAGAGACAGTGGAGACATTTTATCTAATGAGAGAAAATGTTGAACTGAACAATGCAGTGCTGGACACTGTACAAAATTGTTATAGACAACACTTACACACAACAACACAGTATCTAACATACTGTTGATATCAATCCATATATTTATTGTTTATGGATGCCTTTTGTGGTCATTTTTCGTAATAAATATTTCATTTAATATATTACTATGAAAAGGTGTCTTACAGAGTAAATATTCAAATTATTCTATATTTTTGGGATGCAGTGATTCATTCTGTTTGTCTCTTTTGTTTTCACAGTCTTCAACATGGCAAATTTTACATTAAGTTTTAAAGCCCCTGAAAAATAGGCTTCAAATCTTAAAGAGGAACTCTAGTATTTTTCAGCCTGGACCTCATTTTCCCATGTTTTTAGTGACTTATGCGAACAATTTTTGAAATTGGTCCGGTACTGAGAGAGACTGTTGCAGCTGGAAGTGGCAGAATAGCCGACCACGTAAACACTCAGGAATATGAGCACCTTTAATTTACGTCCTACGCCACTGACAGGCTCAGAAGTGTCTTACAACATTATAGAAAGGACCCTGCAAAGAAATGTAAAGTTTTTCCTTACCTTTCGCTTGTTCTGTTCTGTTTTGTCTCCACAGGAGAAGTCTTGTTCTGAAATCTAGCAAGAGGTGACTTGTTGCAGAAAGAAAATAATGGGAGAGTGGGAGAGAGAAGTGCCGGTCATAGCTTGTTAGTGTTTCAATACAGAAAGCGTAGCTGAGTGATTTCTAAAAGATTTTCACTGTCATGGATGAATATTTAGCTGATTTTGACAACATGAAAAATGGGACTTATTGCAATGAGACTTGGTTAGACACAAAAACAAACAGACTGGATCAACGAAAGGTAAGGACAACCGTTTCATTTCTCTGTCAGGTCCTTTCGGTAATATTGTCAGACACTTACAATAATAAAAATTAGGGCCGTCAAATTCACATGTTAACTTCGATTAATTAATCACAAGGAAAAAACGCGTCAAAGAAATTAAGGCTGATGAATTGTGGTCTGTGGTGCCCTCTGACCTGATGTGTCATTGAAGGCCAGACTGACTGAATCAGTCAACCTGTGACCGACTGACTAACTCTCTTTCAAAATGGACTG
This sequence comes from Epinephelus lanceolatus, assembly GCF_041903045.1. NCBI lineage: Eukaryota > Metazoa > Chordata > Actinopteri > Perciformes > Serranidae > Epinephelus > Epinephelus lanceolatus. The sequence goes on from NC_135736.1 coordinate 23,525,115, forward strand.
CAGACCAGTTTCGGCAGTCGAGGACAGGGACAATTGTGTCCAAAATCCAGCAGCTTTACTGCGACACATCTGCCAAAATTCATTTGAATTGAAATATTTTTTTTAAAAAAACTTTCACAGCAAAAATTGATATATGTGATTAATTTAAATTAGTCAATCACAGAGCATGTTATTAATTGGATCATTTTTTTAATTGCTTGACAACCCTAATAATAACAATGTGAGCCTGTATACTGCACACACAGCCGTTTGGAAAGGATCCAAACAGAGATAGACCATTTTTATTGAGGAGTTTAACCAAATACAGCCCCAAAACAGGCACTGCCAAACCCATCAGCATGTTTAGAGCCAGTATATTTTCACATCTAACTGGGTGAGCCTGTATACTGCACACACAGCCTGAGTGGTTTCACTGTACACTGGCTGCAGCGGTCTCTCTCGATAATGAACCAATTTCAAAACTTGTGGAGCATTATAAGGTAATTCCTCTACATTTGTCCAACAATAAAGTCAATAAAACATTTGTCAGTTTATTTTTCCAATCAACATCAACCCATTTGTACTGATACTGGAGAGAATAAAAATTACTTACAGTGTCCTTTTCTCTGTCTGTTTACAAACTGACGACAACACTTGATTTATTAATTTTTCAGCACACCCACAGCGTCACTTTAATTCAAGCATCCAAAAAAGTACAAAAGTTGGATTCTTCATCATTCCTTCTACTGCAGACTAATGAAAAAACCTTTATCCAGTAGTTACAGGGAGATATTTCACATATTTCTTTGTGATATTTATTTTGAGAGGCTCAAAAGCTTCAGCAATGCCGACATTCAAGACAGGAGTGGTGGAGTATACTGCATTACTGTTGAAAATGGGTAAACCAAATGTCTGTAAATTCAAATAAAATGCGCAAATGTAGTTTCTGTGGTTTCATTATTGCCTGCATAAATCAGATTTTCTCAGTATAGCACATTGCCCACATTTTAACAGTGTCATGATATTTGACTATTTCACTGAATGTACTGCCGTCAGTGAAAAAACAAGGCTGCAGAAAGGCTCAGTACATTCTTCAGTCAGTGTAGCTACATTCAGACACACATATCAAATACATAAAAACAAAAAGCAAAGTAAATATTCTTTGGCAGTTTCCACAGAGGAGCTGAGAGAAGCACAGCAGCAACAGGGACAGAGGGGAAGTAAGTGGTTTAACTGGTAAATAGATATAAAACAGATTTCCTCTATAACTTGTAACAGCAGCACAAGCTTTACTTCTCATAAAACCTGCTCTCCAGTGTTTGTGCTACCTACAGTGCTGTGACAAAGTTTGTGCACCTCACATAATGATGTTTAATCTGGACGCCAGAGCTGTTACTGTTATGGTTCTAAAAGTACTATACTCCCAAATTTTTGGTGGGACCATAGAGACAACAATTTTTTAATTGGTCCAGTATTGGATGAGAGTGCTGCAGATGGCAGCGGTTAAACGGCCGCAATTTAACCACTTTGGGGCATTTGTGCTCCGTTAATGAACATCTACTAAAAGTGATGTTTTTACCACTGACAGACTCAGACTGTTATTATAAGTGTCTGACAACATTATGGAAAGGATCCAAACAGAGATAGACCATTTTTATTGAAGACTTTAACCAAATACAGTCCCAAAACAGGCATTGCCAAACCCATCAGCATGTTTAGAGCCAGTATATTTTCACATCTAACTGGGTGAATTAGGGGTTTATTTCAACCAAACCAGGGTTGGTGGTTGCTGGAACAGTGGGAAGACAGAGCAAGATGGCTTTTGAGTTTTATTTTGATTTTGCTGACTTTGACTGAAGTGTGTTTTACGATGATAAAATTACTTTTTATTCAAATGGACTCTGGTGGAATTGGTTAAATCAATTTTGGGGCTGTTTTGTTAAACAAAAAGGATCTTATTCTTAGATAAAAAGGTCTGTCTCTGTTGGGATCCTTTCAATAATGTTGTCAGACATTAATAGCAACAATCTGAGCCGGTCAGTGGCAAAAGCACTCTGAGTGGGTGTAAACTGACAGTGCATAATTGTCCCTAGTGGCTATATTGCAGCCTGCTTCACTGCTGTTGGCTGCATCCCTCTCGTTCAATACTGGCAATTTCAAATATTGTTGTTCCTTTTAGTCACCTAGACACAAAACAACGGGAAAATAGGGCCCAGGTTGAAAAATGCTGGCACTACCCTTTAAGTTAGAGTCGTTACGATACGATACCAGTATTGGAAAAGCCTCCAATAGTGCCTACAATGCTGGATCAGCTATTGGCATACTCGCCGACACCTGAAATACTAGACTTGGTAACATGATGTCACCCATTGGTTTGCGGACTCCAACTTTAAAGCTTCAACTTTAACTTTAATTCTTAATGAAATGTAAACAGGTGAGTTATAGTAAAATTCAACCCCATACAGTTGTCATGAATGTTAAAATGAGCTATAGAGACCAAAACTGGTTTTTGTACCAGGTTGTAAGCATGTTTATTTCTGCTGTAAAGTTCGGCTGTTTAACATAAGGGTCTGTGGGGAGTTATTCGCTTCAGGAGCCAGCCTCAAGTGGCCATTTAAGGAACTGCAGTTTTTGGCACTTCCATAGTGGCTTCATTATTTTAGCACCGGAGGCTGCCACTTGGTTATAACCTCCTCTCTCCCTTGGTTTCCTGTCTGTATTTATACTATTAATTATCCAGTAGAGAAAAAAATGGAAAAAAAAAATACAATTCCCTCTGTCAAAGAAGTTATGTTTTCAGACCCGTTTGTTGGTCTGTTAGCAGGATATCTGCAAATTTATAAACATATTTCAATAAAATATTGTGCAATAGGCCAAGGAACAAGGGATTTAATTTGGGATTGGGGGGCTGGCCATTATATAATATTTTTGCTTTTAAAAAACAATAAATTATTAAAAACTTTAAAAAGGACTGCAATGTAGAATAAGGATAAAAAATCTCCACACATCACCTAACTTAGAGCTCAAACCAGTGCTGTAACAGGACATGGTTATTACACTTTTTGTCTTTTTTTCCCTGCTGCACCTTATTAAAAAGCTCTTCTGTTAACTGTGCTCTCCAGATCTCATTCAAGAGCTATAATGTGTTTGTTTCCCACAAACAAAATCAGATGTCGCTCCGGCAAAAGTAAGAATCACCTAATTTATTTTATAAATGGTTCTGATGGAGTCACACATTAAGATGTAGTTTAAAAACATTGCTATGATTAATATAACAAATGTATGCAGCCTTTCCGAATGTGCGTACTCTTAGTGTTTTCTGTTTGATTAAAATCGTTTCTTGATCAACAGCTGCAGAAAAAGGAAATAACAAGAACTTTAGGGATATAAAAAACTTTTTCACAGCACTGTATCTTCCCCCAAAAATCAGTATGGGCTTTACAAAAGCAATAACAGGGCACTGTCAGCAATTTCTGTTGCTCACAAAAAACTTCTCCAGTGTGTGTGCAGAGCATGGAGCGCAGAGTCATGTCAATGCTATTTGGCGTTGGGGGACAGATAGTAGGGGTGAAACAGTCTCTCACTGGAGCAGATGCTCAGAGCAGCATGTGTATGCATCAGTAACCGTGGAAACCGTGAGGTGAAGTAGCTGACAAAGCCTTCGGGCAGCTCGCCGAGAGTCTCCTGTACCTCCTTTGGCAACTCGTGGTAGTGATGCTTCTGTAACATGCAATATTAGCATACATGTGTCAGAGTGTGTCTCCATGTATGAAAAAATATTAGACTCAATCCCATTTCTTATTTCTACCCCTAGCCCTCATTTTTGAGTGCCGCCTTGCACTCCCAACAAGAATCGGGTCACCATAGCCCTACATGTGAACACGCACAACAAAGGGGGTAAGGGCTAAGTGGTAGGGACAAGGGGTATTTTGGGATTTGGCCTAGGTGTATCAGTAAGCATGCAGGCTGACCTTATTCCTCATGGCTCTCAGCAGATCTCTGACCGAGTTTCCTTTATATGTCCTGAACCGCCTCAGGTCTGGAACGCACACAGGAAGAAATGGATTACAGACCGTCCTGCACAGGTGTGAACAGAGCAGTTATGTGAAACTGTGTGGGTGTGCTGGTGCCTTTACCTGTCTGCAGAGGCACTGAGATATGCATCCTCCAGTTGGTTCGCACCACTCCTCTTCCTGCAGTCTCCAGTCTGACCACAATCGGACTATCTGCTGGTTCCTTCTCTATGCGGTCACTGACGTCCTACATATGCACACAAACGTTAAAACAGAAACTACGCCTCCCACATACATACTTAGACCCTTTTGCACGTTTCCTGCTCTGTGTTTATTATCAGAAAATTAAAAAAAATGTATCTAATTAGAATAAACCAGAAAGAAATAACTTTTTCAAACTAGTAATCATTAAAAGAGGCCTGTAGTATCACAAGAGAGACAGCTGATCCTTTGTGTATGTGTGACCAACTGGAAAAAGACACCTGGAAAAAGAGCAGCTGCTTCTCGGGGCTCCAGAAGAACGGATGTTTGAGCACACAGGCTGTGGAGGGCCGGGACTCAGCCTCAGCACTGATCATCTTCTCAATCAGATCCTGTGCTATGACGTCATCTAAATTAAGAGAAAAACAGTTGTCAGGTTTTCATGTATTATTTTACTTTTGTCCAAAATACAGCCTTCCAACCTTCGTCTTGAGAGACAGTTCTACCTAAGACGCAGAAGTCATAGAAGAAGTCATAGCAAGAAAATCCTTTGAGCACTGAATGTATTGGCGAAGAAGTTGAATTGTTGAGTTGTGATTTTATCATCGTGGTTCACTAGATCTTTTAATGCAGGACAAGGAGGTGGTTTGATAAATCAGAATCTTTCTATTGGAGAATTTTATGCAGAAGTATTGTGGAGGAACTGAGTGAACAAGCTTTAATGATGCGGCATAAAAACATGTTTACGCATGAACCAAGCCAGGAAAGACATTTGCAAAAACACCACTCTCACCATGTATATCCTCCATAAAATGCGAGAGTGAATATTCTCCTGACAGGATGTTGACCTGTCGACGTAATGCATCACCAAAAGGGTGCTGCCCCCTGCTGACCACGTAGTAAAACACACAGCCTGCTGAGAACACGTCCACAGCTGCTGTCTGTAGAGAGAAAAGAAGGACAATGGATCAGACAAAATACCCATCTCTACATCAGAGTTCCTCAATCTTGGGGTCCACTTAGTTTGTGGGTTAAGATGTATTTAGGGACAAAAAAAAGTCTCTATAAAAAAATTAAATATAAAGGTTTTAGGGTCGGGACACATGCACCGTCTTTAAAACTGTGGAAATAGCAAGGTCAGGCTCTGGGTGGTAAAACTGTGCCTGCTCTTTGCCAGCTTTAAATGGTGCAGAGGCAAGTTGTGCCTGACGTTGCTGTAAGACCATAACCAGCACCATATCATAGCCTAAAATATCCATGGGACAGATTTAAAGCTCTGAGAAGCCCTGCACTAAAATGATCAACTTCTCCTTCACCTTTACCACCAACTGATATTTATGGAAGAAAGGAAAGATATCTGATGTTTGTGACTAGTTGTTCCTCATCACATGACATGCGGTGCTCATTGCTGCACTCCAAAAGTTTAACTTTGTTTATCTTACAGTGCAGCCGCTGAGCCCTGAAAGATAGGCACTTGGGACTTGGGAACACTTGTGCCCTGTAGTGGTGTCACTCTAAATTTTTGAGCGAGCCTTCCACACGTCTACACTGACCACCATAAATTTGAGAGCACAAATAACATGGCATGTGAACAACATTTAAAAGAAGTAATAATTCTTTTATAAGCTATTTGGCACTCCTTGTATGTCTTAAAACTAAATACCAAAGTATGTCTGATTCAAATTCACACGACACAATGAAAATTTTGGAACAGGTGCACAGACCTCCAAGCTACATATGAACCTGTTTTATCATCTATAACTTTCTCACTGTGTCCTTTTTAGCTAACAAATTGACCTAATGTTCAAAGAAAGACACTTCTGCTGAATATGTGGGCGCAACCTACCGGTTTGTTGCCAGGAGTATCCCGCAGTACTTCAGGAGCTATCCACCCTTCAGTTCCTGGTATTCCTGACCGCAAAGAGAAGCTGCTCCGACCGTCTGGGATCTTCTTACAGAGTCCAAAGTCAGAGATGAGAGCTCGGACTCGACCCAGCGCACTGGGGCCAGAAAGGAGGATGTTTCTGGGCTTCAGGTCACGATGGACTAAGCGGACAGATGATGAAGAAAACAATGTTTAGCTGTTCAGGTTAAGCTGTGCTAAAGTGCCATCTGTGTCTGGAGGAAAGAATTTAGAAACATCATCTCTGTTTACACTTGTATGTGTATGTGTATATATCTATATGAGTGTGTAACTCAGACCTATGTTGAGCGAGTGGAGGTGTGAGAGGCCACTCATGGTCTGTCCCAGCAGAGTTATAGGATTCAGCTCAGGAAAACAAGACGGATCCTCCACATACTGCACAGACACATAAAAACATATGATGGTTTTGTTATTAAGGGATGTCATGTTAAACAGGAACTACTTAATAAGGATAACATAAAGGCCCTACAGTACTGACCTGCTGCAGGGTTGCAGTGCACAGCTCAATGGCGATGTAAGTGAAGAGGCGGTCTCTCTCTGTGCAGAAATATCGGATGACATTTGGGTGTGTGTCAGACTCTCGGAGGAGCTGCACCTCGCGTTCTGCTACCTCAAAACACTCTGGCAATATTCGCTTCACCGCTACGTGGCGTCCATCAAAATTACCCCTAAAGTCCCAAAAAAAGAAGACATTAAGCACAGTGCTGTATGTGCCACAGAACAATGAAGTTTATCTCAGAAACTCAGTGTGTTGTTGTTTGTTAACATTAGCACATTTTGTACGGTGATAGTGTTTCCTTTACAAAGCATACCATAAATATTTAGTTTGATTTTCACCACAAAAATCAAATGTCTTTGTTGTTGGAGACATTTTGACATTTCACATGGGGAAAAACACAGGTGTAACTAATTAAAATTAACAATGGCTGCATTCCATTTAGCTGTGTCAGTTTTTGAGTCCTGGTATTGTTAAAGCTGGCTGTCTGTCACACTGTCATGACCAAGGGGCAACCTCCAGGGTGAAAGTGAAGTCTACTGTTAAAGCCACAATCTGTTTGAAATCACAGTGACCATTTAGTCACCTTTATATTATATTTATATGTATTATAGACTGTATATTATGCATGGATTATGTAATATGCTGTTTGTAGAGGTATGCAGTGGACTGTTTAGAAAACAGTTTATCGGATGGTGTGTTTACTGACTCTCCAACATCCAAGATTTGACATTCGGCTGCCAGCCAACAACAAATAAACAAGGTGGTAATAAACAAAAGTCTATGTGGGTGGTAAGAAAATGTGTGGCAGAAATGTAAAGCACACCAGTTTAGCACTTAATGATCTAAAACATGCAAATCCAATACGGTAATTTGAGGGCCAGGCGCATTAAAAAAATTAAATACACATACTGTACCTGAACACAAATGTTCCCGCTGTGCCATGTCCAAGCACCTCAGACGGCGTGAAGGAGATTTTACCAACCTGCACCTCCTCACTGTTTCCCTCTGAGAGAGCGAGAGAGGAAGGAAGAATGAAGCAGCTAGAAATTAATCTCATCTGAATGTTGAGGGACAAGAAAAAATAATATACAGTTTGATGTGTTACCCGCTGTGGGTTGGGGCCCTGAGGTGCCGTTTCTATCGACATCTGAAGTGCTGCCCCCGCTGTGAGTGCGAGGACTAGGTGGAGGGGCAGCAGATGCAGGCTGAGACTCTGAATACAGAAAAGTGAAGATATTCAATGTGTGTGTCTCTTTCTCTGCACCCAGTTTAATCAAGTACTGAAGAATATTGATGATGTCTAGGCTCTGAGAAAAATTATACTTCAACACTTATTTATGCAGTTTAATAATCCATTTCTCAAGTGCTATTCAAAGGAAAATGTTTAATCATTGAACTGGGGCCAAAGGTCACTAAATAAAGAGAACACAGCTTGACAGAGAACTTGTGTTGTAAGTAACTCACCAGTGGAGATGTTTGTGTCAGTGGAGAGGGTTGCATCTGAGGGGACCTGGGTCACGGTCTGCATGTTTGTCTGCATGCGCTGGAGACGAGACTCAAGAGCCTCCTCCAGCTGCCTTTGAGCTTTTAGCTGATGAGCTGTGCGCTGGAGAAACATACACAGATACAGATCATATTAAACACTGTTGGAAGATGCTGGTTGAGAGTCAGTATTGAAGCAGACAAATAGCTGGAGCTCTTCTTTGAAAGAGTATGACATTATAAAGCTCTCTTTTACAGCACTGCTGCGGCACTAAAAACACAGCAAACTACCGCTCAGCCAAAATGTTATGAAAGACAAGTGTTGAGACACTGATAAAAGAAAAAGGCATTTGAAGTGCATGGCACCCCATAATCATTATTTCAGCGACAAATTATCCTTCATTATATGAACTCAGTAATGCATGAATTTGAGGCATGAGTGCTGTTTTAAAGAGTTTCATAGTGTAAGCATTTTGCATTAGAGGTTAGCAGCACTCATGAGAAATTTCGCTCTACAAATACATTTGTACTTATCTATTATGATTTATTGCCCAAATTTCTGTACATGAAGACATGTATTGGTTATTTTTTTAAAATCTTTTTCTTATCCCTGTTAATAATAAGTCGAATGTATACATGGAGAGACATCACATAAAGCTATTTTATTGTATTACTAAGGCAAGAAATCTATTAGAAAGCAAACTTGTGTGGTTTCTACTTCTAGGTTTTCACTGAGAGCAGCCTCAAAAGACCAAACAAAAATGCAGCCAAAAAGAGTTTGTGTTTTGGTAAGAGTTTAGGGCACCCTGTGGAGTTTTTGTATAAACAAACAAAAGTTATGTTTGCATTCACTAATGCTCACCAACATGCGCTGTGTGTATCTAAAATGTGTTGAATGTATTTCCTTCCTCATAAAATATTTGGATTTTTTAAATCTACCATTATTTCCATCCATGTCCTAGCTTTTACAGATGTCCCCATCCTATCTCAGTAATTCGTATTTGGGCCAATCAAGGCATGTGTTAACTATCGGGATTGGCTATACTGAGCCACATAGAGCCCGATCCAATCTTTTGTCAGCTGTCACACAAATGTTTTTTTCTGCGAAGCGTTAACGCACAGCAACTTGGGACTCCAGCCATCGTCAACTCTCCAACTCTCTGCTGTCTATCTGTCTCTCCACTCTGTGTGTGTGAGCAGAGGCTGAATCCCTCCCACAGGGAAACACCACACACCATAAACAACATCAAAATGCACTATGACAATGTTTATTGATGTATTTAGCTACTGTATCTGCACCACGCCACTGCAAGTGCAACAAAATCCCGCAAGCAAACGTACAATATGACAAAATGTAATCCACATAAAAGGTGTGCAATTGACGAAAATAAACACGCAGCGGAATGCAGTTTGTTCAGGTAACTCAGGCAAAGGCTGCACCAAATCAACAAACACTAGAAAATACTATCTTAAAGGGACAGATACATTCCCTTAAGAAGGCCACAAGGCCAAAAAGATAGAAGAAAGTGTCTGTTATTTTATTTTTATCATTAGTTTGTTAAAAAAAAAATAAAAAAAAATGGATCAGCTTGGATGTCGGGAATTTTTTTCTTGATGCACTGCAAAGCTATAGAATTATCAGGCATATACACTGCACTGATTTTAATGACTAAAATACTTGAAGTGTGCACTGTGCAGCTGTATTATCTAGAAAAATCAGGATTCGGTAGCGGCATAAGCTCAATATTAAATTACTTGGTTCGGGATCAGGGGAAAAAAGACTTCATCGGGACATCCCTACTTGCTATCAGTCGTCTTCTGCCCTATCTTTTCTGATGCATTGCTGCATATCTTGGAGTGATACCACCACCTGCTAAATAGTGGAATAGTGTAAAACTGACGGCGGAACTGTTCACATCATCCAGGTACGCACACACATGCATGTGCATCTTTGTGAATGTGCGCAAGATAAACAAAACAGTGACCCACTCATAGAAAAACAGCCCCGTAGCGCTGCAAAAACTCCACGGGATACTTTCAAGCTCTTGCTTGTACCATCATGACTGCCTGAGATTGATAGAGTTTGTCACCATATGTTCCTATAAACCTAAAAAACATCTCAAACACACATGCATCCAAACAACTAGACAAAAAACACAAACTCACAACAGGGTATGTGAGCGCAAAGGCCAGCCACCCTCCCAGCAGCAGCGTCAGAACAGCTAAAGTGAGCCGGTCCTGAGTCATATAGACAGGCAGCACGGCGGCCGGTTTCTGTCCTGTCGTCTTCCCATCCACCTCTTCTCTATTAGCATTAGTGTCGCTATGGCCACCAGCAACTGCCTGGAACTGAAGGACACAAAAAGACAACAGGGACGAGAAAAAATGGAAATATAATGAGGTGTCATTTGTTTTTATCTTTGTTTGTCATCATTGTTCTCCGTAAAGCAGTTTATGGTGATAAGTGGCTGTTAATGGGGCATTTGGCAGTTTGTCACATCATTGCCTTGGTCTCTGAGACAGCTTCAAGTGTGCTGTAATAGACAGTAATAAACTGATAGGAGAGGGCTATTGTCAGATATCACTCCTGTGATGTACTGACTCTCAGGTGCAGACTGCTGCAGTGACACAGAGGTAGTTTGGAGCTGTGACTCACATAGCGCTGATGGTAGTAGGAGGCAGGGGAGGCAGAGGAGGCAGAAGGTCGAGGGGGGATGACTGCCTCGCCAGAACGCTGCAGGCCGGCTGGGAAATCCCTCAGCATGGTGGTGTGAGCGACTGGAGGGAGCTCATGATGACCTAAAACACATGGATATAATGCATTCAGAGCTGCGTGAGTGTCTGTGTTTGTGTCGGGGTTTGGATCACTTTCTTGAGTGGTCATTAAATCCGGGATGTTATAAATTTGAGGGAGTTTTGTGACCTTTTTTTCTTGCTTTCAAAAACTAAGCTAATGTAAAAGGATTTCAGATTTGGACATTTGAGAAGAGAGGAGTCATTTAACTAGGAATTACATTCCAGGTGAATTAAACTCTTCCTCAACAAGAAAAAAGCTTGAGGATGAATTTTAATGTCTCTGCATGCAGTTTGAAACACGTTGAACATAAGGTGAGATTTTCTAAGCATAAATTATTGTGATTTTTGCTTGTTTAAGCCCCATGTAGCTTCTCTGCTCACAGGCAGACAGAATGCACCTTCTGCAGCGACAGGGATCAAATATCTTGCTGTCATTTTTAAATGAACACTTTTCTCAATCAATATGTTTTGCAAGAAAATAAAGAACCTTGATAATTACTCTGTGATTTGGAAGTATAGTTTACACAATACATACACTCAATTCATATTAATATGCTATGGCAGTAGGTACATGTCACCATAAATTACAGAAGTAGTTTAGTTTGATCAGCCACCCACCTTTTAGGAAGTTTAAATTTTCATTGCTATTGAATGACATCCACTAATGACGGTTTGTGTGTGTGGGTTTGTGTGTTTACCTATTAGCAGCCAGTGGTTTTTCTGGCTGTTTGTGCTCCCTGGTGGGTAGCGCACATCGGTAGACGGTGTGATCTCACACTCCCCTCGCTCTCTGACTGTCACTCCAGCTGTCACCGGACCCTCGATTCGAGCCAAAGTCAGTCCCTGAGGCTGCCATGGCAACAAGAAGCAGAAAACCAGTCACAGAACAGCTATCTTGTCATCTTGTCATCGCCCCAACTTATTATCAGTTCCTGTCTGTCTGACACACCTGATCTGATCACTGTAATTACTATTAGTGTCCTGTTGAAGCAGGAGGGAGAATCTCCACAGGAAGCATGACATGGATGACTAAAAGAACTGTCAGTGTGAGTGCAGTTATACGATGAACACAGATTATATATTTACACTCACCACTAATGAGACTCCATGGTGGACAAGGGACGTGGAGGCGTAGAGGTGAGTGTCCAGTTTTCCGACATAGAGAGTGGGTCTTAACGAGAAAAAAGTCATGTTATTCTCTCAGCTAATTATTTATTCATAATTATTATTATTCATTTTTCATTGAGATACCTCAAACATGTAGTGATTTTTATCACATGGAATAGATTAATTGACTCAAGACAAGAAATAGCTTTCCACAGATTTCCAAAGTATAGCAATGGATGAAAAAAATAAACACCAGTTTGAATCAAGTTTTGTCACTGTTATAAAGTCACAAAAAATACTTGTTTCTGATTGACTGGCAGGTGTCCTTTAAAAGAAATAACCCCGTCATTTAAAATATAGCTCCAGCCAACAGTTTAACAACCGCTGTAAATCAGCACACTAGACACTGTATATTAAACTGCAGCACCAATAGTTCATGCTGCCGTTCCAGTTAACTCACAGTGGTAACAAACCTAACCAAGGATAAATAGAGTGGGTGATGTTTTTAAAGGGATCGCAGGGGATTGTTTCAGTGTACTACCTACAGTAGATAGCGTTTAGCACACCACCAGTTTGCAGAAGCAGAGAGGAGTAGTGACATGGAAGCTAAGCAAAGCTCTGCTTTGGTAGGGGGCAGCAGCAAAGTATATTTCAGCCACCTAAAAAAACACCTGTACACTGTAGAATATTTACACCACTTTACCTTGCTATCAGACAGGCCTTTTTGGCGTGGCACTGAAGCCATTGTCTATGCTCTCTTCAAAGCCAGACTCCATTAGCAAAAACAGTCATGTTAACCCCAAACACAAGAGCTGCAGGTCTACCGCTGCTGCGATCAGTTTCAACAAGGTGACTGATGAGTATTTAAACACACACAGACAATGAGCTGATTTAATGTGTTGAGTGTTTTGTAATGACTTTGTATGTTTGTTTTACTATTTGTCTGCTTTTTATAATGTTGTCTTTTGTGTTTTGGTGAGCCCATGGTGGACAAGAAACATATATTTCATTCTATTCTATTAGTTTGTGTTGTTTTGTGACTAAAGTTTAAAAGGGTTACTTCAGATTCACCAAAGTCACACAAGACTGTTTCTATAAATTGAGTCTGGGGCCTTTAAAGAGAGCATAGTTTAGTTTCTGTTTCAGTTCAGTCCCTCATCATAAAGGGCTGTCTGACGGCAAAGTTAAGTGATGAAAATATTCCAAATATAGCGTACACTAAAGCTGTTATTGATTATTTACGGTGAGCTTTTTTAGGTGGCTAACATAGGTTTTGCTCCTGCCCTCCATCCACAGCAGTACATTGGTTAGCTCCCGTTTTGGTACTCCTGCTTCTCCAAATTTGAGTCATGCCATCCACCATCTACTGCAGGTAATACACTGACTGTGATTAAGTACCTCATTCGACCCCACTTGAAAAAAACCTAAGGTAACCTGACAGAGAAAATAACAGATTCAGCAGTTCTTGATCTTCCGTCCCCCCATTAAATTTCAATGCCAGGACACCTTTCAGTGTATCATCACTTACTTACATTTTAAATAAGCTTGTAGGAGCAAATTGGAAAAGTGTTGGCCAGGCTTTGTGCAGTCTGAGAGCCCTCTAGTTAGCACTTGAATAAATAATGTAATCAGACGGATGAACATTACAAGGCTCTTTCGTATTCATGTTTATAATGTTATTCTTACACAAGTTGTGTTTGTGCGCTGGCTTGCTCCTTCACAAACTGATAGCTCCACTTCAGTGTGGAGTGTGTGTCTGCCTGGTCGTTGGCAGAAGAGAAGGTGAGGAAGCGAAGCGTTTCCATGGCGAGGGACAGGTGGGGGGCGTGTCTCAGAGAGTCTCCGGAGTACAGGTAGACCCCTACGACGGGCGATCCATAGTTCTGACTCCACAAGACGTCACCTGAAAGACAGAAACACACACTTGCAGACTTATGCTGGAGTTGAGATGTAAATAAACACATCAACCTCTCACACACATAAAAGGTGATAAAATATTCACATAATAAAACCACACATCTCCCCCTACCTGTCTCTCTGTCAACTGTCACAACAAGACCATCACCACTCGACACAAGATGGGCCATCTCTGTAGGTGCAACAGGTTGGACGTGTCAGCTTTGAGTCTTTCACACATGCTTGCAGATTTGAATGAACAAAGTCTTTGTTCTTTTGATTGCCAAGTTTTAAACAGCTTTATCTACATGTTTTAAATATGAATATTACACCAGAAAGCACTTAGAGCTAAATCTATACCTCAAACAACATGTATCAAAAGGCACGGCCTGACTTGACTCATTCAAGTAAGTACAATATTTCTAACTTTTTCTTTGACTGATGGTTTAACTTAATACTTTATTTGACCTCAATATGAGATCTAACATCTCCTTGGTGGAAGTAAATAACTAAACTTTGAGAAGAAAGTGAATCCTTGACCTTGAAAATAGTTAGACAACACATTTAAATATAAATTAGCACTTACATGTTATAAATATAACATTACAGTGACTAAAGTGACTCTAATTCTTCTCAAATGCACCTGTTCTGTAAATACAGGTATCCAAAGATGTGTTTTTTAAAGATCCAGTGTGAAAGATTTAGGGGACTGACAGAAACTGAATATAAACTGAACTAAAAATTTAAACACTTGTTTCTTCTCTAGTTTTTCACAGGTTTAAATGAAAGATCTGAGACATTTTTATGCAGTCAAAACATATATTTCTTTCACATTTTGGTCTAAAATGTGTTAAAATCTGTGTCAGTAAGTACTTCTCCTTTTCCAAGATGAGCCATTTATGTTTTCATGTCGGCCATCGTTGGCAGCCCCATTGCAACAAGAGCTTCTGAAAAACACTTTGTAAAATCTGAAACTGCTTTATTCTGTGTTTAAACCACTATGTCTGTTTGTTTCAGAGAAGAAGAGACCTCTGTGGATAATTCAACTACTGATAAAAATCTTCTGAACATCTTGATTGGAAGTTATCAGAGGAATAGTGTCAGCACAAATTAGCAGGTGCTGGGCTAACGGCCTGCCTCCGACATGCCAAACAGCGTCAGAGAAACACTATTTTGTGACATGAAACTGCTTTATTCAGTGTTTTTAGAGGAAAAGACTTCTGTTCCCAGTAAAAACCTCCTGATCAATGAACACTGAAGGAATTCTAATCAGGAGAAGATTCAGCTGGTTGAAATCTGCAACCCTCACTGCTAGATGTCACCAAATCCCCCTAAATCCCCACACTGATTCTTAAAAGCTCTAACTTATCACATAGCAGGTTCTGCAAGAGTGTTATACATTCATGTTTACTTTAAAATAATCCAGCCAATTAACCCTCCATAACTCAGTGTGTGTGCAGGGGATGTGTTTGTGAGAGACGTACTGTAGTCCTGTTTGTCATCGTATGGTGGAGCAGAGTAATCATTGTAAGTAGCGTTCCATTGCAGCTCCTGTGTCTTGGTGTCAAACATGGTAACCATGTATTCTGGGAAAAAAAAGGACAGGTGCAAATTTCAACAGTAATCCAAGGTGCACAACTGTGTGTCTTTATGTGTGCAAGGCATGTTAGTGTGCATGACATACCTGTGCGTCCAATGTAAAGTAGGGGAGTGTTGGGGCAGATGGATTCAGAGGTGGAGGTGGTTAAACTGGTTTGCTTTTCGCCTGTCTCAGGATCGACCACGATCCACACATCCTGCTTTTTACCTTCATGTGCACACCCACACACACACACACACACACACAGAGAAATGTTGGCCAACAGCAGTACAGTATTTCAAATATTTATGTCTTGTCTGTCATGCTCCGTCTCTGACAACTGTCTGTCTCACACACAATTTTAAGACCAAGCAGGTCTGCACATACAACACACACACACAGTGTCTCACCTGTATAGAGTATACCATCAGAGCTCCTGCAGGGAGCCGACTGGACCAGCTCTGGGATGGTGAAGGGCAGTTTCTGCAGGTACATCAAAACAATAAGGTTATAAAGAGAAAACTAACACATAAAAACACGCACACAAATGTGCTGCATTGTTTACCATCAGGCCTTCCTTGTGTTTGCCCCCCAGGATATACAAACTGCCATCGTTGGGGTCTGGGAGAAACCCCGGCCTACAGAAACAACATTCATACATCAGTTCATTGATTATTTGGAGTATGTCAACACTGTTGCACCAATATATCTTTGAATATCTCACTTTGTCCGAAAGGTCAGTGTTTTTGAACCTAGACCACCTTTTCCCATGTTTTTGCATCTAAGTGATTAATGGAGACAAATTTTTTGAAATTGATCGAGTATTGAGATAGAGGCTACGGGCAGCTGTACACCGTCACTTTATGTCCATTTAAAGTGCTTGTTTTTGTCGCTGACAGACTCAGATTGTTATCATAAGTGTCTGACAACAAAAGGAAAAGACCCTGCAGAGAAATAAAACATTTTTCTTTACTATTCACTGATCTGGTCTGTGTCTTTGTGTGTCTAACATAGTCTTGCTAAAGCATAAGTCTCATTCTAAAATCTTACAGCCACAGGGTCCAGATTTCTCCTTAGTCATTAGTTCAAGGTCCACACAGTTTAATATATTCAGTGTCATACTTGTGTTTGGTCATGGCGTTGAGCTAGTTTGCTGCCTCTGTTAAGTAGCTGTTTATTATTTACTCACTAAACAGCAGAAAACGGTACTTCACAATAAAAGCTGCGTGCCAGAATTCACTGTACTCCAAGATAAAGTGTGTTTTTTACAAACTTGACATGTTTGCGAGTCACTTGCGGTCCATTCAGAGCAGACCCTTGACCCACTTTTGGATTGCAACCCACCAGTTGGGAACCACTGCTTTTGATGACACTAAGCTATGCTTTCTGTACTCCAACACTCTTCCCATCACTCCTCTCTCCAACTCTCTCTAACGTTTCCATTGTTGTGTTTCCCGCAACAAGTCACCTCAGGACGAGACTTCTCCTTGGGCGAGAGTTGGTCACAGTAACAAACATACCAGCGAAAGGTAAAGAAAAACATTTCATTTCTCTGTAGGTTTTTTCTGTCATGCTGTCAGACACTTCTAATAATAACAATCTGAGCCAGTCAGTGCGAAAAAAGCACTTGTAACGTGTGTGCAATTGCCTGTAGGGATTACACTGCAGCCTGTTCTGCCAGTGCGGCTGGAGCGCTCTCTCTCACTATTGACCCAGTTTAAAAACTGTTGTTCCCATTAGTCTCTTGGACACAAAAACATAGGAAATAAGGGTCTAGGTTTAAAAAAAAAAAAAAAAGTTTCCATTTAATTAATGTGTTTTTTTTTCTGAAAGGCTTAGCTGAATTAAATGATTGCAAAATTGGCACAACTAGGGAGTATCTGATCAGCGGAAAAGTAAACATGACTACAAATTTGCCACAATTTGGTATACTGTGCTATGAACATATTCCTAATGTATTGCATGGATGTTTAAATACTGTATATATATGCATGTGTACTTGCACGCGTATGTGTGTTACTCACTCTGTGAGGTAGACAGGTACTTGAATAATGGGGTCTGAAAGAAATCAAAGAACAATGTCATGAGAAATATTTAAAAATGACAAAAACATGATGATTTAGAAAACAGTGTTTATGTGTATGAACCTTCTCGTAGGGTCCACTTGATGTTCCCTGACTGTTTGGAGACGGCGTGCAGACTACCGTCCAGCGTGGAGACAAACAGGAGGGATTCTGGGAGGGTGACCGATCTGACTCCTCCAACCTGATGGGTCGCCAGCAAGAGGAAGAGAAAGAGAAAGGAACTTAAAACCAGCTGTCTGACAGTCGTCAGGTCATGAACATCTGAGATTTCAGCATAGCTAGACTGTCAGTGCAGCATGTGTGTGTGCGTGTTAGTGGGTGTGTCAGATCCGTCTGGGGTTGGCAGCCCAGCTTTGCAGTAAATTTCATCTCCAGTAATAATACTGAGTTCCTCATTTAGCAGGATATCCTTGTCCCTTCCTCCTCCTCCTCCTCCTCCTCCTCTCAAGACTTTACCCTGTACTGAACTTGTCTGTGTTTGTCTGAGAGCGTGTGTGTGTTCACCACTCCCATATTTACCCACTAACGGGTGGTAACTGGCAACACAGAACTGCACAGCACACCATTGAAAGCACCATATCTTTATGGGAAACACTGACTCAAGACATGCATAGAGACGCTCGTGCACGCGCACAGACGTTGAAACACACGCACACACAGTGAGACACACACAAACACACACACACACACACACACACACACACACACACACACTACACACAGTATTAACTTTCTTCCGGCAATTTGGACCAAACGTCCTATCATCATATCATGGCAACTTTACTCGAGCCTGAAATAGACACAGAGGAGCGGTGGGATGCCAGTTGCGGTCTCCGCTGCGCAGAAATAGCAAGACCCAGGCGGTACTAACAACAACAGAAACACCCACACACAGTTTAAGGTTACAAACTTTACCTGAAATACTGTGCCTTCCCAGGACAGCAGGAGGAGGAGGAGGAGCAGGCGTCCCACAGCCCCCATGACCCCCAAAACACTTTGCTTCATGGCTGTGAACAAACGGTGGACTAAAGCTATTGAACTAGCAACAGAGGTCGAACTCTCTGTCCATTTCCAGCGCGCGCGTCCATCTGTCAGAGAGTTAGCACCGGCAGTTAAACATCGTTAAAGCCGCGCGAAGAACCAACAAACACGGTGAAAGCTAAGCTAGCAGCACCGCTTTAAATCCATAATAACAGCAACGTTGCCGTTCTTGTCACTTTCCCATATTTCCGTGTTGGGACGGAACCGGTGACGTCAGGAGCGGACCGTCAGGCAGCGGAGGGGGGCGGGTACCATCGTATCCCTGCGCTGAGGCTCAGCCAATAGGAGGAGAGGGTTGGAACAGAAGGGGCGGGGCTATAGAAACGGCTGGAACACGTGGAAACAGACAGCAGGGCAGTTGTGAGCGCAACAAGAGCGGGTTTTTGTGCAATAGAAAGTGGTGGAGTGCGTCATTGTCTGTTCACTCTCCTCTTACACTCCCTACAGCACTGGGACAATGTAACTTAGTACAATTACTCAAGTACTTTACTTACAGTCAAAGTACTTGTACTTTTCTTGCGTATTACCATTTCATACAACTTTATACTTCTAGTCCACAACACCTCAGAGGCAAATATTGTACTATTTACTCCTCTATATTTGTCTGACAGCTTTATATTATCAATTATATACAATATTTCTTCCTAGATGTAG
This sequence comes from Epinephelus lanceolatus, assembly GCF_041903045.1. Lineage (NCBI taxonomy): Eukaryota > Metazoa > Chordata > Actinopteri > Perciformes > Serranidae > Epinephelus > Epinephelus lanceolatus. The sequence goes on from NC_135736.1 coordinate 23,544,370, forward strand.
TAGAGTAAAAATATGCCATGGCATGAAAAGACTTGAGTAAAGTACCTTGGAATCTGTACTGAAGTGCAGTAGGCCTACATTAGTAAATGTAATCAGTTACAGTACTTTCCACCTCTGACTTTCCCTTCAGTAGATTTCAGTTGGAAATACTGTACTATTGACATTTTATTTCCTTATTTTTCATTTGGCAGGTAGTGACATTGCAGGTAAATAAATTAATATAATTTTACGAAATATAATGGATTACTATTGATTTCCTGTATAATTAATAATACTATATTCATTATTAAGTATATACAATATTTCCATCTGTGATGGAGTAGAAATATACCATGGCATGAAAAGAAAACACTCAAGTACCTCAAATTTGTACTCAAGAAAAATACTTGACTATATGTAATTAGTTACTCTCCACTCCTGACTGATAAATAAATGAATATAATTTTACAAAATATAATGGATTACTATTGATTAACAATAAGTTCATATCAAGTATACTATGTCTTAGGTATTGTATATAATTTAAAAAAAATACTGTATTTATTATTAATTATATAAAATATTTCCCTTTGTGACCATGTAGAAATATACCATGGCATAATAGGAAAAGACTCCTCAAATTTGTACCCAAGATAAATACTTGATTGTATGTAATTTCCACCCCTGACTTTCCCTTCACAAAATTTTAGAAGGAAATATTGTGCTTATGACATTTTATTTCATTATTTTTCATTTGGCAGGTGGTGACATCAAAGGTAAAAAAAATAAATATAATTTTATAAAATATAATGGATTACTATTAATGAACTGTACATTAAGTTCATATCAAGTATATTATGTTTTGGATATTGTATATAAAGCAATTGACTGTATGTAATTAGTTACTTCCCAACCCTGACTTTCTCTTTATTAGATTTTTAAGGGAAATATTGTACATTTGACTTTATATATCTTTTTTTTTCTTTTTCTTTTTTTTTTGGCAGGTGGTGACATTGCAGGCTAAGACTTACATAATTTTGTAAAACATAATGGATTATTTACAGTATATTCAGTTTATGCTATGTTTTGGAAACAAAACTATGCTTTTACTTGCTTTCCTTTTACCTTTATTTTGCCTAAGTCCTTTTTATAATAAATTTACGCTCTGAAAGGGATCATTCTGCATCTTAAGTACTTTTATTTTTGATACTTGATTCCAGTGTCAATCAAGTTGATTAATGAGGAGCGTGTCTAACGTATATATTATGTATTTAATTTGATGCACCGAGGCTAACTGGGTGACTATGTGTTGTAATGTGTTTATTTTTATTTTGGTAATTATATGTTGATTGTATGTATGTGTATGCTGACCCCTAGCTCCAAGACAAATTTCTCCAAGGAGACCAATAAATGAACTGAACTGAATTTAACTGAAGTATATTTTGGTGTTAATACTTCTGTACTTTTACTTAGAGATGTACTGTACTACTTTCATAAAGTTGGAGGACTCATCAAATTTTCATTAAAGATAATTTTGTGAAAATCAAATCAGTAGAGGACAAGACATCCTGACTTAAAGCTCATTATGTTGGACCAAGTTTCAAAATATTTGATCCAACATTGTCCAAAATATAACAAAAGCATTTATTAATTAGACCCTCATTACCTTGTAGACACTCACTCTTTCAAAACATATGCCCCCTATTTGTTCAACCTTTACTTATAATTTGCAAGTCTCTTGAGATTTGTTAAAAATAAGTCATATCTAAGCCTAAACTGATATTCTGAGATGATCAAGGTCCTCCTGAGCTACACAAGAAATTATGCAACTGTTTCCAGGGGCTGAGAGGTACTCTCTGTACTATTAACCTGACTTTACCTTAAGTTACTCGCATTACACTTTTATACTGTGGTATTTTTGGTCAAGATATGTGAATACTTCTCCACATGCACAGTAAAAGTAGAAAAAGAAAGACAGACATTTGCAAAAACACTTTACTTCTCTGCAACATGTTTCCCTTCAGAGAGATGTCAGCTAACAGTTAGCCCCAGTCCTTTCCCTTTGACTTACCAAAATACTATTCACAAAATACGATTCAAAGTGCCTTTCCACGGGGGAAACAGACTGGGATAACGCAGCTTGTAAGCAGGTGTGCTTCAGATATGAAATGATGAGAACAATAAAATAATACTGGCAGGCACTTCAGTCATTTGAGGTATGCACAGAACAAATAAAACACACAGCATCATAGACTCGTCTTTAAAGGCATTTGCTGGCTGTGTGCAGGTAGTTGAGGTTTGGGCTCCACACACAGTGCAGTGCCCAGGCCTTTGGCTCTCGGTGGTCTACTGGTGGAGCATGCTGTCAGGTTTGGGATAGCCAAACAGCTTAAAGTCTGGTTCGTACAGCCTGTACAGTTCTCTCCTCATTGTCATGGGAATCTGCGCAAACCAGTCTCTTTCCCAGCTGGCCGCAGTTCGGTTTCGAGCCCCTGAAGGGAAGCGTACCAGATGATCCACCTCCAGAAGCTTCAGCAGGTGCTCCGCGTCTGTTTCCAGGGTTTCTAGTCGTCCAACGAAGTCGTACTTCACCTGGCATGGATGGCACAGACGGTACACCTGAAACACACACAAAGCAAGTCTTCAGTTTTAAAAGTGCATCAGTTTGGGCATATGTTTGTGACTTTGTTATACCTGCTTTCTCCATAGCTGTTTCGAACTTGTGTGTGTGCACATATCTTGGTATACATGAAAAACAGGTCACACAACTCGTCTCCTGTTCTGTGTTTATTACCCCAAATGTTTATGGCTACACTGCCCTCCTCAATAATTATATGAATGGCAGAAGTAGAAGATAAAGAGACAGAGACACATGAAAGAATAAAAAAAAAAATCTAAAAATTAAAATCAAAAATCAAAAAAGATAAGTGGCATATTATCATGCCAGAACAATGTGCATGCTGAAAAATGCCGGCATTCAGACTCAATGGTGAGATTGTTTGAGCGTGGAATTGATTGATGCAGTTGTCCAACAATACAACACAGGAAAAAAATAGCACTCACGACCAGAAAAGAAGAAACAAGCTTCTCACAACCAGAAACTAGAATTACAGCCTCACAGTTGTATGCCTCCATGCACCAGTCAAGTTGCAGTTACAGTTTTTATCCATGTCAGTGAAAACATACATGCTTCACACACATTCTCCCTCCAGCAGCACAGAAGTTAATAATGTAATCATAATAAACCTTACTTATAAAACGCTTTCCAAAACAAAGTTACAAAGTGCTTTACATGACTGATCCCGGATTTTTAAAAAAATGCAGGATTTAAGCGAATAAAATCAGACAATTTAAAGAAATACCAAGAAACAATACCAATTCAGTCAATACCAAATCACCAATTCAGTACCTGACCAAATGTCTCCTTTCTGTTCCTGATATACTGTATGATGTTGAATAATGACCAGAAAAGTGTTTTTGCAAAATATTATGATGTCATAGTGAAGTTGACCTTTGACCATGTCATCACTTCATCATTATATCCTGTTAGACATTTGTTTGAAATTTCTGTCATAATTAGCAAATTAATTCTTGAGTTAAGACTTTTCTTGAGTCATGGCTAAAAAACATGCTTCCTGAGGTCACTGTGACCTTGACCTTTGACCTTCAACCACCAAATTCTAATCAGTTCATTCCTGAGTGCCAAATTTGAGGAAATTCCCTCAAGGTCTTCTTGAGATACCGTGTTCACAAAAATGAGACAGATACAAGGTCACAGAGACCTTGACCATTGACCACCACAATGTAATCAGTTGTTTTTGAGTCAAAGTAGACGTTTTTGCTTTCCCTCAAGGTGGTCTTGAAATATCCGATTACAAGGGTGAGATGGATAAGGTCACAGTGACCTTGACCTTTGACCTATGACCACCACAATCTACTCAGTTTGTTGTTGAGTCCAAGTGGAGATTTGTGCAAAATTTGAAGAATATTCCTCAAGGCTTTCTTGAGATATCTCATTTACAAGAATGGGACGTGCAGACTACCTAAAAACGGGCCTCCAGCCTTGACTATCACCATCTCGAAGGCATAAAAAGAAACAAGAGCTTCTCACAACCAGACAAAAACAGAAACAAGCTTCTCACAACCAGAAAAAGAAACAAAAAGCATTGGCTCCAACAACAGCTGCCAAAACAAAGAAATATTCAAATTGGAATTTCTCACTGTGATACATAAATATCCTGTATATTAAATGCCAAAACAGTGCAATGTCAACATCAGAACAGAGTGTATGCTTCACAGAATTACTGCAGTATGAAGTATAAAACTGGGACACACAAAGTGCAACAATCTTAGGTAATAGCAAGAACTCTGTGTTATACTGGTGTTGTCTTTCAAAAAAATGATGTGAAAGTGGAATACGACCAACAGAGGGGGAGAGCATGCACATAGTGAGCTCATAAAACCCAGTCATCTCATAAATAATATTAATGCTGTGTGAGACGAATACCTGCCGCCAGTGTTCATTGAAGATACTCTCCCTCTCCGTCTCTGGATCCAGCAGGTACGTGATAAACTGCTGAAATGTTGGTTTGATTCCTGCTGCGAACGCCTCAGCCGCTGTCGCTGGCAAACTGCCTGACACATTACCATAACGACGCAGCATGACAGAACCAAACTGCTTGTAGAAGTCCTCGTTAGGCCTGTAAACACACACAAATATACACAATTCAAGAATGATATGACTGCTGTTTGATCAAAAGTGAAGGCTTTCCCTCAGCCTTGCCCTCAACACAAACACATCCACAGTCACACACACACACCCCTCTCTATCTAACCATTCACTAATGGACACTTACTTTCCAAACTTGTTCCTGAAGGCTGAGATAAGACGAACAAAAGGGTCTCGTACAAACAGAAACTTGGTGTAGTTCTGGAGCTTGAGTGCCATCAGGTGGCGGGAGAGAGAACCATAATGGTGCCAAAACCTGGGAAAAGACACAAAAGGCACACAACACCATGACAGCAGATCTTAAGTGTCGTGACTGAAATGCTTTGAAGTTTTAGCTGTGTAGTCTCGTCCAGTACTGAAAATATTTGGTGATGTTACTAAATGACAACAAGCCAGATCAATAATTTCAATAAAAATAACTTGTCATATTTGCTGAAACTGTCACTTTATTATGACAGTAGTGCATGAGACAAATCATGTTCCTCGGTCCCGCAAACTGCTTCTTATGGCATTTCTGCATGTGAACATAAACTAGGGCTGCACAATTAATCAAAATATTCTCAAAATCACAACATGGCCAAGTTCAATATTTAAACTGCTGGAGCTGCAATTTCTGATAAAAGGTAAAATGTGCCATAACATACCATTATAATGAAGCACTGTGGTTCTACAGGGATGCTATAAATCATATTCCAGATGTAAGGGAACATGCTTGTTTGGTACAGACCCCTATAGAAATCACACCTTCATCACTGCTGTAAAATGAAATACAAAAATTGCCATTCCAACTAAAATCGCAACTCATATTGCAATATCTGTCAAAATAATTAAAATATTAACTTTTTTGCATATTGTGCAGCCCAAACAAAAACAACCAATTGGAGCTGAGGAGGCTCTGCAGCTGTTAATCTCTGCTCCCAAACTGTGGTCAAACTGTTAAACCAGGCAGTGTTGATCAAATATAAATCACCATACTGTTTCTGCATTGCCTATTTTTCATCTTGAGTGTTTTTGAAAATGTATTTTAGTGTACTGTGTAGCTGTAAAATGAGAAAGTTGGTCTGGCAGGTGGGCACTACTTGTTGTTTCGCTTGACTGTTTCAAACATGGCAGCCAGGTCACAAATGGTAAATGGACTGCACTGGACTTGTATAGTGCCACTCAAAGTGCTTTTAAACTATGTCACATTCACCCATTCACCCACACATTCACACACTGGCGGCCGAGGCTACCATACATGGTGCCACCTGCTACTCAGTAACCATTCACATGCTCTCACACACTGATAGAGCAGCCATCAGAAGCAATTTGGGGTTCAGTATCTTGACCAAGGATGCTTCGTCATGCAGACTGGAGAAGCCGGGGATCAAACTGCCGATCTTCCGATTGGTGGATGACCCCCTCTATCTCTGAGCCACAGACACTGCACTTTCTTATTTCACAGCTAAACAGTACACTACAATATGTTTCTGCAAACAGAATCTTGATTTATATTTGATCAGTTCAGTGATTGACATGATTGACAGCTGCATTAGAGACTCCTCTGCTCTGATTGGTTGTTTTCCGTGAGCTGTGGTAGATTCTAGCAACGCCATTAGATGCATTAAGAGGAGGAGGGGTGTTTTTTTCCACAGATTATCTATCTCATAACATACTGTGTGGACGTAGTGACAGTTTCAGCAAACATGACAAGAGGTTTTTTTTTTTTTTAGAAAAGTTACCAACTGCAGCTGTAAGAGGGAAAATATGTCTTGTACATCAGTGCCGATACAAAGACATATGTTGAGATACTCATATCCAAACACAGACAGCTTCTGAGAGGCAGAGAAAGGTCTGTCTGTGCTGCAGCACCAGCTCCCCTGCCTGTCGTTTCCACTCTCCTCTTCCAAGTGTCCACTCAGTAAATAACTGCTTAGCTCTCGGATAGCTTCTCAAACACGGTTTCAGTAGAACTGAATATCTAAGTGTTGTTGTAGGACTGTGTGAAAAAGAAATACCATGTACCTTTTCATTAATTACCAGCCCTCTGAAATAGAAGTGGAGACAGACTTGCAAAAGAGAGAAATCAGACAGTAATTTAAAAACTGTTTCTTACGTCCTGGCTCTACAACCTGATTTTTTGGTAAATTTCCTTTGTTGTCATTGTGGGGCGGAGGTGTGTGGTTTGTTTGGCATTCCAGTCTTGTTTAGACACATATTTCAGTCTCTGTGTCTCACCGTTGACTTGTTAGAGGGATTTTTACTGAGTTGTTAAAGAAATTACAGAGGGGGGCTTGGTCTCTGTGCAGGAATTCAGTTTGTGGAGGCAGCATGTTTTCTTTACAAAAGGTCTTTCTTTTCCAACTCATTGTTCTGTCTTACAGTACTATTCAATATGTTGGAGACATATTCCTTCTTGTGTGGTACAGTCAAACATTTTTGCCCAAATATAATAAACACCACATAAAATTATCTTGTTAGTTAGAAAAGTAATATATTTATGGTACACGTAGTACTTTGAGATTTGTCACTTGATGCCTCTTGAATCCTGATGAGCATCTGGAGGTATCACAATTAATTTTTCCTCATTAATTGATGCTTGATTGGAGGAAGCATTAAAGAGGAACACCACCTGAATCAAAAAATTCCCACGATATTTCTATGGCCTAGGAAATTTCTCTCTCTCAAACCTAGGAACCAGAGAAGTAAGTCTCAAATTTGTGATGTCATAGGTTTAGGGTTACAGCGGTATACTGGTTTTAAGGTATACCATGATATAAAACTGGTGGTTATCATACCATGTACATTTGATTATCTACTATATTGTAAAAAATGCAACTGGACCGAGAATCTCAATCTCAATTTTTAAAAATGGCTTCAAGTGTCAATAATAGCAATAAAATGTTCAAACAGAAATAACCCTTCTCTTTTCATTCCTTTAAGGGTCATTTTGTTGTATAATAATAATAATAAAAATTAATGAAAAAAAAAAACTATTACCATAATACTGTGAAACTGCGATATTTTATGTGACAGTTATTGTACCATGAAAATCTTATACCGTTGCAACCTTAGATAGGGTATAAGGCCTGAGCTGCTTCATAGACAATGAATGGGAGCCTGATTTTGAGGATCCACAGAATGTTTGTTTTCTGTTTTTTTGCTCCCAAAAAAACTTTATTCTATTGTAGTGATCTCAGCTCTCGGCAGATCTCAACTGTTTTAAACCATAGGAACAACATGTATGAATTTTTACAATGGGCGTACGTCCCCTTTAAAGATAATACCATCTAAGATGATTAGAAGTGCAACTGTTACACATAATAAACTCAATTTCAAAGCAGACACATCTTGTACCATTCTGCAATTACAGATAAATCACACATGGGTTTTTAAGGATGAACCTGATTTTTAGACTTTAAGACTCCATAACTTCTAATGTGAATGTTTTTAGATTTAAAAAAAAAAATATTCAACAAAAGTAAATTACAAAGAGATTTAGTAATTCTAAGAGTTATAGGCGTGCAGTGTGGAGAAGATTTTTTAACATCACTTAAGGAGATATGATTTAAAAATAAAAATATTCAGAATTTTTTTTTTCAGGTGGCTTGTCAAAAATTTCTTCAGGGGTGAGGGGGCACCAGAGAGATTTGGATTTACAGTATGACCATATTCCTGGTTGTGACTAACACCTACATATAAACGAGAATTTAATGGGAAACATCTTCTCAATTCGCTGTGCAACCATTAGGGGTGGGAATCACCAACGGCCTCACTATAAAATATTATCATGATACTTAAGTCACGATACAATATTATTGAGATTTTAAACATTTTGCAATATGCTGTAAAATATATTGCGAAATGTTGTGATTAAATACACTTTTTCAACTACAAATTATTTCCCCAAAGGAAATCTTTATTGACTGATCTATTTTGGTAAAGTTTTTAATCTGTTCATCTCAATGAATCATTTCTATTGCAGCAAAATGTATCTAGTGAACTGAAAAACAACTGATTGTAGTGTTCTAGTGGGCGACCAAAGGTTTTATCTATATTTGCAATATTGATAATAGATATGATAAAAAAAATAGATCGATACTTGGCATCTGTGTATCGATTACATATTGCCATGCAAAATATCCCGACACCATGCTGTATCAATTTTTACTCCCATTCCTAGCAAGCATACACATATCTTTGTGTGTGTGTGTCATACTTGGCAAAAGTGAGGTGGAGAGAGGAGTTGTGTACGACGTCAGGAGGTACAGCCTCTGGGTCAGTGTAAGGTTTTCCCGAGGAGGGCGAAATCAGAGACTGAGACAGAACCACCATCACTCTCTTCCAGTTGGTGCACGCCACCTGTACGGAGAACAGTGACGGAGGGACAGAAAAAGGAAAGACAAGGAGTCCAGACAGACAAGACGGACCACGAACATTAGTGTGTGAGCAAGTGTGTTTTGACTGGTTGCAAAATACTAAAAGAAAAAAGCATTTTTTAGATGTTTTTTGTCTTTCTTGCTTTTTTTTCTCACACTTCCATCCACACACAGTGAACTCACCCACTACCCACATGCTCACACAAGTCCGCACACACACACGCACACACACACACACACACACACACACACAGACATAGACACACGAGGCAGCTGTACCTTGGGAACGTAGCAGTAGATAATCTGGTGAGTGTCATCCACTATCAGGTGATCCAGTTCCCTGTTGGGGATCTGCTCAAATGCCCGAATCCTCCCTGGGAATTCAACAGCATCCTTTCCTGAACACACATCCATGATGCTCTGCTTCCTTGCCTCCTGCTCCCTATCATCCATCCACTCCTCCTCTGTATGCTCCTCAGCTGTTCCACCTGTCTCGTCAGGTACCAGTGTTGGACTGGGAGCAGTAGTGAGGACAGTGGAGAAAGAACCGGTCTTGGCTCTGCTGGTGGACGTGGAGTGTGAGGGCCCGGTGGTCGTCTGAGGGTGAAGCGACTCACGTTTGGGCTCCTGCAGCGGGTAGAGGTTGAAGCCCCCGACATCGTCCCAGTACACGATGATCAGCAGAATCATGAACAAAGACCCCAGGATGAATGCCACCCGCAGACCACGCCATGTTCCCATGATTATACTCGATCCAGAGCCGTGATTGGTGAAGAAAAGAAGAAGAGGTTATCTCAGCTCCATGGCGGGTGGCTATCTATCGCAGAAGGGCACACTTCCTACTCGCAAGCTGCAACTGAAAGAAACAGGAAATGTTACTAAGAGCCCAGTTCCTCTTTTGCTGTCTAAATGAAGTAAAATGATTAATCAGCCATAAACTGATTTATTCTTAGACAGTGAAACATAATGTGGCGTCTTCAGTAGCTCCGCTTCAAAAAACACACACTGGCAGTTCACCAGTGTATATACAAGTACATTTACTCAAGTACTGTATGTGGACCATTTAGAGAGGAATATTCCACTTTTTAATCAAATACCTTTTTTACATATTTGCTGAAGAAATCTGAGACACTCAAGAGGGTTATTATTTAAAAAGCCTTTAATATCTGATGGCTATTTAGTCATAGTGGCAGTTAAAAACATGCTTCCACGTTTCAGCCATTACGGCTTCATCAAGTCAAGCACCCTCATTCACACTTAAGCAGCACTCCATGTGAATGAACATTTATTTAACACCCTTTGTGGTTACCAGTTGCTCTGAAGAGCAAGATTTAACAAAGCCTACAAAATAAATGATGATCACGATGCAGCTACCCAGCCGTATAGGAAGTATTTAAAGTTCCACCGTGACCAACTTTTGCAAAAATCTTCCTGTTACAAATCAAAAGTTAAATTCATGATAAGTAAAACACACCTTTGCGCAGTTTAATACACTCAGCTGTTTTGCTGCTACAGCCTTACTATGTCTGGTATAATCAGTAGCTTACAGTGGCTAATGTTAGCAAACCTTAACTGTAAAGACTGCTGTTTAACTGGCATTACTGACTCTTTTCTACTCATACTACTGTAACACTAAATTTTAATATTTTCTATCCCCCTGTTTTTCCACTCTTAACCACAGTTGGCTCCACTCAGCCAAAGCTACATGGACTTTTTAAAAAAATATTTAAGCAATAATAATCTGTTCATATCATACTCAGGGGCCATTCTGTAGCCTAATAATACTTTTTATAGTATATTTGATGGCGAATGTAACATAAAGCTCAATTAGAGGCCTGGGGTCTCATTTATAAACATTGCATACGCACAAAATGAGGCCTCAAAGAGGCATATGTCACTTCCCGCACAAAAGTTGTGACCTTAAAAATACACTTAATGGGAGGACCTTTGACCTATGCTTACGAACATCATTTTGGAGATGGGAAATTGGCGATGCAGACGGTGAGGTGAAAGCCTGATTGTAAGAAACTGTCAAATATGTTTTGGTGCACACCATTTTGGCTTTTGTCCGTAGATACAGTTTTAGTATGGATCCTACCCATTGTTTTATAAATGAGACCCCCGGTCTGGTTCTTTTTTTTATAGAAGTTCTTTGAATGTATAAAACCAGATTGTTGGCTACCTCAAATTATGTATCATTCATATTCCTTTAGTCTGCAAAGGTCCTCAGATCATGACTGATATATTTATTATCTGAAGCCTAATTTTTACACAAGTAATACTCATACTGGTTTAAATAAACAATTTGATTGTATTTCCTGATCTTTGGTGAGCAACAGTTTTGTGTGACAGCAATTAGAGGCCTGTCCCAAATATAGGCCTGTTGATTTCAGTGATTTAAGCAAATAATAGCCCGGGCTATTAATTGAAGTTTTACGGTATTTGTACTTAAATTTAAGTTTAATTTTGACTGTAGGTCTTTTAGTTGTAAACCCCTCCACCACTAGGGTTTCCAGTATTTCTCCAAAATAAAATTATCCCGATATAAGCAGGTCTATTTATTACCCCAGTAAGAAAGAAAGTAAGTAGATTTAGACCTATTAAAGGAACTGTATAAATTCCAAGCATCAGAGTCAGATTCAGGTTGAGGGGGCTGAGTTAGCTGCCAACAGTACAAACAAGAGCGCAAACAACCGACACAGTGCTGTCAGAGTTTATGGGGGTGGGAGGTACGCTTCTGCACGACACTGTGATTTGGTTGGGATAATGTTATCAGCTGTATCAGCTGTATGAGCGCAGTGCGGGTGGCGGCAGATAGCCAGCGAGTGGGACACACACACACAGGGATTTGCATGCAGTAAAGTGCACATGCCACTGCACCGTCGACCACAACAAGGAAGAGATGCTTGGATTACAACACACATAGAGGGAGCGTGACGTCATTCTCAGTCAGGACGCCATTACTCCACTATGTCTTTACATAGCAAATACTGGTTTGCTGTTAAAAGTGCTCTTATCAGCTTTGTTTCCTACTATTAGGTAGCACTTTCTAATAAGCCACCTTTAAAAGTGAATTATAATCAGTAAATAGGAGCTTTCTTAATGGTTAGTGAATGATTTACTGATGCTTTATAGATCAGAAGCCATCAATAAGAAGATTTGGGTTGTTTATTCTTTCTGTTAAAACATTATCAAATACTTATTTATAATTATTTGAATGCCTTATTTAATAGAGTTCTCCATACAATTATTGGTTCTACATATTAACAGGGCCTATTAGACTGTAGAGCCAACAATCATTTAGTTCCTACACTCTTACAGTTCACTACAACATCTCTATCATCCACGTTCTTTGTGTACACAGACAATGATGTACAACATTCCATTCAGCTGCCTGGTCACCATGGCAACAGTAAGCCGTGTCTCTAATTGTCTTACATCCAGTGGTTGGATTAAAGCAATAAAAATCAACATGGAACAAACTGTACTAAACTGGAATGAAATAAAATACTGGCATTAAATCCTGCACATGCGCCCTGCAGCCGGCTGCCTTACACATGTTCTGTCAAGTGACGTTTACAAAACAGTCATTCAGGCATCGAATCATCTGTGGCTTATAATTTGTAACAGGCGGGGCAGAGCGCTGGCAGCAGTGTGTAAAAGTCGGCAGTGACATTTTTACACACCAGAAACAAACAAACATAATGAAGAATATTAGCTGGATGATGTTTAATGTCTCGGGGAAGTAAACACAGCGTCTGTAGTTTGTGACAGGTGGTCTTTTCACTGAAAATGGAAATGCTAAATTAAATAGAGAGGGGGCGGTGTTTATAAATGCCAACACAGCGCATAAAGTAACACACTGAGCACTGTGAGTCAGTGTTCACTTAAATCCACTGATGAATTTAAGGGCATCATAAAGAATGTGGTGATAGAGACATGTGCTTGTTTTTCTTGAGAGGCCACTGTGTTTGAATAGTTGTTGTTTTATTGTGGATTTTTTCTGTGCTATATGTTGTATTTGTTGCATTTTAAATGTGTTTGATCGTCTGATACCTTGGCCAGGCGTCTCTTGTAAAAGATTTTCAATCTCAATGGGACTTCCTGGTTAAATAAATAATTAAAATACAATTCTACACAGGCTTGGAGCTTACTGTTTGTAGTAAAACCCAAGCTTTTATTTTTTTTTTTACACATTTTAACCCTCTGGAGTCCACGAACGCGCCAGTGCATCCAAACCAAGTGACCGATTTAAGATGATGTAGCAGCAAGACGCAGCCTCACTGAGTCTCCGTTTCAACTTGTGTCGAAAATGCTAACTTCAAACTATATACCATTTTCAAATTGTGTTGATAGGCTAAGTAAAACCAGACTTATGATGAATAATTTACGCAATGCTTTTTCCGGAATATTGACGTAACGTTTGGTGCAGGAACAAACGGTAAAATTGGGCTATTCTGACGAAAGTGTTCACAAGCAAAATCAAAAATCAAAAAATAACTGTAAAGTCACACAGGTCAGGTTGTGCTGATAAAAATGACTCCAAACAAGGCAAAGGTGAACAGTTTTTAAGGTGAAATTTAAAGGTACAATCAAAAATGGTCGACTACAAAGGGTTAAGAACAATATAAAATTAAAATCAATGGTGGGCGGAGTAGCCTAAAAGATCCTACTCATGTAAAGCACTGGTACTTTAGAATAACAGCTACTGAAGTTGTAAAAAAAAAAACTCTTGGCATACATGGTAATAACATGCTGGCCTGTCACTTGTAGGCTGCTGCAACTGTGTTATTGTTACTTTTTACTGACCCCAACTTGTAGTGGACATTAGCCACATTTTTTTCCATTTTACAGACCAAATTTTCAACTGAATCATTTTAAGTATGTGCTAAAAACGGTTTTGACCTGTGTGCGTTTACCCAGGGGCCATGGGAACCTGAGGCTCCGCCCGGGGCGCTCAGCTGTCACAGAGCTGTGAACAAACGGGGCAGTGGGGGCAGCAGCAGCAGCAGCTTCAGTCCGGTGCCTGCCGCAGGGTCTACACCCCTTATTGTCTGTCCCATAAAAACATCTGCTGTCGGAGGAAATAGTGGAAAAAATGACGGTCCTAATAAAACCAGGAAAAACTCCAGACTCAGAGGAGCATAACAGACAGTCCTCTCCCTGCTGCTCATATTTTTAGAAAATTGTTGTTTTTTTTATGTGGTGTTTCTTTCCACTAGGTTTTAAATCTACACTCCACGTTGACTGGAGGGGCCTATTTTAAGACATCAACATCCTCAAGCTCTTGTGGAGACTTGGCACGCGCTATACTTACACACAAACACACGTGCGCAAAGACGCGCAAAAAGGAGAAAAACATTGAAATACTCCGGTGTGAAGTTTAATGCGTCTGTGGAGCTCCGTGGCAAGTTTGCAGTGGTTTTCACGGTTATTTTTTTTTTAATGTTGGCTGCCCATGAGGGGAGAGGCCACAGGCTGTTTTATTTTAGTTAATATTTTTTCTTTTTCTCTGTATCACCTCCTCCAAATCCTCGGTCGGAAACAGCCTTAATTTATACAGTACACAGGTTACAATGTGCCCTTTCACCGGCCGCACCGGACACTGTCCCTCTCTCATGCACACGGACACTCTTTGGCTCCACACGCAGCAGCCCACGACAGAAAGACTGTTCTTATCTTCCTCCACAGTCTCCTCTGCTCTTCCTCCTCACTATCCCCCTCATCACGCTCCCTTTGAGGTGTAAAGAAAGCCCGGTTCTGTTCCCTTTATGCCCTCCACACCGGGAGCATCACGGCGACAATTAAAGCCAATCTGAACATGAATCTGTCTGTGTGAGAAAAACACCACCAATAACCCGGGTCTCGGGTTAAATCTTACCCGGCAGATGAGCTTCATGGTGCCGGTCAGTCCGCCCTTTGTCGTCTTCTGCTCGGTGTCCCCCTCTCTGTCTGTCCGTCAGCCCGGTGATGAGACCGGGTGGGCACGACAGGACTGTGGCGGTCTGCACTCTCCAGAATGAAGCAAAGTCTCGCGATATTTGGGGAGCCATACAGCCACCTACTCTTCCACACACACACACACACACACACACTCATTTTACACACTACACCACTCTTGCTGTCGGACTATGCTGTGAAACCATAAACCCGCTTACGCCTATGGCACTGGTGCCCAAAATAAGGTCCTGGGACCCGCAGGCGGCCTCAGAGGGATAAAAACATATAAAATGTTACGCATAATGCAAATTAAAATACCCATGGTATATCAAAATTATAAGTCATGTTAAACATTAAAATAGTACATTTAAAAAATACAGTAAATAGAATTTAATAAACGAGATTCTAAGTTGTTATTATAAGATAATAAGTTAAAAAACATACATTTTGAATAAAAATAATGATATACTATGAAAAAATAATCACATAGCCTTTTAAATAATATTATGATATACTGAGTTAATATTATGAGGCAATATTTTGACTTTAGCCAAACATTTTCATCATGCCTAACATTACATGTATTTTTCTTTTCTTGGCAGAAATAGTTTTCCATATTACACATGAGGTTTAATTTTTATTTTATGTTTTGTTTGTGAGTTTATGGATTTTTGCAACCTTGACTTTAAAACTTTGATTTTGACTCAGTGTCTTTACATGTGACAACATCTGGACCAACAAAGTAATGAATAATAACGTGTCTTTATTTAGAAGTAATTCCCCAGAATAATTAAAATATAAGGTCTTTGAATATAACTTTAAACACCTTGTTTTTGGTTTCTGGTTCAAACTTGGAGCCGCAAAACATGTTTGAGCCTTAAAATGAAGGTAACATAGTCTTAATGACCATTCATAGAAGAAATAACTGTTATTCATTTCCATTTCATTTTTTGTTAAAGCCACAGGGAGCCACTGGAGAGGAACTAAAGAGACACATGTGACTCCAGAGCCACAGGTTGCCTACCCCTGGTTTAGGGAGATTTGTGCCCTCAGTATTTCTAAATTCCTGACTACAGCCCTGTTAAGCAGTATAGTGTATGAAACCTGGACAATCATCTCACCAACCCCCCCAAAAGTGCAGAAAACAAGTATTAAATGGATCATGTATAGCCTTACTTACAGTAATATCTAATTAAGCATCAGTGGGTTAGTTAATTAAACATCTTGGTCATTTTTTAAGCTTATATTTTTGTCATGTTGCATATAGGTTTTAAGTTATTTCACCTATTTTGCTCCTCTGTCCCTCCATACATGTAGTAAATGAGACATAAAAAATATTAAAAGCAACCACAGTGGTGGAAGAATTATTCAGATCTTTTTTAAACTGCAGAAACACCGTGCTACAAGTAAAAGTTCTGAATTCAAAATTCTATTCAAGCAAATGAACACAAAAATTTGCAACAAAATACATTTTAAGTACTTAAGGCAAAAGTACTCAATGGGCAGCAGAACAGCCCCTGTCAGTGTTATATTACTGTATTATATATAATATTTATAGATTATTCCTGATGCAAATTAGAGATCTTATAGTGATGGGTGGTTATTCCAAGATAATGTGTAATTTAAATGTTTTCTGTGCACAATCTCGATGTGATGAGTAACTGTCAGGTAAAAGGAAGTGGAGTAAAAAGTACTGTATTTGCTTCTTAGATGTGGTGGAGCAGAAGTAGCCTATGGTAAAACTCAAATAAAGTACATACCTCAAATCTGTAAATTGTGTATATACTTAAGCAAAGTTATTTTCTACCACTGTCCAGCACAACACCACCATGAAGTACAGCCTACATAAGAAGTAGTCAAAAAAAAAAGTTGAATATAAGGAGATATTTATAGCAGGGCTGTTGTACTGAAATGCATTACTCTGCAGGTGTTTCTACAGTATTTTTCTTTTTACTCTGTATATATGCTGTCTTATTTTCTGACCTTATTTTGAGTTATAAAAGTCTAAACATGGTATCATCCATGTTTGAATGAAGAGCTGTCTCCTAATGAGTATTTATAACATCTGTGAGCGGATGGGAAAATGATGGGGTGGCCGCTGTCTCCACATCAAAGGGACCAGGCGGCTCAGCAGCAGTCCACACAACATTAAGACCACACGGATCCTGTTCCTAAAATAAGAGAGAGAGAAATTTCACTGAAGGCATTTTGTCCAGAAAGTAAAGAAGTGTTAGACAGTGTCACAACAAGTTTAGCAGATTTACAGTTTGACGCCTCTCTCTTAGGACCAGGTGGATCAATGTTTGGATAAATCACTGCCAGCTAATGAAGCTGTTTATATATAATATACTGCTTATGTCAAATGGAATTCAGCAGTTTTGACAGACTGGTATCTTTACTTGAGAACTGCCACTCTACATTAATCTACACCTCTGTTCAGCTATATTCCAGACGACGATACTGTACTTTTTACTCCACTACATTTATTTGACAGTTACAACTTTTACATAAAAACACATGATAGGTGTCTGTAATCTGATGCAGTACTTTATAACTAATCAGCCCAGTGGTATATAAAGTATCTACAAAAAGGCAGGCTGTAACATCTGAATACTCATATTTGTTAGTAACAAAACCAGAATAATAATTCTCTAACACTCTGAAATGAGGCTTTCTGAGTGAATACTGTGGTTACTTTAAGTTGGCTACATTTTGCTATACTTGTACTTGTGTAAAGTTTGGACTTTTACTTGTAATGGAGTATCTTTCGACCATGTTTTTTCCTCTATTTTTACTCTAGTTAAAGGTCTAGGGTGTAGGATTTAGGGGGATGTATTTGCAGAAATGGAATAATATATAATAAGTGGATTTTCTTTAGTGAATAATCACCTGAAAAACAGCATTGTTGCATATTTATTTATTTAGAATGAGCCATTTCTATCTCCAGAGGGAGCGGGTCCTCCTCCATGGAGTCCGCCATGTTGCACCAACATGTTTCTACAGTAGCCCAGAATGGACAAACCAAACACTGGCTCTAGACAGGGCCTTTCGCATCTTTGTGTCAGCTACTATAGTTAGCAGCCCCTCCGCGTAGTGAGTTTTTTAACGTGAGACTGCTTTAAGCAGTGTTTTTATCAGTTTAAATGTGTTTGTTTTGGAGAGGAAGAGACCTCTGTGGACTATTCAGCTCCTGGTAAAAACTCTGCTGAATGTCTGGGTCTTAAGTTATCAGGACAAAAAGTTGAGCAAAGGTTAGCAGGAAGTGGGCTACAGATGGAGAAACACTTAAACATGAAACTTTTATTTAGTGTTCTTACCGCTTTTTATCACCTGGTTCTTATGTTTTGGAAAGGAAGAGACCTCGGACAATCTGGCTCCGGGTAAAAATCTCCTGAACAATGAACACTGAAGAAATTCTAACCAGGAGAAGTTTAAGATGGTTGTAATCTACAATCCTCACCACTAGATGCCACTAAATCCCCCTGAATCTTACACACTGCTCCTTTTAGGATCTGAGCACTGGCAAAACTAAAAGCAGCATCCTAAATTTAAGTCATGGTTCAGATAGTAACTATGAAGGTACATTTGGGGACTAAACTTTAACACCAAGTTTCCACCTCTTAGATAATGTCTCCTATAAATAAGTTGTTGGTTCACCCTGTCAAACATCCCAGTGAACATCTGTACATACATTAGGTCATGAAGTTAATGAGGTAAAAGATCTCTGCAGTCTATAGAGTCAATATATAGAGTGGTCCATCACTGTCTGACCTCACATCTCCATTAAGGATTAACTAATGAAGTGAAATGGTGCTGGCACATCAAGAACTAACTGTTCCCTGTATGTCAAGTCTCTGCACAATCGCTTTGTCTTCATAACAGTGACACAAATGTTGAATATCAAACTCAAAACTGTGCTGTCATTATGAACTCTGGTAAAACCAACCTGCTAGAAAACCTCTCAGCAATCTTTAGAACAGTTTATTTATCCCACACAAAAAAATTATACTGTGTTTTACTTTCCACAAGCAGACTAAATTACTTGTGAGTCACTGGAGGGACGGCTTGATAAATTTATGAGGAAGACTTTCACCTTAATGACAGGCCAGCTATCCAGGGGAATACAGAGAACCCCGTCATCTTGGCTGCATGAAATCTTTCAGGACCACAAAATACACAGTAGATATGAAGCAGTGACTGACCTACATTTACAGATGTTTTGAACTATGGTGAAAGATAGCAATATTAAAGTCATCTGTGCAGACAGATTTGTACCCTTTAGCACTTCTGAGCTACAATTTAAGGCAGAGTTGCTCAAAGTGCAGCCGAAACATTTAGTGCGGCCCTTCAACTACATAAAATGCAGAAATTATGTTTTGATCATCTGCAGTCCTTTTCTTTTTTGAAAGAGATTTTTTGGGGCGGCTTTTGGCCTTTGTTTAGTGGGGCGGATGTGGTGGGCTGTGGGTTAGAATTGAGCCTGTGGCTGCTACATCAGGGACACAGCATTTGTGCATGGGGCACCTGTTCTGCCAAGTGAGCTAGTGGGTGCCCCATCATCTGTGGTCCATTTTAATACTTTCACATTCAATAACGTACATTTAATATGCTGCTCAGGTACTGTTTCAATTTGTGCCCAACAACAAGCGTTTGTTACCCTGGAAATCCAGAGTTCTCGCGAGAGCACAGTTTGAATTTGCTCAGTGAGTCACTCTGGCAATCAGTGATGATGCTCATTACCCATGCCGTTGGAGCCGAGCTGCACCAATCACATCAGTGTATCTGATATAGGCGGGCCAGAGGCGAGCTAAACAGATGACGACAGCGCTGCAACGACGAAGTCCGGAATCAGTCAGGAAACATTGCAAGATGGCTACAGATGAACACCAGTTGTTTGAAATGGCTTTGGCTGCTACAATGAACGAGTTAGACTTGGCTTTTTCTCTAAAAGAGGAACAGAAGACGGCGCTCGAATCTTTCCTTTGCAAGAAGGGCGTTTTTTGCTGTTTTGCTGATCGGATACGGTAAGTCTCTCATCTACCAGTTAGCTCCGCTGGTAGCCAAGCTCTGGATACATCACCCCGTGTATTGCTCTGATTGGTCGTAGTGTTATCCACTTGCGTGCAGTGATATTTTCGAAGCATGCTTGGTGCCGCCCCTCAAGTTGGGCCATTTGCATACTCATAGCCAGACCCTAAATCTTTCTAGATTTGGGTCTGGATTTTCAGGCTAAGCGTTTGTAAGGTTAGGAATGGCAGCTTGCGGCATGTCGCAACTGCCGCGGGATTACATACTTTGATCGGTACTATTGCAGATATCTTAAGTTAGCGATTTATGTGGACTACTGCAGTTTAAAGGTCCAGTGTGTAGGATTTAGTGGCATCTTGTGGTGAGATTGGAGATGGCAACCAACTCAACTCAGTGGGGGACTCTGTGGAAGACGACCCACTCCATATGTAGGAATAAATGGCTCATTCTTAGGTAACAAAAAAATCAATGATTCTTATATTAAGATGATTATAATGAAAATACACTATGCCCTTAAATTCTACACACTAGGACTTAAATGTGGAAATGAGATGGAAAAGCCAGCACAGCAATAAACGCTGTATGGTTGAGCAGAAAGCAGGTCTCAGGAAGTGTATTAACTTGCTGAGCCTAGGAGGAAATGCCTTATCTGCAAACAGCTAAATTCAGTGCTCATGGAATTCAGTGTTAAATGCCATTATGGGCCCAATCACAAATCCTACAACCTTCTTTGTGACCGGCAGTGTTTGTGCTTCAGTGCAACCACCTGAGTTAACTAAATTAACTGTATTTTGTTTGTTTATTTTTGTCTTCTGTGAATCATTTGTGCAGATTATATATAAAGTACTCTTACTGGCCGTTTACTCACAGAGCTTCTTCTTCTTGGACAACAGAAGATTCCCTCTTCAATAAAGAACCAAACACTAAGTCAGGTAGTATTGTGTTTGAATGTTTATTTAAAGTTATTCCCACTGCGCACCCCCTCCTCCCTGTGTGAAAGCCTAGTCTGAAAGGAGGAGGATACAGGCCACTATAGCGCCACATCAGCACATTTATAAAGAAGGCTACTTGTTTAGTCACAACACCTTCACCCCCCACTGGTTTGGCACTCTGTGCTGCCCTGTGATAACACACTAGCATGATGAGGCTAGTTCATAAAACAACCCCTGGAGAAAGAAGGTCCAATAAGAGACGGGGCTGAGATTAGACAGGGAGTGACTCCAATTAATGAATAGAAAAAAAAAAAGGAGGCAGTATTACTGAATGTCAAGTTCCACAGAGAAAAAAAATACAGGGTTGGATGATGCTGAGAGACAGAGAGAAAATATTAAATACAAAGTATCGTCTCTCTCGTCCCTCGATGTGGCTGCTGATCCGCAAGGCGTGCTTTGATGATGTCACTTAAGTTGAACGTTGAGGCTTGTGAACCCCAAAATTCACAGCGTGGTCGTCGTCCTCCAATCAATGACGCAGTTCCTCTCTCCTCCTTCCACACAAAAACGGATGGACTGAAAGAGAAAGAACAACACATTACATACAGATGGAGAATATTTGTGTGTATTTACATTTTGGGTTATTTGCATCAACAAAAAGAGAATAATAATCAATGTGATATTGTATCGTGATGAAACCAGTGATTTACACCCCTAATCATTATACAAGGCAGACTCAAGAATGTGACAAATTCTTCCCGGATGTTGTCAAATAATTGTGTTTTGTTCTATCTCTTTCTCTGAGCACACACACAAGAACTTTCATTCATAAAACTGCAGCTGCACGACAAATGAATGACTTGGTTCACAAAAGTTAAGCCATTTTCCACTGAATAGACATTTTCAATGAGAGACACTGTTGTGATTTGCAGCTGCTTTTTCAGAGCAGCACATTCTTAATTACATTCACCTCTGTAGTATTGGAAAAGTGGCAGAATAATCATTTCTAAACCTCAAGCAAATAAAACTGAAATCATCTACACAGTCAGACACAATAGAGGGTAAATGTGAAAATATCTTTCAAGTAATTTGGGCGAGTCGACCCTTTAACTGGAACTAAAAATGGCAAAAGCAACGGCTGACTGAAAACTACACAATGACACAAATAAAAATAAAATGTGTTTATCATGTGCAAGTGTTACCTGCGTAGGGGACTACAGATCTCCAAGGGGAATGATTTCTTCGTTGATAAAAAACTCAATGGTCTCCTCCTCCCAGTCGTCCACATTGCTGTCCAGCTCATCAGTGTCCACTCCTGGAAGACATAAACAAACATCAGCAATTCTCTTAATTAAAGACCACGGAGGGAGACAAGTAAAAGGTTGGTGAGAGAGAATTCCCACCTCCTCTGAGCTCGAGGCGAATGCTCTTCTGTTCCAGATAGGTCTGCTGCGCTGTCTCTCTGTAGCGACGGTAGTCCTCCATCATGGACCTGCGCTTGTCCACCAGCTCCTACTCACAAACAAGAGACATAAAAAATTCAGCTTCACAGCACAGTGTAATGTCTGGGATTGTAAACATGCAGGCTGTATCACTTCTTATTCCTAAAATCTCTGAAGTGTTAAAGGGGCTCCATAAATAGTTGTCCTTAATATGGAAACTACAATTATACTACAATAGATCTAGAGAGCCTTAAAATTTCATCTCAAGGCACAAAGATTATTGAACCACAACTTCAAATGTGCTTAAACATACAAACTTGAATCATACTGTATGTTAACACTGTTTGAACTGGATAATGAAGGAGGAGAAAATACTGGAAAGTAGTTGTGAAAGATGCACTCCCAACAAACTACAAAATACAAGGTTCAGAGAGGTGTACAGAGACATCATTATCTGCATCTGTTCAACCAGCTAACACACTAGGCGTTTGAATCACTACTCAGCAAATGACACCTCCTCCTAATGCTTTCTCAGCCCACTGAACAAGTTAGTGAAACCCTTGGGTATGAATAATATCTGTTTTTAATCGAGTCATTTATGCTTTCCAGCATAAAATATTCAGATGCAGGTACATTCCTACGTGAAGCTATAGATGTGAACAGCTTGGATCAGGTAAAGACATTAATAGGTCAAACCTTGGAGGCCTTGGACTGGCTCAGACGATCCTTCTGCTCAAAGATCTTGGAGTATTTCTTAAGATCCTTCTTGATCATCTGAAAGAGGAAGAGGATGATATTTACTGCAAAGAAAGGTTTCACAGCCACATATAAAATAAAAAAATATGGCAGTACAGTAGTAAGTAATGTGCTGCAGCAGTTCTCAGGATGTATTTGTGAGCCTCAGATCAGAGTTAGAATCAGGAGCCACGAGTGCAGCTCTCATACGAGGTGTCAGAAAAGTTATTTAGTTTGTCATCACTGGCTCTACACACAGACACAGACACACACACACAGTAATGGGCTTGGGCAAAATCAATATACACATGCTTTTCTGAGGTTTCACTGGGGTATACACTTCATGACGGTACTTGGGTGGGGCGCTACCTGCTACCCACCCACCAATGAGTTCGCTACATTCCACAAGTTTTTTCAGTCTAATAAATGAACAATATAACTCCTGGGATGTCAGGAAAATAGGTGTAGGAATATTTCTTACACCTACTTCTGTATTAAACAAAGAAATACTGCAGTACACCTTCTGAATTCACCAAACTAAGACTGGTTTATTTGCTTTGTTAACTCAGTGAAAAACACTTTATTCAAACTCGACCGACACACAATAAAACTCACCAAAACCGTCTTAGTGTTCCCACTGTTCCAATAATCATGAACTCTGGTTTGGTCAAAATAAACCCTTGATTCACTGAGTTAGATGTGAAAATATGCTGGTTTCCCAGCAGTCTCTCTCTGCAGTTGCTCGTGGGCTGTTTACAGCCCTGTAACATTTTCGCCACCACTTTCAGTCGCCATGTTTGTCAGCTCAGTTGCCTGTTACACCAGGAGAGACTGACCTCTGTTGGCGCAGCAAGTGTACTACATACAATACATCCTCAATACAGCCTCTCCATATGAGTTTAATAGAAATATGTGTGCCTGTATTTTTGACGGACTTGAAAATCATGCCATCAAAAGTTTGAAATATCCTCAAAATAATACCATGATACCGCCCAAGCCTACTCAGTATATACAGAGAGATAAAATGGTACCTTGATCTGGTCTGCACTGAGCAGGGTGGGGGGTCTGGGTCTCCACAGCAGCTGACAGAAGCGGTCCTTGTTGTTCTTCTGAAGAAGACGACCCTGGAACGTCCACAGCCAGTACGCATTGTCCACCTAGACACACATAAAAGGTGGTTGTGAGTGCAGGTTCGGTACGAAATTTTCAACCCATTAATGTTCATTTGGTCTGGCAGGAAAGAAAAAGACAAAAGTATATGTGACGTCACGAAGCAGCACGTACCTTGTGGCTCCACCAGGAGACGGAGGTGACCACATAGCGACCAGTCGGGTCCCACTCTACGTCAGAGGCCATGTAGTGCTCTGCTATGTTCATCATGGTGCAGTCTGACGTGTCCACAAAGGCAAGAGCTCCGTTCATACTGCGCACACACAGGAAAATACATTATACCCAAACACACACAAGACACTGTTCAACTGACGCACATAAATTTAAAATACTGTGAGCCTCAGATCAAAGTTAGAATCAGGAGCTTAGCTCTCATACGAGGTGTCAGAAAAGTTATTTAGTTTGTCATCAGGGCTTCTTGTGTCTGTTAATCACAGAAATAAAAATACACAGAGAGAAAGAGAGAGGTTTCACTGACCTTCTGAGTCCAGCCAGCACCAAAAACTGTCCCTGGGGGCTCCAGAAGATGCTGTTGGCCTGCTGCTTGTCGAACATCTCTGCAGGAAAAAAGGACAAAAAGTGTCACATGCAGTGCTCCCATATGGTGCAACACAGTGTTAACAGGGCAGTTAGCACACATCTGTCTGATCTACTCACTTATGAGCTCGATCTTGCCGTTGTTTTTGACATGATAGAAGGAGACGTTGATTCTGGGAGACTCTCCGTGGAGAACAGCGAACTTGCTGCCGTTGGGTTCCCATGCGAACGCAATGATGCTTTCTAAAAAAGACAAACACAACAACCAACAGATCAGGGATTTATTTCTTTAGAAAACAATGAAAACGTTATCTTTGGTGTTTAGTATGTTCTTACCCTTCATCTCCACCACATCAACAGGAACCTGCTTCTCCCTCATGCGGAAGATTTCGAAGTTGGTGACCACACCCTGAAAAGATTAAGAACTAAATTTAGCATTTCATTTTAATATATTTATTTTATTTTTCCAAGTGAGGTCTCAGCTGTTTCCTCTCTTTCGCTCTTCCTCTGTACCTGTGTTCCTTTAGGAGTCCTGTCCACTTTCACACACAGGTAATCTCCATTTCTCTGCCAGTGCAGTTTGCAGTCGACGACGTTGAAGAGGTTGCGCACGCGGATCTCTTGACGGGAAGGCATCTGCATCAGAGTCACTCTGGCTGGGATATCTTTGTCCTCAGGTACCCAGAATGCTATGATGTTGTCACCAGGAGACCATGAGAAGTCCCTGTTGACACAAAAACACGCAGATTATTATTGAAATCTCAAAATTTAACAACTGTAAATTTTAAGAAACAGATTATAAAAGCATCATTCAGGCCCCTTACTTGATTCCTGTGATCTTGAGACTCTTCTTGTCGAGCAGGCCCATTGACTGATGGAGTAGAAACATGGCTTTAGTGTCAATTGAACACTTAACATTAATACAACTGTTTTTTTAGGTAAATTTACTTACTGGAGTCTCATAGATGCTCAGTGTGTCTGTGGTCATCCTGGCAAAAAACTTCCCATCGTGGCTCCATCTGTGAACAAATAGATCATAAGGGGAAATTCTTTTCCACAGCGCTTGACACATCAGACAAATGCACATACAACAGCACACAGTAACAACATACAATGACAGACAACAGTACACACTCAGGCCAGTTCAGTGAGGCCTATTGTTGAATGTCACTATGGCTGCGGGGATTAGGCTTCTCCCAAAGTGAGCCCTTCTGTACCTCAGGGCTCTGTACCTGCGCCTGGAGGGCAGTAGGGTAAGGTGGTGATTGAGCGGGTGTGTGATGTTCTGTCCTATTAAGGTT
The DNA here is from genome assembly GCF_041903045.1 of Epinephelus lanceolatus. Lineage (NCBI taxonomy): Eukaryota > Metazoa > Chordata > Actinopteri > Perciformes > Serranidae > Epinephelus > Epinephelus lanceolatus. The sequence continues at coordinate 23,570,521 of NC_135736.1, forward strand.
GCAATGGCCTTATTGTTTGGTTCTGCAAGGTTGAATGCAGGGAGACAAATAATCCTGACAGTGGTGCTGGTTATGCATCTGAGTCTGTTGTCCAGTGTCACTCCGAGGTGTTGGAAATTGTCAAACATTTCAGCTCTTCAGTTATTAGTGAGAATGGGATGCTGTAGTGAGGTGGGATTAATTATAATTTGCAGTGTTGACCCTCTATTCATTCAGTGAATTATGAGCACTGCTGCTAAAATTTCACACAATTATTAATTTATTGTTTCACCAAGTGCTGGGCTTAGCCCCTCCAAACACACACGGAGCATGGGAGAGACTGCTGAAGTAAAGACAACATCCAGAGAATATTTTCAGTTAAAAGAGATCTGTGCAAATAGCCTTTTAAATGCTCCATTGCTTGGCAATTTGGTCTTGTGTGCTCTGAGTAATTAGGCATGCAGTTAACACAACAGTCATATTTTTAGTTTAATGAAAACTCAACTCCTGGCATTTCCGTGTGGTGTCCTTCACGGCTGTTTTGGAAGAAGGAAATAATGGGAGCAGCGCATGAACTGGCTTTAAAAGTGACGTATTTTCATAAATATGCACAGCTGATCTAATTAATGCCAATGTGGAGAGTGGTTCATGTGGATTTTAAAAGATAACTTACACGTAGTTGGAAAAGTAAGTGATTAATATTTAAAGAAATATAGTGTTACATTGTGAACTGAATTTAATGTAGTGGTCGGTGTTTAATTGGGTTACATTTAAATCACTACAAGAGAAACAGATGTGAAAACAACAATGAAGTAGATGAAATCTTGACTATGAGAGAGAAAAACTGACTTGAAAATGGGCCAGTGTGCAGAGCTCTCGCAGTGGAAACCTCTCTTCTTCTGTCCGGTCAGAATGTCCCAGATGATGATGGCCTGTGGGTCCTCCTTGGTGTCCATCAGTGGACTAAAGGTCACCACATACCTGGAGGACACAACAACCACACATGGAGTTTCAGACAGCTCAGAGACAACACAGTTCATATTAAATTATCCATCATCCTTTATCAGTAAGTACAACTTATCAGCTTAATTGTTTTAAACCAGGACCATCAGTATTTAGATCAAGTAGTTTGTGAAATCAATATGTAGGTAAATAAAAGTATCAGACCCAGTGTCAGCAGATGTGCAATATCAAATGACTACAACTGGGGACTATAAAACTCTGCTTCCTTAAAAAGCAAAAAATGAAATCACTATTATGTTAATCTAGTTGAAAATCTACATTTCTCTCTAAAGTATGAACCATACTGATCAAATTTTACAGGAAAGGAACAGGAAAACTTAAAATCAAATTGAAAAATGTCAAAAATTGTACAGTTTTTAATGGTTTGCCAACTTAATAGTGCCAGTAAGTGAGAGGGAGACTGTGTTTCTGTGCATTTCTTCTTTGGATGCCACAGATATTGTCACATTTTGCCACATTCTATAATTACAGCTGTATTCTAACAGCTGCATCAGTCTGACATCATCAAACAGTGCATCCATTCACATCACTCAATAACGCTTGAAGCTAATGCTTATACACGCTTCATCCAATAATGACTAATGCTACGAAGGTGTCAATTAGTACTGCTAAACAGAAATATTGATTACCTCTCACATGGTGAGAAGTCGATGAGGGACACGCCCTGATGGCTGAACCTCTGGATCTGTTTGAACTTCTCGCCGCCCCACAGTGCAATGCCCCGCTGATGGAAGGTGGCCAGGTAGGTGCCTTTAGGAGACCAGCGGACATACGTCTCTGTCCAGCGCTGAAATCAAGACACACAAAAAAATGTATAGATTAGTCTGTAAGCCAAACACTATTGTTGAATGACGTTTAACATGACCCCAATTAACCCTTTGTTTCTACTTACTGCTCTCTCTTCAGCTGTGATTGGTTCTTTAGCATCGTTAGAGAAAATGGCGGTCCTCTCTCCAGCTTCGTAGATCACACTGTACTGATCACGGCAGTCTGGGTCCTCAATCCAATGGCGCATATTACCCTGAACAGACAGACATTTTGGCATATTAATTTGTTTTAAAGGGTTAAATAGGGGCATAACTTCACATTTTTATGAGGAGTGCAAAAAAGCCTACATTATAAACTACCTATGATCAGTAAAAGTAGTTGCTGAAAAAAAAAACCCCAACTCACAAAATCTTTGAATGGCTGCTTCTCTGGAGTTTCCCACTCATCACTGATGTTCATGTACCTGGAGAAATAAGCCAACAGGATTAATCTCCTTGTCTCACACACATTTGCCATCACATTTGCTGCATTCCTCATCAGACACGGCCCACTTACTTGTCAAAGTCAGTGAAGAGGTTCACCCTGAATGTATGCTGTTTGTCGAGTTTATATCCATCTGCGTTCTTAACTGCCTCGAGGGCCTGGGTGGGACCAGCATACTCCAAGAAGATGTACCTGCATGAGATACTGGTCTGTTTAACATTTTATATTAAACATTATAGCAAGTGTAATGCCATAACAGAGTACAGAGCAAATTACATACCCTTTGGTCAAGCCATCAGCCTCTGGATAGAATTCAGTGGTGATCTTGCCGAACTTGGAGAAAATCTTGTGTATGACGTTCTTGAGTTTCTCCAAGCGCTCCGGGCCCACCTGAGGGACATTGTCCACCACCACCACCGAGTCTATGCCGTCAGCCTCCTGAGGTTTCTCCCTCAGGATGTCATCCAGGAGCTCTGAAGGGAACAGAAAGACGGTGGAAAGATAGAAGAGAGAAACAGAACTGTTAGTCACTTATTTAATCTGTCTGTGTGAGCCTGGGCTTCCAAATACATTTTCGTGCACTGACAGCTCTCAATTTAAACTGTTATGAGACCACTGGCTTCATTTTTTGAGATCATGGGTGTAACTGTCAGTACATTTTTTGCCTTTATTAGACAGCAGCAGAGTAAAAGACACACGGGGAAACATGGGAAGAGGAAGGAGAGGGTATGTGCAGCAAAAATCATCAGATTGAACTGATTATTATGAGCCCCACCAAAGATGCCACCACAACATATCACTGGTGGGACTTCCATATTTATCAATAGTCTCAGTCGGCAGGATGTAAAGGGCAGTATAGTACAAAAATAGTCCAAGATAGTCTAAAATTATCTGACCTATGGTGTAGCCTACTACACTCTGTTGCCAGTTCAATAGGTACACCAAGTTTAAATTATTACAGTGAGTTCTCAAACTGAGGAGTGGGCTCATCTGTAGGGGCACAGAGCCACTGCAGGTGGGGCGTGGATGACCAGGAGAAAAATATGTAGTGAAACAAAGTTGAATGAATACACAAAACAAGGGTTTGCTGCTGCTGCTATCATGCTGACATTTATTTCACTAAAATTCAATGTGGATCCTTCTTTTGTTAGTTGTATCACCAATTATTGTCAATGACTGATAAAAAAAATAGAAGTGACAGAAAACGTTTGACAATTGCTGAACTAATGCAATCTAAAGATATAGAGAAATATCAATTGAACTTTATGATTATCTGAAGCTGGAGGTTGTAGTTCGTGATGCTGCTCATACTATTTCTTCATACTAAGAAGTTTTTCTGGTATTTAGTCTATCCTCACTGATGTAGATGATGTGGGCAAAATATATTATCATCACCACAAGCTACAGACTCCAAAAGAACCATAAAACCATGTGTGACCAAATACTGAACATTACACACTTCACATGGGGACATTTTAATGCAGGGCTGTTATATTAGACTTTACTAATTTCAGCTAGGTGACCTTAAACACTGTATTTCAGTGTTGTTCGTTTCGCTGGTTTGTCAATTGTTCACGTTTCATCTGCAGACCTGAGGGGCATTATGGATCAGACCACACCACCCTGCGTTGGGATTATCGTTACACTGATGTGAAAGGTAGTTTATGTTACCAGCTGATTCAGGCAAACCAGAGTGCAGGTTCGCAGTGATGGTCTTGGCCTTCATTATCCATGCAGACAGCTATTGCAAAATGTTCTTTATTTGTCAACTTCGCACCCGGTTTCGGGTTTTCAACTGACAGCGACAAGGCCACAGTGAGTGTTAGTCTGGGGTCTGGGTGAGGTTTTCAATAGGCGTGAGATTACACTGAGATAACGTCGTTTAACATTAGCAGATGTTGGGCATATGTTTAAGGAAAATGGCGATGTAACTGTTTAATTCCTAATTATCAGACATTTACATTTTGATACTGAAGCCCGGAGGCTACCAGACAAGCTAACTAGCTTTGTGGCATCTGTTGCCCCATTAATACGGCTGTTAGCTAACTGTTAGCAACAGGCCGGAAAGCCGGCGCGTTTCCTGCTGCTGCTCACCCTCATCTTCGATGTCATCCACGAAGTCCTCCGGGTCGCTGAAGGAGGGCTCCTCTTCCTCATACTCTGGGTCGTCCACCATATCCACCGTGTCTTGCATTTATCAGCTACTACGAGACGGATTTCTCGCCACAATGGAGCAGAATGACATAAATTAAGAGGCTGACGGTCCTCGGCCGGTGCAGCACCATGTGCGATTATGCGAAAATGGACGATGTGACGGAAACGGAACTGGCACGGAGACCAGGGCGCGCTGCGGGGAAAAATTAGAGTTGTAAAATATAGTGACCGGCGCTGCGCGGCGCCTGCTGTTGTAATGTCACCTATCAGTAAATATACAGATCAGTAAAAAGTGCAGGTGCTCCTGTTACGACGCTCATATTTTACACTGAAAGAAGCGGAAAGCCACGCACCGGTAGATCCGAAACTATTTCCCGCGAGATGGATGTTTAGCAAAACTACAAGGAAAAACTACATTTTGCTATTTAAGCTAGCTGCTCCTTTTCAGTCAATACTACATTACAAAGCTTCTAGCTGTATTTCCATATATGTACGTCGACGTTAGCTATGTGTGCTAAAGTGTAACTGTTAGCTGTAAAGTTATTAAGGCTCATTAACATTAACACACACACATACGCTAGTACCATGGACAGAGAGTGTGTGTCGCTGCTGCCCAGTGTGTGTGAGGTGCTGGCGGACTCAGGGAGGTCTCTGCCCGATGACACCAGCCTGGAGAAACTGGTGGACTGGTTCACAGGGCTCACCGAGGCTGGTTAGTACTGGAGTTGGTGGGATAGTTTGGTTTTCTGTGATTGTTCCTACCTTCTGCTCTTCCTGGTTTCATCTCTGTCTGACCTCTTAAGATGGAGCCTTTAGGTGTTTTAGATACTTCTCTGTGGATTACTATAGGTAGATGTGAGGTGAGCTGCAGACAATTAAGTTACTTTACACCCAGGTAACTGTATGGATATAAGGCTGAGCAAAGTGAGCCTTGACCTTGAGGGTCCCCAAAGTTTAAAACCTCACAGTGTGGCAATTAATTTGTGGTAACTTGATTACATTTTGTTTGAGAACATGCGCCACCAAATAACACCACGGTTTTGATCTACAGGGTATAATTTATTTTGATTCATAGATAAATCTTTTGTTTAGTCTCCAGCATGTCATAAAATATTGTCACAGCCCAGCTCTTAACTGGGCCAAAAAGGTGAGACACACAGATAAACTAAATAATAAACTATTTTTATTTACCACAAAATATTCAAAACAAACAAACACCATAAAACTTCAATTAGTAGTCCGGGCCATTATTTGCTTTAATCACTGAAATCAACAGGCCTATATTTGGGACAGGCCTTTAATTCCTTTCAAACAAAACTGTTGCTCAGCAAAGATGGGAAATACAATCAAGTTGTTTATTTAAACCAGTATGAATATTGCTTGTTTAAATATTAGGCTTCATATAACATATAAGTTATCAATCATTAATTCGTTCTAGCTCCACCAGAGTTATGGTACTCAGGGATTACAGCACCCAGCATACCAACACAACACCACTTTATCCTTTTAAAACAATACTCACAACTTGGATTCATTTTGATCAAAAACCCTTTTCATTCTTTTGATCTGAGGACCCTTACGGACTAAAGGAATATGAATAATTTACAGGGTAATCGAGGAATAGACACATAATTTTAGGTAGCCAACAACCTGGTTTTATACATCTGAAGAACTGCTACTACTTGTACAAAAAAAATGAGCTGCTTGGCAACCACATCAGGTGTTTAATTGAGACAGGCGATTATTTGTCTAAATGTGTAGCCACAACAGGCTAGTAAAAGGGGACTGGGTATTTAATTAGAATTAGGCTTGTAATTGACGTTTTACAGTAGATTGTAGTAATCTGTAAAGTCAGTACAGCATGAACAGACAAGTAAAAATGTGCTGCATGGATGGTCCGCTGTGAAAACAAAGATGAAGAAATAAAAGCCACAGCACTGAGGGGATGAGAGGAAATCTGCCCACAGGACTGACTGCTGCTTTTATATGCATGTGGCACACTGGTCCCAGTTGTGTCCTATGCTACTGATTAACCTCCAACAGGTCTGCAGTTCTGGAGACAGGAAGCACAGTAACAGCATAATGAACCAAAAAGGGGCTGTCACAACAGTAAAAAAAATGCCACAGTTTACCAGAGTCCAAGGTGATACAGTAATTGTTTTCCAACAGTCCAAAACATAAAGAAATTCAGTATAATATCACATTGGACGAAGAAAAGCAGCAAATGGTCACATTTAAGAGGCTTGGAAAAAAAGGAATATTTATCATTTTTGCTTAGAATCTGAGTCAAATGATTGTAGCTGCCAATTCATTTTTTGTCAGTAGACTAATTGATGAAACTGCATATTGTTTCTGCACTAAACTGAATTGCTAAGGGCCTTCATTTTCTAGGGGAGGGGCCCTGTGTCTTTTGATATCTTTATTATGTGTCTTGATATAATACTTTAATTGTGTGTCTTCCTAAATAAGTACCACTGTCTCATGTTGACCTTTTCCCCTGATGAAGGTGTATCTCTGCCGGAGGCCTGCCCATGTCTGCTTGAATTCATATCCACTGTGGTTCGCAACACAGCTTCAGACCCCGGTGTCCTCTCCTTCTCTCTCAGGCTCACCGGACTGATGGCTGCCACTCAGGACGACTTCAAAATGCTTCAGGTAGAGTTAACAACACTTTGTACTTTTACTAAATTGTTACGAACAATTTATGACTCTGGTGATGTCCCCCCTGCAGGAACACTCAATTCTGAACCAGGTCTTCAACCTTCAGCACTGGCAGGATGCTGGTCTCTGGGAGGATCCATGTTTACGAATCGGCTGGATCCAGGGCTTAAGGAGCATGCTGCAGCACCCTAAGGCTCTCAGTTTTTTTGTACAATCAGGTGACTCTTCATGCAGGAAATGAGACCATCTCTCCTAATATGTAATATATTATAAAGGACAATTTGATGAGAGGGAGACAGGCAATATTTAGGAATAAAGACTAAGAATTTAACCAATTGGTAACTAAAATCTGTCTTCCTCACTCCAGATTTCATTGGACCGCTCCTACAACTCCAGACAGACACCAGTCTATTCGTCGCCTCAGCTGCCAATCAAATGCTCGCCCACATCCTGCTCTTCTTTCAGCCAGTCTCCTCTGCAGGATGTAACGGCGTAGCTAAGAAAGAAGAAGAAGAAGACAGGAGGACACATGTCTCCATCACAGACTCAGAAGACCCAGCCCTCTCCCTGGAAACCAGCGCAGAGTACACCACTGTTGTCACGGTAATGTCAGAGTACCTCAAGGAGTCACTGGTTCCCCCAGAAAACACAAAGCTCCATCGGAGTCTGCAGATCCTCAAACTGCTGGCCCTGCTCCTGGCTCAGGCAGGGCCTCCTCTGCGGGACGAGCTGCTCCAGACAGTCGCAGACTCTCTGCAGGAACTGGTGACAGCAGGCTGCAGTCAGCTCACTCTGCCTCTGATGGACGTCATTCTGGCTGCATGCAGGTAGACTGGCTCTCTCATATGAACGCAAACACAGTGTAACATGGGAAAATTCAGTTTAAAGACTTGAATTTATATGTTTTGTGCAAGAAGAGAAATTGAAGTTCGTTTGATATTGTCTGCCATCACTGCAACACAGCACAGTGAGAAGTGTTCACACATTCAAACCTCTGTCTGTGAGCTTCTGTAAAGCCTGCTAAATGTCAGTGCTGTAACAGTAATTAACCTTTATCAATGTCTCAGACTATGACATGTTAGGTCCTTAAATTCGAGGGGAACTCTGTAAAAAGCAAACATATGATGGAATAAAATAGATCTGAATCTGTAAGTGCCCCCTCAGACTGACATCTGTAACTTTATGGCACACTTTGCAATTTTCCCAGCTCACATAGGTGACTGTCACACACCAGTAGTGCTGATTTCAACGCTATTATTGTATTTAACCTTTATTTAACCAGAATAACCTCTTGAGATTAAAAGGAGGAGGGTTTTCAAGACGGTCCTGGCCAAGACAGGCAGCAATATAAGTTACAGACAGACAACATAGAACAAAATACAGAATAAAAATGTACAGCTCTAACACAAGCATTATAAAACTCAAAGTAAGGTTACTACAAAGAAAAGCCAAAAAGTATGATAATGCCTAAGTCAAGAAGTCAACCATAAAAATGCAAAAAAGGGCAACTACAAATAATTACAAAGACCAGCTAAGATAACGCCATGACGTTGGCATATAGTATGCATTCATTATAAATACTGAGTTAAAGGAATAGTTCAGAGAAGCTGAAACGACTCCCCCCACTTGTACACTCACAGAGCACCTGCTGCATAAATGTAACATAAAAAGAACAAGGGGATATTGCATTGTGATGACAGTGTAGAGCTGAAACAATCAGTCAGTTAGAATTGGAAGCAGTTTTATTGCCAAGTAGGTTTTCACATACACAGAATTTGCTTTGGTATTTTTGTGCATAATGGTCACAATAAACAATAAGAGAGAAGAAAAACAAGCACTGCTAAAAGTCAAGAATCAGTTAATCGGAAGAAAATTATTTACAACATATGACACTCTTTACAATGAGAGGATTCAGTGTTCAACAGTGTCCATGTTTGTCTTCAGCAGCTCAGGCACAGACCAACGCGTCGCCCGTCTTCTGTCGTCCATGTTGAACATTAACAAACCCGCTGACCTCATGCACGCTGCAGCTGCTTTTCTTCGCAGAGGTCACCAGTAAGCATCTGATCACAACTTCACACTCGCATACAGAATGTGGCTTCAGCATCACCAATATGAGAAGTGTAGTTTGGTTTTTGGCACCGAGTTATACAAGAAAACCAATATTTATTCACCTATGGGTGCTGCTTTCTTTTTCCTCTGTGTTTCTCTCCAGTGATGCAGTCCACACAGCCCAGGCAGTAAGAATACTACTGCTACCCCTGGACATTATAACTGGTCAGACTCTACTGGGCACAAACACCACTGGTAAAACACACAGGAACACTCTATAATAAAGAAAGAAAACAGTCTGTAGTGTCTTTATAACTAAATATGTTTTTGTTCCTGCAGCAGACGAGCATCAGTTAATGGCGGAGCAGATGAAGAGTAAAACCTCCTGTATCTCTGTGACATGTGTCTGCCTGACAAACACACCACGGATCACACTCCTGGTGAGGCTATAAGGACAAAACAGAGGACAAGAAACTATATCCTTTATGTGAAGCAGACTAACGTCGCTGTCTGTCTCTCTCTGTCTTTTGTCCTCAGCCTTCCAGCGTCCTCCCCTGTCCTCCACAGCTAATTGTCACTGCAGTTTTATCATTGTTAAGAATCTGCAGTGGCGTCTCTTTCTCCTCATCCTCTGGTTTCAGTGAGGTTTGCAGGAATGTAATCGGCAGTGGCAAAGTTCAGAAGTGTGCCCTAGAGGCTCTGACGGCTCTCAGCAGCAGCCCAGGTAATGCTGTGTGTTTATGTGGGGTGATCCAAATAGAAAAATGTTCTCCTCTCTTTTACCAACCACTTTTACGTCAGTGTGAGGGAAAACTTTATTGGAGAGGAAGCCACAGTGGCAACAGAGTTTGAAGGGGACCTATTATGCTCTTTTTCAGGTTCATACTTGTACTTTGGGTTTCTACCAGAACATGTTTACATGCTACACTGGTCAACAAAGACTTTATTTTCCTCATGCCATCTGAGCTGGAACTCCTCTATTTAATCTCTGTCTGAAATGCTCCATTTTAGCGCCTGTCTCCTTAAGCATCCCTTGCAAAAAGTCCAGTCTGCTCTGACTGGTCAGCATTTAAGGGTCTTCTGTATCTTAACGTCTCTGCACCGCCATTAAAGCTGGGAAATGACTGTAACAGAGTATAGCTGCACTTTCTACTGTGGGAAATCAACAGTAAACTTTTCTAAGTGTGACTGGACATGTTCAAGCAGGAGTATGATCCAATATTAGGGAAAATTTAAAACATTAGCAACCAAATTTACACATTTCCCAGCATATGGCTTCATGTTGCCGTGGAGCTATGGAGCAGATGACCATATAAAGAAATCTGTCACGACCTGTTTGTCTTCAACGTAGAAAAAAAAAAATTTGGAAACTGAGTAATACTGGAAGCATAAAGCTGAACAGTACAGATGATCATAAGTCATGTTCTCAGCACTGAGAAGCTGAATCTCAAATAAAATAACTTAACAATTTGTAGGATTCTCCAACAAAACAGAGTAAAGTAAGATAAAATATCATCATATACTGACACAAAAACAAATGCGACAAAACTTTATGATATACAATATGTGTTCAGTGTGTGAAAGTGATGTCAAGGTGAAAGTATTTAGCACGTATCCTCCATCTTGTGTGTTTCAGGAGCGAAGGAGAAAGTCAGTGAGGTGTTCACAGCTCTGATACAGTATCTGGACAATCCTGACTCTGACCCCACTGTAAGTTGTGTTTCCTGTTAATGCATATTTGAATACAACTTATTTTGTCACTGACTTTCAACTACAACTGGAGAGCAGTGACTTAGCTCACTAAATGTCTTTACCATACGTGACTGGTGCACTTCTAGCTGGTGTTGGTTCGATGACAAAGATGCCGTGACACCCGGATCTCTTTATGGATTACCTGAGTTTATTCGGACAGACACCCAGGGACACAGAACCTCCATGTTAATCACACTGCCCACTCTAGCTCTTACACACATAAATCATACACAACAGAAGTAAGCTTCATTTGCCACAACTTAACCCAGCAGCACACACTCTAAAACAACTGTTTAAGTGTCAGCTTGTTGAAATCAATATATAAACAGGTTGTGACATACATTATAACATTATGGGGAAGGAAAATATAAACAGTTAATGGCTGTTTGTCTGGTTACATGAGCGTCTCTAACCACTGGAGAACTCCTCCACACTGACTGCTATCTGAATTCATAAAGTCACTGTGAGATGTAGTCTCAGCCTCAGTCTCTTAGTATGTGGGTTACAAACTTATGCTTGAAGGATCTGTCTCACGTCGTTTTCTATCATTGTAATGACTCTGTCTGTGTTTGTTAGGTACTTCACAAGTCCTACCAGGTCTTAGTAAAGTGGATGAGTGTGTGCACAGACCTCTCCTTTATTACAGACCAGCTCAGACAAGGTAATGTGTCACCAGCAGCCTCCTCACTGAAGCTCATAAATATTTGTGGCTATACACAGGAATGTGTTACTGAAATTATGTTTCCATGTATTAGATTTTGTTGAGGTAGTGAGGAAGCGTGTGTGTGACATGCGTTGGGAGGTGAGAGACTCAACGGTGGAGTTTCTGGGTCACCTGGCAGGTGTGCCGGTTCCCCCGAAATCAGCCAAGGAGGAGGAGGAGGTGTGTGACGTGTCTGACGCTCTGCTGGGCAGCTGCTGTACCACTCCTCTACTGAGGGAGGCACTCCAGGATACAGAGAGTTATGTGAGAGCCAGCGCCATCTCTGCACTGGCAAAGACACTGAGACACAGCTGGCAGCAGGGGGCAGCACTCACTCAGGAGGAGGTAGGCAGAAAAAGATTTACATTTGGCTCTGATGGGGATGAACTGTGGTGTGGTGGGCATGTATCAGATGTTGGTCCTTCTTCTATCCATCCAATCAGTCATGAGTTTGGATGTTTTAACAGAAGCTTCTACCTCACTTTTCTGCCACATTACAGTATCGTAATATAAACTTTTATTATTTTATCTTATTGTAAAGTGAGCCTTAATGTTGATCCTACCTTGTCTTCTGTTCTAGTCATGCCCATCTTTCCACACATACTGGGTTGTCATAACCTTCGCCTTCCACCTTGCCCCCATTTCTAGAATAATCAGAAGCAGAACTTCTCATTCATGCATTCATCTCATCCAGACTGGACAACTTATTGCACTCTTCTCAGGCCTTCCTCTCTGTAGATTTACAAGAACACCAACTAGCCCAAAATGCAGCCACCAGGATCCTTACTAAACCACATTTAAACACGTAGTACTGATTCTGCCCTTGCATCACTTTTTATCTTGTGTTTTGTAGTTAGTTTGTTCACACCTTAAATTTACCCATGTACGCTCAGATCACTGAGTAGATGGAAGATTTATAGTGATCTATTGGTGGCAGAGCACATTCTTATCTTACCCAATCAGAGGCAAACACTGTTGAGACTTTTCTCTTTTCTCGCTCTTATAATGGTTTTTGTCCTTTATTTACAGTCTTCTCTGTAAATAAGCAGTGGAAACTCATTTATTGTTTGCACATATATTTGAGTATTTGTATAGTTAGCATTGTTATGTGTCTCTTTCTGTAATAGTCTTCTCTATTATTTTGTGATCTGTATTTACACTCAAAATAACTTCAGTGTTATAAGCTAAATACCAGTAGATAAATACCTCTGTACATGGAAAGATAAAGACAAAGTAATAGGGATTAAAAAAATAAGTAAAAAAAGACTTAAAGGTCCAGTGTGTAGGATTTAGCGGCATCTGTTGGCAGGAATGGTATATAATATTCATAACTATGTTTTCATTTGTTTATAATCACCTCTCTCATGGAGTCCGCCATGTTGTTTCTACAGTCGCACAGAATGGACAAACCGAACACTGGCTCTAGATAGGGCCATTCAACGCTAGATGTCCCCCGCACACTATACCTTTAATTAAATCAATAAATAAATAATAAAAAAATATATAATAAATAAATAAAAAACTAAATAAAAAAGTGATATAAATAAATTAATGACAACAATAAAAATAAAATGAATTAAACAATGAAAATAAAGATATAAATGAAATAAAATTAAGAGATGTTATCAGTGATACAGACCCGACTCTTATTAATAAACGTGTGTCTTCCCAGACTGAAATCGTGGGTCGGCTGCTTGAGATCCTCTCCCAGGACACAGAGGGATTCCCCAGGAGGGCCGTTGTGCAATACTTCATCACCTGGTTCTCTGCCCACGCCTCACACTCGGCTCCATCGTCGCCATCCTCCGCCTCTCTCCTGATGCAGTGTGTGCGCTCCATCCTCTCACAAGGGAGCGCCGATCTGGACTGGGAGGTCAAAGTTCACACCCTGGAACTGGCCGAGCTGCTGCTGGACAAAGCCTTTTCAGGTCACCGGGGTTACAGGAATGGCTCAGACGTAAATCGTGCCCCGCCGCACCCCTATGGTGTGATTTCTGAGCAGACTTACACACTTCACTCTCACACTGGTACACACACGGAGGGAGTGGAATCAGATTTGGCCAGTGTGGTCGAGCAGGGAGTCGTCTCAGCGTTGTTGAGCGGTCTGGTTGACTGTGATAGACCTGTTGCTCTGAAGGCCTGCCGACTGTTGATAATACTCAGAGACACAGTCTGCCCTCTGTCGCTAGGGGCCCTGGATGCAACTGCTGCCATGGCAACAGTGTCCTGTGAGCTGCCTGGCTGGGGCTGGGGGCACGAGATCAGACGGATACTGGGGATGAAGGAAAGCGATCGGGCCACAGAGGCGGACACCGCAGCACAGAGTTGTTTCAATGGAGCAGATGAGGGAGGTGACGGTTTGACTGTGAGTGTGTGTGAGACGTTGAGGTCTCTGGGTTTAGACAAGAGGCTGGACGTCCTGACTCAAAGCAGCGACCACATCCATAACTCCCCCCTGTCTCTGCTGCAGGACATACTGACTGCGAGTGCTGCTCAAACACATCCAGACACACAGCAGGGGCAAGAGGTCATAGTGGACTGTTACTGACGCACATGCATACACATGCTGCCTTATGGTGGTTTGATATCAGTAATTAACAACACACTCTTAACTCAGGGTGCCTTTGCCTCCATGATTTTGTGATATTTTGGGTAATCTAGCAAAAAAAAGAATCATCCTTATTTTTACTGTTTTATACCTGTGTACTGTCTCCATATCGATATAGATCTCAGGCTCAGCAATTTCTATATGTCAGCAATTTCACATAAAAAATTTGGATGAACACTATATTGACCTTTTATTGACCATCAATTAATGAGCCATCTGGTTGTGAAATTTCTTAACATTTAATATTATACTTCCATTAAATACTGTGCAAGAAGCTGTTGATCTTTGTTGGCTATTTTCCTGATTTTTAAGATGCATTGATACAGTGCAATAACGCTTGTCTTTACACCCACTCACCAATCAGAGTTCTGCACAGGCCTAAGACTGAGAGCTGATCAGACCTGGACCGGTGTCTTTACAACCCGACCTGACTGATACTGTCAAAATTTGTATCTATGCTTCATTTCATCCATTACTCATCTTTAGCTCAGCAGGATTCAACTCGTGCCTCCTTTGTGCGTCCACACATGGGTGCAGATGATTAGGACAGTCACATGTTGTCCCAGGGGCTGTGCAGTGAAAGCAGCACACGAGACAGCTGTATTGATTCAAATTGAAAATTTGCCTGAAAAAACACCAAAAAACACTCTTTAAACATGTTCTGTGTAGATTTGTCTGTGAAGGAGAAGAAAGAGAAATGAAGACAAACACACATTGTTGGGTTTGTGTCTGGCAGCAGAACTCACTGAACTCATTCTCATATTAACATGTCCTCAATGTTGGAATACAGTTAGGTACATTTACTCATGTGCTGTTCTAATGTAGTTTTGAGGCACTTGTACTTTACTTGAGTATTTTTATTTTATGCTACCTTACACTTCTACTGCCTTACATTTTAGAGGGAAATATTGTATTTTTACTCCACTACATTTATTTGATAACTTCAGTTACTAGTTGTTTTGCATATTAGGATTACTAATACAAAGTATAAACAACAAACTTCAAAATCAAATCTTCGCCAAGTCATGGCGTCGCACCAGCCGCAACACTGATCAGTGACTTGAAATAAAGGTCGGCTTGGGACATAAAGTGGAGGGTCCAATGGCCCCTTCTGTGCTTCCCACCACCCT